>NC_090744.1:62046598-62087530 GCF_036898095.1 Palaemon carinicauda | reverse complement strand
TTGAACTACGGTTCAAAGAATGTTCGTAAGATCCTCTTTGACTTTACCTTGTTCCTTTTCTCGATCCATCAGTCAATGTCTCTGTGTGTTTGTGTAAGCCTTTCTCTCTCTTTCTCTCTCTCTCTCTCTCTCTCTCTCTCTCTCTCTCTCTCTCTCTCTCCTTTAACCCCCAATTGAGAACCGATTCATAGAATATTCGTAAGATCCTCTGTTACTTTAACTTGTTCCCTGTCTCAAGTCTATGTAAGCTTCTCTCTCTCTCTCTCTCTCTCTCTCTCTCTCTCTCTCTCTCTCTCGTAAGGATTAAAAGAATGTTCGTAAGATCCTCTGTGGAATTTCCCCTAGTTCCTTGTCTCAAGTCTTTGTAAGCTTCTCTCTCTCTCTCTCTCTCTCTCTCTCTCTCTCTCTCTCTCCATAAAAAAGTATACCTCAAAGAGTTAACCTTTAACCCAAAATTGAGTAACGATTCATAGTATGTTCGTAAGATCCTCTGTGACTTTCCCTTGTTCCCTGTCTCAATCCATCAATCTGTGAATCTGTGTTTGTGTAAGCCTTTCTCTCTCTCTCTCTCTCTCTCTCTCTCTCTCTCTCTCTCTCCTCGTCAAAAAGGTATACGTCAAAGAGTTAACCTTCAACCCACTCTTGAGTACCGATTCATATAATGTTCGCAAGATTTTCTCTGACTTTCCCTTATTGCCTGTATCAATACATAAGAGTGTGTCTCTTTGTGTTTGTGTAAGCCTCTCTCTCTCTCTCTCTCTCTCTCTCTCTCTCTCTCTCACCTTTAACCCACAATTGAGTAACAATTCATATAATATTCGTAACATCCTCTGTTACTTTCCCTTGTTCCCTGTCTCTACTCTGTGTAAGCTTCTCGTTTCCTGTCTCTACTCTGCGTAAGCTTCTCTCTCTCTCTCTCTCTCTCTCTCTCTCTCTCTCTCTCTCTCTCTCTCTCTCTCTCTCTCTCTCTCTCTCATTTAACCCTAACTTGAGTAACGATTCATAGAATGTTCATTAGATCGTCTGTGACTTTCCCATGTTCCCTGTCTCAAATCTATGTAAGCTTCTCTCTCTCTCTCTCTCTCTCTCTCTCTCTCTCTCTCTCCGTCTAAAAGGCATACCTCACAGAGTTGACCTTTAACCCACACTAGAGTCACCATTCATAAAATCTTTGTAAGATTCGCTCAATCCATCAGTCTGTGTCTCTGTCTGTTTGTGTAAGCCTCTCTCTCTCTCTCTCTCTCTCTCTCTCTCTCTCTCTCTCCATCAAAAAAGGCATAACTTAGAGAGTTGACCATTAACCCACCCTTTAGCAACGATTCATATAATGTTCATTAGATCCTCTGTGACTTTCCCTTGTTCACTATCCCCATCTGTCAATCTGTTTCTCTGTGTGTTTGCGTAAGCCTCTCTCTCTCTCTCTCTCTCTCTCTCTCTCTCTCTCTCTCGCTCTCTCTCTCTCTCTCTCTCTCTCTCTCTCTCTGTCAAAAGGGCATACCTGAAAGAGTTCCCCTTTAACCCACACTTGAGTAACGACTCAAAGAATGTACGTAAGATCCTCTGTGACTTCCCCATGTTCCTTGTCTCGATCCATCAGTCCGTGTGTCTGTGTGTTTGTTTAAGCCTTCCCCCTCTCTCTCTCTCCTCTCTCTCTCTCTCTCTCTCTCTCTCCATCAAAAAGGCATACCTTAAGGAGTTAACCTTTAACCCCCACTTTAGCAACGATTCATATAATGTTCATAAGATCCTCTGTGACTTTCCCTTTTTCACTGTCCCCATCCGTCAATATGTGTCTCTGTGTGTTTGTGTAAGCCTCTCTCTCTCTCTCTCTCTCTCTCTCTCTCTCTCACCTTTAACCGAAAATTGAGTAACGATTCATAAAATATTCGTAAGATCCTCTGTTACTTTCCCTTGTTCCCTCTCTCAAGTCTGTGTAAGCTCTCTCTCTTTCTCTCTCTCTCTCTCTCTCTCTCTCTCTCTCTCTCTCTCTCTCCGTCATGAAAGCATACCTCAAAGAGTTAACATTTAACCCACACTTGTGTAAAGATTCGTACAATGTTCATATGATCATATGTGACTTTCCTTTGTTCACTGCCGCAAGTCTGTATGAGCCTCTCTCTCTCTCTCTCTCTCTCTCTCTCTCTCTCTCTCTCTTTTAAAAGGGCATACCTCAAAGAGTTCAGCTTTAACCCACACTTGAGTAACGACTCAAAGAAAGTACGTAAGATCGTCTGTGACTTTCCCTTGTCCCTTGTCTCGATCCATCAGACCGTGTCTGTGTGTGTTTGTGTAAGCCCCCCCCCCCCCCCTCTCTCTCTCTCTCTCTCTCTCTCTCTCTCTCTCTCTCTCTCTCCGTATAAAAGGCATAAATCACTGAGTTCATCTTTAACCCACACGTGAGTAACCATTCATAGGATCTTTGTGAGATTCGCTCAATCCATCAGCCTGTGTCTCTGTGTGTTTGTGTAAGACTCTCTCTCTCTCTCTCTCTCTCTCTCTCTCTCTCTCTCTCTCTCTCTCTCCATCAAAAAGGTATACCTCAAAGAATTAATCTTTAACCCAAACTTTAGTAACGATTCATATAATGTCTGTAGATCCTCTGTAACTTTCCCTTGTTCACTACCTCCATCCGTCAGTCTGTGTCTCTGTGTGTTTTTGTAAGCCTCTCTTTCTCTCTCTCTCTCTCTCTCTCTCTCTCTCTCTCTCTCTCCATCAAAAAGGTATACCTGAAAGAGTTAACATTTAACCCACAATTGAGTAACGATCTATAGAATGTTCGTAAGATCCTCTGTGACTTTCCCTTGTTCCCTGTCTCAAAGCTGTGTAAGTTTCTCTCTCTCTCTCTCTCTCTCTCTCTCTCTCTCTCTCTCTCCATCAAAAGGCATACATCTAAGAGTTAACATTTAACCCACACTTGAGTAACGATTCGTATAATGTTTGTAAGATCACGTGTGACTTTCCCTTGTTCACTGTAGCAAGTCTGTTTGAGCTTCTCTCTCTCTCTCTCTCTCTCTCTCTCTCTCTCTCTCTCTCTCTACTCCCGTCAAAAGGGCATACCTCAAAGAGTTCCCCTTTAAACCTCACTTGAGTAACAATCCACCAGTCCGTGTGTGTGTGTGTTTGTGTAAGCCTCTCTCTCTCTCTCTCTCTCTCTCTCTCTCTCTCTCTTCCCCTGTCTAAAAGGCATACATCACAGAGTTGACCTTTAACCCACACTTGAGCAACTATTCATAGAATCTTTGTTAGATTCTTTGTGACTTTCTCTTGTTCCCTGTCTCAATCCATCAGTCTGTGTCTCTGTCTGTTTTTGTAAGCCTCTCTCTCTCTCTCTCTCTCTCTCTCTCTCTCTCTCTCTCTCTATCTCTCTCTCTCTCTCTCTCTCTCTCTCTCTCTAAAAATCTGATCAAGATGGCACTCTATAATACAGGCAGAGCTCGGAGGAACATTGCTGCAGTCAGCAAAAGTAAAATCCATGAGTTGGCGAAACAAGAGCTTAACCGTCTTATAACAGAGGTCACTAGGAACTCCAACCAGTGTTACGGAAAAATATTCGCAGACATATTGAAACATTTTGATCCAATAAACTGGAGCAAATCTGCGGAAAACGTCAGCCAAATGAGAGAAGAAATTCCAAAGAAGATCCAAGTGATAAAGAGACTTATAAAGAAAGTTTACATCAATCAACACATTCCATCAAAGAACAATAAGAAGTTCAATATGGTCGATATGCTGATTGAAGCATTGGGAAAAAGAATGCCAAAATGGTGTAATACATGTAAGATATGGTATTCCATTAATAATCCTCAACAACTGATTAGAAAATGTTATGCCTGCTATGTTCCAACACACCCTACATGTGCTGAAATACAGAAAAAAATAAAAAATAGAGACACAAAGGTATTCTGCTCAACATGCTTAGTCTGGATAGAAAATATAATTAAGTCGAGACTAAATCTGCAAATAGTTGAAGAAGAAGAAGAAGAAGAAGAAGAAGAAGAAGAAGAAGAAGAAGAAGAAGAAGAAGAAGAGAAAAATGAACAGGATATGTGTAAGGATGCAGAGGAAATCATTGATATAACTTATGATGTCGTCCAACAACATACTTATGAAGGAATAAATCATCAGATGGAAACAAATAATAGACCTAAGAGACTCTACCCCGGACCTACATACTTTTAAGGAAGAGCAAGAACAAGAAAAAAAAGAAAAGAAAGATATAGTGTGCAATTTGCTGAAAAAAAGAAATTACAGATATGGCGAAAGATGCTACTACAAGCATCCAAAGATATGCCATAATTATGAAATATATGGTAAATGTGTGTATTTAGACGGATATGGAGACGAATGCAGAGATCTCCATCCAAAAATATGCAAAAACCTAAAAGAAGGAAATGGATGCACTTTCAACAAAAAATGTCGATATATGCATCCTGCAACCATGAATGAATGTAAGAAAACTGAAAAGAAAAATGAAAGCAAGAATGAAACAAAAAAAGAAACAAAAAAGCAGGCCGCGTATATACCGAGCTATGCACCAAAGGCCCCAAGATATGAGGCCTTTCAACCCAAATATGCACAATAAGAGCCCAACTACAAAGAATGCATCTATAATGCCAGGGGTTGGTGCAGACATGGGGATAATTGCAGTTATACACACAAAAATAAATATGAAGGTGAAAGAGCAAATTTAATAGAAAAGTTGGATTTTTTAATGGCAGAATTCCTGGAAATGAAGAAAAGAACATCATATCAGAACAGGAAGGAAGCATGGGAGAATCCACATCATTACCAATATTAAATAATGGGGATGAAACACAAACTATAATGGTGATGAATGCACAGAGTTTAGTTACGAGTAACTATAAAAGGAAAATAGAGTTTTTAGAAGAACTAACCCAAATTGAAAAAATATATATATCAAATATAAGTGAAACATGGTATTCCCAAGAGACTGGCAGTGATGACCAGATAAAGGGTTTCTAAACTTATAGATCAGACAGAACAAATAGGAATCAAGGGGAACCATAATATATGGAAGAGACCTAAATCAAGGAAAAGTCTGTGAGAAATACAGCAACACAGAATGTGAATTGATTGCGGTAGAATTTGAATTTGAAAAACTAGTAAATATTGTAGTTTACAAACCCCTAAATACTAAGGAGTTTGACATAATAATAGAAAAAATAAATGATATATGTAAAAACCATAAAGACTGGAATACCCTCCTATCCGGAGATTTTAACTTTCCTTTTGTGGATTGGAAAGAACAGATAGAAGAAAGTGGTTGTATGTATACATATAAAAAAGAGATTAATAGTAGCGCAAAAGATAGGAGGCAATTTGAAAATCTTCAAGATATGCTATTAGAACATAATATGCAACAAATAAACCACATTTCAACAAGAAAGGAAAATGTCGTAGATCTAGTATTTGTGAATAAGGTGAATTATGTTAAAGAAATAATAGTGTATAACACGGGAATTTCAGACCATAATGTCATAGTATTAATAGTCCATTCCAAAGTAAGTGATCGCAGAATTAATCAAAGCACAAAACGTTGGGAAGGATATGGAAAATATAATTATTATAGTAAGAATATAAAATGGTCAGAAATAAATGAAGAACTGAATTAAGAATGGAAAAATTTATTCGTAAGTGATAATATACAGGTAAATACGGACATACTGTACAAAATACTGGAGAAAATTGTTGAAAAATATGTACCGAAAAAAAAACAATGAACAAAAGACATGCATACCAAGAGACAGAAGGATCTTATTTCCGAGAATTAGAAAGTGGAAGAAAAATCTTGCAAAAGAAAAAAATGTGTGGAAAATGATGGAAATAAAACGTAAGATAGAAAATGCAGAACAAAAGATTATACAGTCGAAAGAAAATGAAAAAAGGGACGTAAGAGAAAGGACACTTCAAAATATTAAAAAAAAGAAAAAAAAAGTACTTTACTCTTATGCAAAAAAGATGAATAAAGAGAAATTAGATATAGGCCCTCTTAGAATTGAAGGACTGCTAGCGAATGAAAAAAAAGGAAATATGCAACATATTAACAGTAAAATATACGAGTGACCTCATGCCAAGAATTGCGAATGAGAATAATGGAATAGAAATGAGAGAAGAAAATGTTGAATATCTAACGGATATAGATATTAATAAAGCAGATATTGTCAAGGCTATAAACGAAATTAAAAATGGATCGGCAGCCGGACCATATGGAGTTCTAGCGATTTTGTTAAAAAAAAAATACAAACACTATCGCGAAGCCGCTTGCAATAATTTTAAGACAAAGTGTAGATATGAGCGAGATATATGTTAAACATAAATTAGCTTATACAACCCCTATCTTCAAAAGTGGATCAAGGCTAGAGGCAAGCAATTATAGAGCTGTTAGTCTAACATCATATATTAAGAAAGTGTATGAGAGGGTAATAAAAAAGAAAATAATGAATCATTTGGTTAAAAATACTTTGCTTAATATAGGTCAACATGGTTTTGTGCCCGGAAAACTTACACAAACCCAAATGATAGCACACTATGAAAACATATACAAAAATATGATAAATGAAAAAGACAGATGTCATCTATCTAGATTTTGCAAAAGCCTTTGACAAGGTAGACCAAAATATATTAGAGAAAAAAAATGAGAAATCATAATATTTTGGTAAAGAGAGGAAAATGGGTAAAAAAATTCCTGTAAAACAGAAAACAGATAGTGGTTGCAAATGACGAGAAATCAGATGAAGCCGAGGTAATATCTGGCGAGCCACAAAGTACGGTATTAGCTGCACTGCTGTTTGTTATGATCTCAGACATAGACTGTGATGTTGAAAACTCTCTGGTGAGAAGTTTGGCCGATGACACAAGAATGAGTAGAGAAATTACTTCTGATGAAGATAGGTACTAACTACAAAGAGATCTAAACAAAATATATGAATGGCGGAGATAAATAGAATGGTATTTAACTCCGATAAATGCAAATCAATAAATTTTGGAAGCAGAGAAGGAATGGTATATGCATAAAAGGGACCTAATAACGAGAAAATCACAAACAAGGAAGTAATTAAAGACCTTGGTGTAATGTTAAATAGGAATATGATATGCAACAACCAAATAGCAACACTCTTGGCTAAATGTCAAGCAAAAATGGGAATGTTATTCAGACACTTTAAAACAAAAAAACTGAACACATGATTATGCTTTACAAAACTTTTGTACGTAGTACACTCGAGTACTGCAATGTGATATGGTACCCACAATACCAAAATGATATTGCACAAATAGAGAGTGTAAAAAGGTCCTATACTGCTAGAATAGAATAAGTCAAGGACCTTGACTACTTGGAAAGACTGAAATTTTTAAAACTATACAGTCTAGAAGGGAGATGAGAACGCTACATGATATTACAAGCATGGAAGCAAATAGAAGGAATTACTGAAAAAAAATCATGGTGCTAAATATATCAGAAAGAGCAAGCCGAGGTAGATTAATAGTGCCAAAAAATATTCCAGGAAAACTAAGGAATGCGCACAACACATTAATCCACGACACGCAAGCATCGATAGTGCAGCGACTCTTTAATGCGCCGCCAGATCATCTAAGAAACCTATCATGAGTGAGCGTAGATGTGTTGAGGAATAAGCTCGATAAATGCCTAAGAGGCATCCCAGACCATCCAAGACAGGAAGATGCAAAATACACCGGAAGATGCATTAGCACCTCTGTGGTGGATTTACGAGGTTCCTGACACTGAGGGACCTGGGGGAACCCAAACATAAAATAAGGCAATAAAGCTCCTCTCTCTCTCTCTCTCTCTCTCTCTCTCTCTCTCTCTCTCTCTCTCCCTGTCAGAAAGGCATACCTCAAAAAGTTCAGCTTGTGGAGGATTAACTTTTTTTTTCTTTTTTTTTTTCTTTTGCCAAATCCAGAGAGAGAGAGAGAGAGAGAGAGAGAGAGAGAGAGAGAGAGAGAGAGAGAGAGAGAGAGGGAGAGAGAGAGAGAGGGATTGTGTTAACGAGCGAAAGTAGTTAGTGTATCGATCGTTTGTGGTAAGAAAGACTGTTGGTATAAATGAGACTGTTTGTTTATGTTTTTAGTTAGGTTACGACATTGGTGAATGTCTTGGGTGAATGCTTATTTTGATTTGACTGCTGTAACCGTCAGCTGTGTGAACGCTGGATTTATTATTTTTGTTACCAGCGAGGAAGTGATTATTTATTTTCTGAGTAAGTACAGTTTTGCTTATCTTTGCTTGTCGTGATTGTGAATGATAGGAACAATTTATTATTCATCTTTGATTATAGTGCGATAGTTTAGTTAGCTTGGAGTGTTTGCAAGTGTTTTTTTTTTCATTTTTCAGGCCGTAATTCCTCCTTTGGGAGAGAGTTTCCTCGAGTGTTTACTTGATTGTTGACGACTTGGCCTGTAACAGAACTTGATACGATTACTCAGATTTATTTTGTTGACGACCTGGACTACGATTATGATTATGATTTCATTGCTCTTACGATTTTATTGATATTGATGCCATAATGACCCCGCCCGTATGAAGGATTTTCCGTCTGGACCACTGATGAATAAGATTGTGATGATGATGATGATGATGACTATGATTAATTAACCTCGATATAGGAAGTGAGTGTGGTAGTTGGACTCAGGGTACTACCGGTTGCCAATAAGTTATGGCAGTGGGCTTTGAAGGTCTCTGGGGCCTTGTATGGACAACGGTGTCCACATACTGTGATTATTATTTTAGTTGTGTTTTTTGTACTGTTTGTGAACGGTGTCGGTGTCGGGTTTGTGAGGGTTATTTTGAGTATTGGCGACGGTGTCCGAGGTCACACATATATTTACTGAATATTTTGTTTTTGAAGATTTAGGTTTGGTAATTTGTTTGTCTGTCTTTATTATTAAGGTTTCGTGAATGACATTATTTTGGTTATTTGAATATTTTTAAGTGATTGTTATAGTTAGTAAGAAATATATAGTTTTAAGGTTATGTTTTGTTTTGTTTTTGTCCTTTTGTCCAAGAGTCCCGCTGCTGATAACGTAAGGGGAAAGGTTGTATTGAGGAGAAATTGGTCTGTTTAGAGTGATTCAAGGGTGTGGGGGTTGTTTTGCAACATCCCGCCACATTATTTTGGCGCCCGAACAGGGACTGCCGAGGTGGGATTGGAAGCTGGACTGTTGGACAAAGGACTGAATTAGGATTAGGAATTAGATATAAGGTTGATGAAAAATGGAGGCGCAATTACGGGTTTTGGAGGAGGAATTGCGGCATTATAAAGAACGGGAGCAGATGTGGATAGTTGAGAAAGATAGGTTGCTAGTAGAGAATGAGAGGTTGAACTGGGAGAATGAGGCGCTGCAGAAGGAGCTTAGGGAGTTGAAGGGAACTGTAGAGAGAGTGGAAGAATGTTTTGAGATGAGGATGAAAGAGAATTAGGAACGAACGGAGAAACAATTGGAAGCTATGATGGGGAGAGTCATGGGGATGATGAAAACTTTAATAGGTGAAGGTGCAGTCGGAGGAGTGTCCTCAGCTTCGGGTAATGGGTTGATAGTGGATGAAAAGGCTAAGGTTAGTGATAATGGGAAAGGAAGTGATAGTGATAGTAATAGTAACAGTGATAGTGAGATTGAAGATAAGGGAATTAGGCATAGTAAGGATGAACCGAAATGTGATAGGAAGAATGAGAAGAAAGGTAAAAGTGATGTAAAGAAAGAGAAGAAAAAGTGTCAGGATGAACGCTAGGATGATCGTGAATCGGTGAAAGTGGTGAGTAAAAAAAGGGCTAGGAAGAGTATAATCAAGGATAGGAGTAGGAGTGTGGAATTAGATTCCTTATATTCTAACGAGGAAGTAGGAAACAAGAAGGAAGGTAGCAGTGATGATAGCAGTGAGAATGAACGTTATGTGTGTAAGACTGTGTTTATGAGAGAGGTACCTCGGTGTGAAAGGTTCAATGAGCATAGTAGTAGGGATGTATACGAGTTTTTCAAGGAGTATGAGAGGTATTGTCAGGATAAGTATGGTGATAGTAAAAGAGTTTTGGCTAGGGAGTTAGGAGGATATTCGACTGGGTATTTGTTGACGATGTATGGAGTGATAATGAGTGTAGTTGACGTTGATTATGAAAGTGTGAATAAGAGAATAATTGAGCAGGTAAAACGTATGAAAGGGAGTGTTAAGTATAAGCGTAAGAATGATTTTGATGAAGCACGGATGAATGCAGGAGAAGCGATATCGATGTATGTATGTAGGTTGGAAACTTTAGCTAGGAAGAATTATGGGGATGAAAGTATAAATGAGAATAAGGAGTTAATGAAGAAGTTTTTTCCTACTGTACCCGAGAATGTTGCTGAGGTTGTTAATTTGAAACGGAAGGAGAAAATGAGGTGGACGAGAGAAAGATTGACATGGGATGATATTTTAGAGATAGTTGAGGATTACGAGTTGGATAGGTGTATGAAAGAAAGTAAATCTGTGAGTGTAAGAACTGGAATGGAGGAAAGTGTCCCAGAAGTTGTTAGTTTTAGAGATGCTGTTATGAGAGGACCGATGAGGGTAGCTGATAGTGTAGTAGATAGGAGTGTTAGGGCGAGTAATGTGGGAATACCTGTAAGGACAAATGAAGGGTTTAGGCAAGGGAATCCAGTTTGGAGGGATAGGAGTGCTAGTGCGCAGCGAGGTAGGTCAGGTAGTTGTTTCCGTGAAGAGAAGTGTTATAGATGTGGGAAAATAGGACATAAGAAGAAGGAATGTAGATGGGCTCTAGGTGCTTGTTTTGGATGTGGTGAAGTAGGGCATAGAATTAGCGAGTGCAAGAAAGAGAAAGTGGTAAAATGTTATCGGTGTGGTATGACTGGGCACATAGCGAGTGGATGTAGGAGTAATCGTACGAATGTGATTTGCGGCAATTGTGGTAAGGATGGTCATTATGCTAGAATGTGCAAGGAGCCTTGGGGTAAGTGTACTGAATGTGGTGCAGATGGGCATGTAGCTAGGGTATGTAGGAAGAAGGGAGTAAATCAGCCAGGATGTTCGGGAAACTAGAGTGTAAGAGGGTTCAGCTGGGTGAGTCCTCGAGTGTGTGCGGAGTGAATGTGATGCATGTTCGTGAAGGTTTACTACATGAAGATGTGATGGGCGAAAGAGCTTATGACTGCATGAGTGCAAAAGTAAATTTTAATGGAATAGAGCTAGTTGGTCTGATTGATACTGGTTGTGGTGTCAATTTAATGTTTAGGAATGCATACGATAAGGTAAGGGATGTGTGTGAATTTAGGGGGTGTAAAGGTGAAGTGAAAGGTATCGGTAATTTAAGTATATCTGTGCAAGGAAAGGTACGAGAAAATGTTATGATTGGGGGCTGTTGATGGAAGATAATGATTTTTATGTGGTTGAGGGAGTAAATGACAAATACGATGTGTTGTTAGGTTATAACTTCTAGAAAAAATGTGGCATGATTGTACATCCTAGTGTAAATATGATAGAGATGAAAGTTAAGGATAAATTTGGTGGGGAATTTTATTTGAATGAAGATGGTAGTGTATGTACGAAGGTATGGAAAGGTGTGCCGTTAATAGCGAAAGAAGGTGTTAAGTTCTCGAGAGATGTGAGTGAGGTTGTCAGTGTCAAAGTTGCATGGCCGAATAGTCTGGGAATTGCCAATAGTGACAATTGTGAATATGTAGTGGAAGGTTCGGAAGCAAGTAATTTAGTGAAAACAAGTGTGCATGTGTATGATGGTATTTTGAATTTGCAGGAACCGAAGGTATATGTGAGCTTGTTGCCGACTGTAAGGAGGAAGAGAATACGGGGTATACATGAGGGTGATTGCATGGGATGTATTTATACGTTGGTCAATGTAGAGGATGAAAGGTATGTTAAATTGAGACATGTTATGATGGGTAAGATAAAGCAGGATGACGATTGGGACTGTGAAAGTTTGAAAGAAAGAATTAATGTAGATGAGAATAAAAGGGAGGGAGAAAGGGAACAATTATATAGGATGTTTTGGGATAGACGGAGAGTTTTGAGTCGCGGTGACGAGGATTGTGGGGGATCAAAGCTGCCTGAATTTAAGATAGTTCTTAGTAATGATACCCCCATTTATCAACGTCCCCAACATTTTTCTCCGCCTATTGCCAGAGAAATAGAAGAGCAGTGCCAGGAGTTAGAGCAAATGGGTGTAATAGAAAGGAGTGAGAGTGCATGGAATAGCCCTATTGTACCTGTAAGAAAGCCAGATTGAAGTTTACGTATGTATATTGATTATAGGAAGGTGAATGAAGTAACTGTTAAAGAACATTTCCCGATGAATGTAGTTCTGACTGTGTGTATAAGATGCATGGTATGGAAGTTTTTACAAAGTTAGATTTAGTTAGGGGCTATTACCAGATGCCTCTGGCAGAGGGGAGCAGGCCCATTAAGGCATTTTCAAGTAGTAATTGCCATTATCAGTTTAGAAGATTAAGTTTTGGCCTTGCTAATGCACCTGCTGCCTTCCAGAGGGCGATGAATGTAGTTTTGGCTGGGTTTGATCGACAGAAGGTGACTGTTTTTATAGATGATATTTTGATTGCTAGTGAGACTGTTGAGGAACACATGAAGTTGCTTGAAGCTGTATTAGAACGTTTGATAGAAGTTGGTGTGAAAGTTAAGCTTGAAAAGTGTACATGGCTGGCCGGGGAGGTGGAATTTCTTGGGCATGTGGTGAGTGAATCGGGTATAAGGAAGAGTGATAAGTTTGTGAGTAAGGTGAGAGAATTTCCACGTCCTCATACGGTGCGTGAGTTGAGAGGTTTTCTTGGGTTGATTGAATTTGGTCGGAAGTTTGTCAGAGATTGTTCGGGAATAGAGAAGCCTTTGAATGAGTGAACAGGTAAGAGAAATAGCACGAGACTGAAATGGGATGAGCGTATGATTGAAGCATTTGAAAAGTTGAAAGAAGAGGCTGCGAGAGACGTCACTTTGGCCTTTCCCGACTATAGTGAGCATGCGAGTATGCTAGAGTTATATACGGATGCTAGTGGGATTAGTATGGGTGGTTGCTTGGTTCAAATGCAAAGAATAAATGGAGATGAACAGTTGAGAGTGATAGCGTATGTAAGTAAAGCATTTAATAAGGCTGAGCGAAAGTATTCCACGATTGAAAGGGAGTTGGCTGCGATAAGGTTTCGTGTGAAAGCGTTGAAGGTATTTTTGTATGGTGTGAAATCTATTGTGCGTACTGACCATCAGCCCCTAGTGTACATGATTAGGAAAGAGTCTGTGAATGCTAGGGTTGCGAGGACAATAGAGGATTTGAATGAATTTGACTTTAAGCTAGAATATGTACCTGGGAGTAAGAACGTGATAGCAGATGCGATGTCAAGGATGCATGGTAAGATAGAAGATAGTAGCGAGAATGATAGTAATTTTGGAAGGTTGCCGGAAGATTTAGTGGTGGTACAAAGTTTTGAAGGGGATGACATGGTGTATAAATGTATTTTGTGTGGGTTGAATAAGCATAAATTGAAGGGTTTGGATAAGGATATACCTGCTAGTGTAGATGAGCTTAGAATGAGTGTTAGGAATGAAGTATCGAAAGAAATGGCATATAAGGAGGAGGATAGTGTGCTTGAGGGTGAATTATTATCAAAAGTATTGTTGGTAGTAATTATGTTGTATGGTGTCACTGTTTATTTGTATTTTGGGTGGAATCGTCTGATGCAATACCGGGCAAATAAGGAGACTGAAAGGGAGTATATATTGAGGATACAATGTAATGAAAGATATTGCAAGTTGTTGAGTGAGAAGGAGGATTGCCCGAGTGACTTGAATCTGAGTGGTATGAGCATGGAAGATAGCGAAGATGAACATGGGTGTGACAAGGATGACCCTATTGATAGGAGAATAAAAATTTGTATGCATGGTGTAAAAGGAAGAATGATGACGTATGTGGGTATAAATGTGAATGAATACTGTAGTTTAATTGATACAGGTGCACAAGTGTCATTAGTGAATATGTCTGTTATCAAGGAAATAGAGCGGTACAATTGGGAAGTGAAAAGGCAATGTACGAGTGTGAGAATTCATGGGATAGGTAAAGGAAGTTTGCTAGTTTGGGAAGAAGTGCGGTTGAAAGTAAAACTGGGAAGTATGGAGGTGGAACATAATTTCATTGTAATGGGAGAGAATGAGATGCCTAGTTGTTTTTTTTTTATAGGGATTGACTTTTTAAGATTGCATGATTTATCAGTTGATATTGGTAGTGGTTTGCTTCTGAAGAATGGATGTGAAGTAGTTGTGATAGAAGATAATAGTATATTTATGGCGAATTTTGTCGGCATGGTTGATATTACGAGGAGTGAGGATGATCTATTGACTAAAGAGGAGGTGGAAGAAATGCAAGATGAATGTGTGGAAATTAAAAGGTTACGTGAATGTATGTTGAATAGTATTGAGGTAGAAGAATGGCCGTCTGATTTAGAGGTGTATAAGAGAGTTAGTAAGAGACTTATTGTGTGTAAGAATATTGTTTATTTTCTACATAAAGGAATGGATGAAGATATATATGTTCCTGTGGTTCCGATGCATGCAGCTGTAAGTATGTGTATGTTAGTGCATGACAGATATGGGCATATGGGTAAGAATAAAGTATGGGAATGCATGCGTGAGAGATTGTTTACACCTGGGTTGAGTCAGATATGTAAGGATGTAGCGACTACGTGTGAAGATTGCCAGAAAGGGAAGCATCAGAGAGTGCATGCTAATCCGCCTGTTTTGAGATTACGTATGAAAGAACCATTTGAGATGTTTGTGATTGATTGTGTTTCGTTGCCTGTGACTGCGAGAAGACATGTGGGAATGATTGTTATGGTTGATCACATGAGTAAATTTACCTATGCAATACCTATCAAGGATAAACGGAGTGAGACTGTTGCAAGAATGGTTGGTCAAGTGATGTTGCCGATGTGTGTGTGTAAGCCTGTGAGAATGTTAAGTGATAATGGCCCTGAGTTTGTTGGATGGGAGTTTGAGCAGATGTTAAGAGAATGGGGTATTGAACATGTGTATTGGACTCCTTATATGCCAAGTGCAAATGGGTTGGCTGAACGGACTGTAAGAACATTAACTGAAATTTTGCGAATGATGAGTACATGTGATAATAATTGGGATTTGTATGTTGGTAGAGCATTGTGGGCTTATAATGCAACAGTGCATAAGAGTACGGGTATGTCTCCATGTAAGTTTGTGTTAAATTTTGAAAAGATAGTAAGACCGAGGTCGGGTGTGTCGGAGGATGATAAAGATGTGTGGAGGAAAGCAAATGAGAGGTTTGAAAGCTTTAAAGTTGGTGAGAGAGTGATTAAAGAAGTAATTGAAAAGGGTAGAATGAATGTGAATAAGGTGCGTGATAAGTTTGAAGGTCCATATGAGGTGTTAGAAGTTAGTTCGAGTGGATTAAGTTATGTTTTGGGCAAGTTGTGTGTGGATGGTAGTGTGGAAAGAGTTAGGGCACACCACAACCAGTTGCGTAAATGGAAGGAGGTACCTGAGTATATCCAAGAGAATGGGATGAGTAAATGGTTGAAAAGGAACAAGTGTGAACCTAGTATGTATGAGGAATTAGGTCTAGAAGTTAAACAGTTGGTGTTAGTAGAATATATGAAAAGGAAGAATATGAGAGCTTTAAGTAAGGATGAAAGAAGGGGAAACTTTACTAGTAAAAGTGGGAATAGTAATAAGTATGACAAGAGTGTAAATGTACAAGTGAGTGTGGAAGATAAATGTATTAATACAGATGAATCATGGCTGAGTATGAATGATACCTATAGTGGTTGTGGTTTTTCATTAGATGATGTAAAAGAAAGTATGACGAATGCGAGAGTTTGAGATAGGAGAATGATAAGTAGTATGAATGAATCTTTTATTAAAGTAGAAAATGGTTTTGATGAAATGGATGAATTGCTGACGGAAATAAGTGAGATTTTAGGGCCAGATGATAGTGAGGTAGATGGGATTGTAAATGAAATATTAGATGATAGGGATTTAGGTAGGAATAGTGTTAATGTAGCCAATGATTGTGATAAGGAAGAAGTGAATGAGAGAGTATATGGAGGACCAGTTACTCGGAGCAGAGGTCCTGTTCCTGACTGCGACTGGGTTATGAAAAAAATATTGTAAGTTTTGTGTGAGACGGATTTGGCAAAGTAAGGGGGGAGGAATGTGGAGGATTAATTTCTGTTTTATTTTCTTTTTTTTCTTTTGCCAAATCCAGAGAGAGAGAGAGAGAGAGAGAGAGAGAGAGAGAGAGAGAGAGAGAGAGAGAGACAGGAATTGTGTTAACGAGCGAAAGTAGTTAGTGTATCGATCGTTTGTGGTGATAAAGACTGTTGGTATAAATGAGATTGTTTGTTTATGTTTTTAGTTAGGTTATGATAGTGGTGAATGTCTTGGGTGAATGCTTATTTTGATTTGACTGCTGTAACCGTCAGTTGTGTGAACGCTAGATTTATTATTTTTGTTACCAGCGAGAAAGTGATTATTGATTTTCTGATTAAGTACAGTTTTGCTTATCTTTGCTTGTCGTGATTGTGAATGATAGGAACAATTTATTATTCATCTTTGATTATAGTGCGATAGTTTAGTTAGCTAGGAGTGTTTGTAAGTGTTTTTTTTTTTTCATTTTTCAGGCCGTAATTCCTCCTTTGGGAGAGAGTTTCCTCAAGTGTTTACTTGATTGTTGACGACTTGGCCTGTAACAGAACTTGATACGATTACTCAGATTTATTTTGTTGACGACCTGGACTACGATTATGATTGATTTGATTGCTCTTAACAATTTTATTGATATTGATGCCATAATGACCCCGCCCGTATGAAGGATTTTCCGTCTGGACCACTGATGAATAAGATTGTGATGATGATGATGACTATGATTAATTAACCCCGATATAGGAAGTGAGTGTGGTAGTTGGACTCGGGGTACTACCGTTTGCCAATAAGTTGTGGCAGTGGGCTGTGTAGGTCTCTGGGGCCTTGTATGGACAACGGTGTCCACATACTGTGATTATTATCTTAGTTGTGTTTTTTGTACTGTTTGTGAACGGTGTCGGTGTCGGGTTTGTGAGGGTTATTTTGAGTATTGGCGACGGTTTCCGTGGTCACACGTATATTTACTGAATATTTTGTTTTTGAAGATTTAGGTTTGGTGATTTGTTTGTCTGTCTTTAGTATTAATGTTTCGTGAATGACATTATTTTGGCTATTTGAATATTTTTAAGTGATTGTTATAGTTAGTAAGAAATATATAGTTTTAAGGTTATGTTTTGTTTTGTTTTTGTCCTTTTGTCCAAGAGTCCCGCTGCTGATAACGTAAGGGGAAAGGTTGTATTGAGGAGAAATTGGTCTGTTTAGAGTGATTCAAGGGTGTGGGGGTTGTTTTGCAACATCCCGCCACATTATTTTGGCGCCCGAACAGGGACTGCCGAGGTGGGATTGGAAGCTGGACTGTTGGACAAAGGACTGAATTAGGATTAGGAATTAGATATAAGGTTGATGAAAAATGGAGGCGCAATTACGGGTTTTGGAGGAGGAATTGCGGCATTATAAAGAACGGGAGCAGATGTGGATAGTTGAGAAAGATAGGTTGCTAGTAGAGAATGAGAGGTTGAACTGGGAGAATGAGGCGCTGCAGAAGGAGCTTAGGGAGTTGAAGGGAACTGTAGAGAGAGTGGAAGAATGTTTTGAGATGAGGATGAAAGAGAATTAGGAACGAACGGAGAAACGATTGGAAGCTATGATGGGGCAAGTCATGGGGATGATGAAAACTTTAATAGGTGAAGGTGCAGTCGGAGGAGTGTCCTCAGCTTCGGGTAATGGGTTGATAGTGGATGAAAAGACTAAGGTTAGTGATAATGGGAAAGGAAGTGATAGTGATAGTAATAGTAACAGTGATAGTGAGATTGAACATAAGGGAATTAGGCATAGTAAGGATGAACCGAAATGTGATAGGAAGAATGAGAAGAAAGGTAAAAGTGATGTAAAGAAAGAGAAGAAAAAGTGTCAGGATGAGCGCAAGGATGATCGTGAATCGGTGAAAGTGGTGAGTAAAAAAAGGGCTAGGAAGAGTATAATCAAGGATAGGAGTAGGAGTGTGGAATTAGATTCCTTATATTCTAGCGAGGAAGTAGGAAACAAGAAGGAAGGTAGCAGTGATGATAGCAGTGAGAATGAACGTTATGTGTGTAAGACTGTGTTTATGAGAGAGGTACCTCGGTGTGAAAGGTTCAATGAGCATAGTAGTAGGGATGTATACGAGTTTTTCAAGGAGTATGAGAGGTATTGTCAGGATAAGTATGGTGATAGTAAAAGAGTTTTGGCTAGGGAGTTAGGAGAATATTTGATTGGGTATTTGTTGACGATGTATGGAGTGATAATGAGTGTAGGTGACATTTATTATGAAAGTGTGAATAAGTGAATAATTGAGCAGGTAAAACGTATGAAAGGGAGTGTTAAGTATAAGCGTAAGAATGATTTTGATGAAGCACGGATGAATGCAGGAGAAGCGATATCGATGTATGTATGTAGGTTGGAAACTTTAGCTAGGAAGAAGTATGGGGATGAAGGTATAAATGAGAATAAGGAGTTAATGAAGAAGTTTTTTCCTACTGTACCCGAGAATGTTGCTGAGTTTGTTAATTTGAAACGGAAGGAGAAAATGAGGTGGACGAGAGAAAGATTGACATGGGATGATATTTTAGAGATAGTTGAGGATTACGAGTTGGATAGGTGTATGAAAGAAAGTAAATCTGTGAGTGTAAGAACTGGAATGGAGGAAAGTGTCCCAGAAGTTGTTAGTTTTAGAGATGCTGTTATGAGAGGACCGATGAGGGTAGCTGATAGTGTAGTAGATAGGAGTGTTAGGGCGAGTAATGTGGGAATACCTGTAAGGACAAATGAAGGGTTTAGGCAAGGGAATCCGGTTTGGAGGGATAGGAGTGCTAGTGCGCAGCGAGGTAGGTCAGGTAGTTGTTTCCGTGAAGAGAAGTGTTATAGATGTGGGAAAATAGGACATAAGAAGAAGGAATGTAGATGGGCTCTAGGTGCTTGTTTTGGATGTGGTGAAGTAGGGCATAGAATTAGCGAGTGCAAGAAAGAGAAAGTGGTAAAATGTTATCGGTGTGGTATGACTGGGCACATAGCGAGTGGATGTAGGAGTAATCGTACGAATGTGATTTGCGGCAATTGTGGTAAGGATGGTCATTATGCTAGAATGTGCAAGGAGCCTTGGGGTAAGTGTACTGAATGTGGTGCAGATGGGCATGTAGCTAGGGTATGTAGGAAGAAGGGAATAAGTCAGCCAGGATGTTCGGGAAACTAGAGTGTAAGAGGGTTCAGCTGGGTGAGTCCTCGAGTGTGTGCGGAGTGAATGTGATGCATGTTCGTGAAGGTTTACTACATGAAGATGTGATGGGCGAAAGAGCTTATGACTGCATGAGTACAAAAGTAAATTTTAATGGAATAGAGCTAGTTGGTCTGATTGATACTGGTTGTGGTGTCAATTTAATGTTTAGGAATGCATACGATAAGGTAAGGGATGTGTGTGAATTTAGGGGGTGTAAAGGTGAAGTGAAAGGTATCGGTAATTTAAGTATATCTGTGCAAGGAAAGTTACGAGAAACTGTTATGATTGGGGGGCTGATGATGGAAGATAATGATTTTTATGTGGTTGAGGGAGTAAATGACAAATACGATGTGTTGTTAGGTTATAACTTCTAGAAAAAATGTGGCATGATTGTACATCCTAGTGTAAATATGATAGAGATGAAAGTTAAGGGTAAATTTGGTGGGGAATTTTATTTGAATGAAGATGGTAGTGTATGTACGAAGGTATGGAAAGGTGTGCCGTTAATAGCGAAAGAAGGTGTTAAGTTCTCGAGAGATGTGAGTGAGGTTGTCAGTGTCAAAGTTGCATGGCCGAATAGTATGGGAATTGCCAATAGTGACAATTGTGAATATATAGTGGAAGGTTCGGAAGCAAGTAATTTAGTGAAAACAAGTGTGCATGTGTATGATGGTATTTTGAATTTGCAGGAACCGAAGGTATATGTGAGCTTGTTGCCGACTGTAAGGAGGAAGAGAATACGGGATATACATGAGGGTGATTGCATGGGATGTATTTATACGTTGGTCAATGTAGAGAATGAAAGGTATGTTAAATTGAGACATGTTATGATGGGTAAGATAAAGCAGGATGACGATTGGGACTGTGAAAGTTTGAAAGAAAGAATTAATGTAGATGAGAATAAAAGGGAGGGAGAAAGGGAACAATTATATAGGATGTTTTGGGATAGACGGAGAGTTTTGAGTCGCGGTGACGAGGATTGTGGGGGATCAAAGCTGCCCGAATTTAAGATAGTTCTTACTAATGATACCCCCATTTCTCAGCGTCCCCAACATTTTTCTCCGCCTATTGCCAGAGAAATAGAAGAGCAGTGCCAGGAGTTAGAGCAAATGGGTGTAATAGAAAGGAGTGAGAGTGCATGGAATAGCCCTATTGTACCTGTAAGAAAGCCAGATGGAAGTTTACGTATGTGTATTGATTATAGGAAGGTGAATGAAGTAACTGTTAAAGAACGTTTCCCGATGAATGTAGTTCTGACTGTGTGTATAAGATGCATGGTATGGAAGTTTTTACAAAGTTAGATTTAGTTAGGGGCTATTACCAGATGCCTCTGGCAGAGGGGAGCAGGCCCATTACGGCATTTTCAAGTAGTAATTGCCATTATCAGTTTAGAAGATTAAGTTTTGGCCTTGCTAATGCACCTGCTGCCTTCCAGAGGGCGATGAATGTAGCTTTGGCTGGGTTTGATCGACAGAAGGTGACTGTTTTTATAGATGATATTTTGATTGCTAGTGAGACTGTTGAGGAACACATGAAGTTGCTTGAAGCTGTATTAGAACGTTTGATAGAAGTTGGTGTGAAAGTTAAGCTTGAAAAGTGTACATGGCTGGCCGGGGAGGTGGAATTTCTTGGGCATGTGGTGAGTGAATCGGGTATAAGGAAGAGTGATAAGTTTGTGAGTAAGGTGAGAGAATTTCCACGTCCTCATACGGTGCGTGAGTTGAGAGGTTTTCTTGGGTTGATTGAATTTGGTCGGAAGTTTGTCAGAGATTGTTCGGGAATAGAGAAGCCTTTGAATGAGTGAACAGGTAAGAAAAATAGCACGAGACTGAAATGGGATGAGCGTATGATTGAAGCATTTGAAAAGTTGAAAGAAGAGGCTGCGAGAGACGTCACTTTGGCCTTTCCCGACTATAGTGAGCATGCGAGTATGCTAGAGTTATATACGGATGCTAGTGGGATTAGTATGGGTGGTTGCTTGGTTCAAATGCAAAGAATAAATGGAGATGAACAGTTGAGAGTGATAGCGTATGTAAGTAAAGCATTTAATAAGGCTGAGCGAAAGTATTCCACGATTGAAAGGGAGTTGGCTGCGATAAGGTTTTGTGTGAAAGCGTTGAAGGTATTTTTGTATGGTATGAAATTTATTGTGCGTACTGACCATCAGCCCCTAGTGTACATGATTAGGAAAGAGTCTGTGAATGCTAGGGTTGCGAGGACAATAGAGGATTTGAATGAATTTGACTTTAAGCTAGAATATGTACCTGGGAGTAAGAACGTGATAGCAGATGCAATGTCAAGGATGCATGGTAAGATAGAAGATAGTAGCGAGAATGATAGTAATTTTGGAAGGTTGCCGGAAGATTTAGTGGTGGTACAAAGTTTTGAAGGGGATGACATGGTGTATAAATGTATTTTGTGTGGGTTGAATAAGCATAAATTGAAGGGTTTGGATAAGGATATACCTGCTAGTGTAGATGAGCTTAGAATGAGTGTTAGGAATGAAGTATCGAAAGAAATGGCATATAAGGAGGAGGATAGTGTGCTTGAGGGTGAATTATTATCAAAAGTATTGTTGGTAGTAAGTATGTTGTATGGCGTCACTGTTTATTTGTATTTTGGGTGGAATCGTCCGATGCAATACCGGGCAAATAAGGAGACTGAAAGGGAGTATATATTGAGGATACAATGTAATGAAAGATATTGCAAGTTGTTGAGTGAGAAGGAGGATTGCCCGAGTGACTTGAATCTGAGTGGTATGAGCATGGAAGATAGCGAAGATGAACATGGGTGTGACAAGGATGACCCTATTGATAGGAGAATAAAAATTTGTATGCATGGTGTAAAAGGAAGAATGATGATGTATGTGGGTATAAATGTGAATGAATACTGTAGTTTAATTGATACAGGTGCACAAGTGTCATTAGTGAATATGTCTGTTATCAAGGAAATAGAGCGGTACAATTGGGAAGTGAAAAGGCAATGTACGAGTGTGAGAATTCATGGGATAGGTAAAGGAAGTTTGCTAGTTTGGGAAGAAGTGCGGTTGAAAGTAAAACTGGGAAGTATGGAGGTGGAACATAATTTCATTGTAATGGGAGAGAATGAGATGCCTAGTTGTTTTTTGATAGGGATTGACTTTTTAAGATTGCATGATTTATCAGTTGATATTGGTAGTGGTTTGCTTCTGAAGAATGGATGTGAAGTAGTTGTGATAGAAGATAATAGTATATTTATGGCGAATTTTGTCGGCATGGTTGATATTACGAGGAGTGAGGATGATCTATTGACTAAAGAGGAGGTGGAAGAAATGCAAGATGAATGTGTGGAAATTAAAAGGTTATGTGAATGTATGTTGAATAGTATTGAGGTAGAAGAATGGCCGTCTGATTTAGAGGTGTATAAGAGAGTTAGTAAGAGACTTATTGTGTGTAAGAATATTGTTTATTTTCTACATAAAGGAATGGATGAAGATATATATGTTCCTGTGTTTCCGATGCATGCAGCTGTAAGTATGTGTATGTTAGTGCATGACAGATATGGGCATATGGGTAAGAATAAAGTATGGGAATGCATGCGTGAGAGATTGTTTACACCTGGGTTGAGTCAGATATGTAAGGATGTAGCGACTACGTGTGAAGATTGCCAGAAAGGGAAGCATCAGAGAGTGCATGCTAATCCGCCTGTTTTGAGATTACGTATGAAAGAACCATTTGAGATGTTTGTGATTGATTGTGTTTCGTTGCCTGTGACTGCGAGAAGACATGTGGGAATGATTGTTATGGTTGATCACATGAGTAAATTTACCTATGCAATACCTATCAAGGATAAACGGAGTGAGACTGTTGCAAGAATGGTTGGTCAAGTGATGTTGCCGATGTGTGTGTGTAAGCCTGTGAGAATGTTAAGTGATAATGGCCCTGAGTTTGTTGGATGGGAGTTTGAGCAGATGTTAAGAGAATGGGGTATTGAACATGTGTATTGGACTCCTTATATGCCAAGTGCAAATGGGTTGGCTGAACGGACTGTAAGAACATTAACTGAAATTTTGCGAATGATGAGTACATGTGATAATAATTGGGATTTGTATGTTGGTAGAGCATTGTGGGCTTATAATGCAACAGTGCATAAGAGTACGGGTATGTCTCCATGTAAGTTTGTGTTAAATTTTGAAAAGATAGTAAGACCGAGGTCGGGTGTGTCGGAGGATGATAAAGATGTGTGGAGGAAAGCAAATGAGAGGTTTGAAAGCTTTAAAGTTGGTGAGAGAGTGATTAAAGAAGTAATTGAAAAGGGTAGAATGAATGTGAATAAGGTGCGTGATAAGTTTGAAGGTCCATATGAGGTGTTAGAAGTTAGTTCGAGTGGATTAAGTTATGTTTTGGGCAAGTTGTGTGTGGATGGTAGTGTGGAAAGAGTTAGGGCACACCACAACCAGTTGCGTAAATGGAAGGAGGTACCTGAGTATATCCAAGAGAATGGGATGAGTAAATGGTTGAAAAGGAACAAGTGTGAACCTAGTATGTATGAGGAATTAGGTCTAGAAGTTAAACAGTTGGTGTTAGTAGAATATATGAAAAGGAAGAATATGAGAGCTTTAAGTAAGGATGAAAGAAGGGGAAACTTTACTAGTAAAAGTGGGAATAGTAATAAGTATGACAAGAGTGTAAATGTACAAGTGAGTGTGGAAGATAAATGTATTAATACAGATGAATCATGGCTGAGTATGAATGATACCTATAGTGGTTGTGGTTTTTCATTAGATGATGTAAAAGAAAGTATGACGAATGCGAGAGTTTGAGATAGGAGAATGATAAGTAGTATGAATGAATCTTTTATTAAAGTAGAAAATGGTTTTGATGAAATGGATGAATTGCTGACGGAAATAAGTGAGATTTTAGGGCCAGATGATAGTGAGGTAGATGGGATTGTAAATGAAATATTAGATGATAGGGATTTAGGTAGGAATAGTGTTAATGTAGCCAATGATTGTGATAAGGAAGAAGTGAATGAGAGAGTATATGGAGGACCAGTTACTCGGAGCAGAGGTCCTGTTCCTGACTGCGACTGGGTTATGAAAAAAATATTGTAAGTTTTGTGTGAGACGGATTTGGCAAAGTAAGGGGGGAGGAATGTGGAGGATTAATTTCTGTTTTATTTTCTTTTTTTTCTTTTGCCAAATCCAGAGAGAGAGAGAGAGAGAGAGAGAGAGAGAGAGAGAGAGAGAGAGAGAGAGAGAGACAGGAATTGTGTTAACGAGCGAAAGTAGTTAGTGTATCGATCGTTTGTGGTGATAAAGACTGTTGGTATAAATGAGATTGTTTGTTTATGTTTTTAGTTAGGTTATGATAGTGGTGAATGTCTTGGGTGAATGCTTATTTTGATTTGACTGCTGTAACCGTCAGTTGTGTGAACGCTAGATTTATTATTTTTGTTACCAGCGAGAAAGTGATTATTGATTTTCTGATTAAGTACAGTTTTGCTTATCTTTGCTTGTCGTGATTGTGAATGATAGGAACAATTTATTATTCATCTTTGATTATAGTGCGATAGTTTAGTTAGCTAGGAGTGTTTGTAAGTGTTTTTTTTTTTCATTTTTCAGGCCGTAATTCCTCCTTTGGGAGAGAGTTTCCTCAAGTGTTTACTTGATTGTTGACGACTTGGCCTGTAACAGAACTTGATACGATTACTCAGATTTATTTTGTTGACGACCTGGACTACGATTATGATTGATTTGATTGCTCTTAACGATTTTATTGATATTGATGCCATAATGACCCCGCCCGTATGAAGGATTTTCCGTCTGGACCACTGATGAATAAGATTGTGATGATGATGATGACTATGATTAATTAACCCCGATATAGGAAGTGAGTGTGGTAGTTGGACTCGGGGTACTACCGTTTGCCAATAAGTTGTGGCAGTGGGCTGTGAAGGTCTCTGGGGCCTTGTATGGACAACGGTGTCCACATACTGTGATTATTATCTTAGTTGTGTTTTTTGTACTGTTTGTGAACGGTGTCGGTGTCGGGTTTGTGAGGGTTATTTTGAGTATTGGCGACGGTGTCCGTGGTCACACATATATTTACTGAATATTTTGTTTTTGAAGATTTAGGTTTGGTGATTTGTTTGTCTGTCTTTAGTATTAATGTTTCGTGAATGACATTATTTTGGCTATTTGAATATTTTTAAGTGATTGTTATAGTTAGTAAGAAATATATAGTTTTAAGGTTATGTTTTGTTTTGTTTTTGTCCTTTTGTCCAAGAGTCCCGCTGCTGATAACGTAAGGGGAAAGGTTGTATTGAGGAGAAATTGGTCTGTTTAGAGTGATTCAAGGGTGTGGGGGTTGTTTTGCAACATCCCGCCACATTATTTTGGCGCCCGAACAGGGACTGCCGAGGTGGGATTGGAAGCTGGACTGTTGGACAAAGGACTGAATTAGGATTAGGAATTAGATATAAGGTTGATGAAAAATGGAGGCGCAATTACGGGTTTTGGAGGAGGAATTGCGGCATTATAAAGAACGGGAGCAGATGTGGATAGTTGAGAAAGATAGGTTGCTAGTAGAGAATGAGAGGTTGAACTGGGAGAATGAGGCGCTGCAGAAGGAGCTTAGGGAGTTGAAGGGAACTGTAGAGAGAGTGGAAGAATGTTTTGAGATGAGGATGAAAGAGAATTAGGAACGAACGGAGAAACGATTGGAAGCTATGATGGGGCAAGTCATGGGGATGATGAAAACTTTAATAGGTGAAGGTGCAGTCGGAGGAGTGTCCTCAGCTTCGGGTAATGGGTTGATAGTGGATGAAAAGACTAAGGTTAGTGATAATGGGAAAGGAAGTGATAGTGATAGTAATAGTAACAGTGATAGTGAGATTGAAGATAAGGGAATTAGGCATAGTAAGGATGAACCGAAATGTGATAGGAAGAATGAGAAGAAAGGTAAAAGTGATGTAAAGAAAGAGAAGAAAAAGTGTCAGGATGAGCGCAAGGATGATCGTGAATCGGTGAAAGTGGTGAGTAAAAAAAGGGCTAGGAAGAGTATAATCAAGGATAGGAGTAGGAGTGTGGAATTAGATTCCTTATATTCTAGCGAGGAAGTAGGAAACAAGAAGGAAGGTAGCAGTGATGATAGCAGTGAGAATGAACGTTATGTGTGTAAGACTGTGTTTATGAGAGAGGTACCTCGGTGTGAAAGGTTCAATGAGCATAGTAGTAGGGATGTATACGAGTTTTTCAAGGAGTATGAGAGGTATTGTCAGGATAAGTATGGTGATAGTAAAAGAGTTTTGGCTAGGGAGTTAGGAGAATATTTGATTGGGTATTTGTTGACGATGTATGGAGTGATAATGAGTGTAGGTGACATTTGATTATGAAAGTGTGAATAAGTGAATAATTGAGCAGGTAAAACGTATGAAAGGGAGTGTTAAGTATAAGCGTAAGAATGATTTTGATGAAGCACGGATGAATGCAGGAGAAGCGATATCGATGTATGTATGTAGGTTGGAAACTTTAGCTAGGAAGAAGTATGGGGATGAAGGTATAAATGAGAATAAGGAGTTAATGAAGAAGTTTTTTCCTACTGTACCCGAGAATGTTGCTGAGTTTGTTAATTTGAAACGGAAGGAGAAAATGAGGTGGACGAGAGAAAGATTGACATGGGATGATATTTTAGAGATAGTTGAGGATTACGAGTTGGATAGGTGTATGAAAGAAAGTAAATCTGTGAGTGTAAGAACTGGAATGGAGGAAAGTGTCCCAGAAGTTGTTAGTTTTAGAGATGCTGTTATGAGAGGACCGATGAGGGTAGCTGATAGTGTAGTAGATAGGAGTGTTAGGGCGAGTAATGTGGGAATACCTGTAAGGACAAATGAAGGGTTTAGGCAAGGGAATCCGGTTTGGAGGGATAGGAGTGCTAGTGCGCAGCGAGGTAGGTCAGGTAGTTGTTTCCGTGAAGAGAAGTGTTATAGATGTGGGAAAATAGGACATAAGAAGAAGGAATGTAGATGGGCTCTAGGTGCTTGTTTTGGATGTGGTGAAGTAGGGCATAGAATTAGCGAGTGCAAGAAAGAGAAAGTGGTAAAATGTTATCGGTGTGGTATGACTGGGCACATAGCGAGTGGATGTAGGAGTAATCGTACGAATGTGATTTGCGGCAATTGTGGTAAGGATGGTCATTATGCTAGAATGTGCAAGGAGCCTTGGGGTAAGTGTACTGAATGTGGTGCAGATGGGCATGTAGCTAGGGTATGTAGGAAGAAGGGAATAAATCAGCCAGGATGTTCGGGAAACTAGAGTGTAAGAGGGTTCAGCTGGGTGAGTCCTCGAGTGTGTGCGGAGTGAATGTGATGCATGTTCGTGAAGGTTTACTACATGAAGACGTGATGGGCGAAAGAGCTTATGACTGCATGAGTGCAAAAGTAAATTTTAATGGAATAGAGCTAGTTGGTCTGATTGATACTGGTTGTGGTGTCAATTTAATGTTTAGGAATGCATACGATAAGGTAAGGGATGTGTGTGAATTTAGGGGGTGTAAAGGTGAAGTGAAAGGTATCGGTAATTTAAGTATATCTGTGCAAGGAAAGTTACGAGAAACTGTTATGATTGGGGGGCTGATGATGGAAGATAATGATTTTTATGTGGTTGAGGGAGTAAATGACAAATACGATGTGTTGTTAGGTTATAACTTCTAGAAAAAATGTGGCATGATTGTACATCCTAGTGTAAATATGATAGAGATGAAAGTTAAGGGTAAATTTGGTGGGGAATTTTATTTGAATGAAGATGGTAGTGTATGTACGAAGGTATGGAAAGGTGTGCCGTTAATAGCGAAAGAAGGTGTTAAGTTCTCGAGAGATGTGAGTGAGGTTGTCAGTGTCAAAGTTGCATGGCCGAATAGTCTGGGAATTGCCAATAGTGACAATTGTGAATATATAGTGGAAGGTTCGGAAGCAAGTAATTTAGTGAAAACAAGTGTGCATGTGTATGATGGTATTTTGAATTTGCAGGAACCGAAGGTATATGTGAGCTTGTTGCCGACTGTAAGGAGGAAGAGAATACGGGATATACATGAGGGTGATTGCATGGGATGTATTTATACGTTGGTCAATGTAGAGAATGAAAGGTATGTTAAATTGAGACATGTTATGATGGGTAAGATAAAGCAGGATGACGATTGGGACTGTGAAAGTTTGAAAGAAAGAATTAATGTAGATGAGAATAAAAGGGAGGGAGAAAGGGAACAATTATATAGGATGTTTTGGGATAGACGGAGAGTTTTGAGTCGCGGTGACGAGGATTGTGGGGGATCAAAGCTGCCCGAATTTAAGATAGTTCTTACTAATGATACCCCCATTTCTCAGCGTCCCCAACATTTTTCTCCGCCTATTGCCAGAGAAATAGAAGAGCAGTGCCAGGAGTTAGAGCAAATGGGTGTAATAGAAAGGAGTGAGAGTGCATGGAATAGCCCTATTGTACCTGTAAGAAAGCCAGATGGAAGTTTACGTATGTGTATTGATTATAGGAAGGTGAATGAAGTAACTGTTAAAGAACGTTTCCCGATGAATGTAGTTCTGACTGTGTGTATAAGATGCATGGTATGGAAGTTTTTACAAAGTTAGATTTAGTTAGGGGCTATTACCAGATGCCTCTGGCAGAGGGGAGCAGGCCCATTACGGCATTTTCAAGTAGTAATTGCCATTATCAGTTTAGAAGATTAAGTTTTGGCCTTGCTAATGCACCTGCTGCCTTCCAGAGGGCGATGAATGTAGTTTTGGCTGGGTTTGATCGACAGAAGGTGACTGTTTTTATAGATGATATTTTGATTGCTAGTGAGACTGTTGAGGAACACATGAAGTTGCTTGAAGCTGTATTAGAACGTTTGATAGAAGTTGGTGTGAAAGTTAAGCTTGAAAAGTGTACATGGCTGGCCGGGGAGGTGGAATTTCTTGGGCATGTGGTGAGTGAATCGGGTATAAGGAAGAGTGATAAGTTTGTGAGTAAGGTGAGAGAATTTCCACGTCCTCATACGGTGCGTGAGTTGAGAGGTTTTCTTGGGTTGATTGAATTTGGTCGGAAGTTTGTCAGAGATTGTTCGGGAATAGAGAAGCCTTTGAATGAGTGAACAGGTAAGAGAAATAGCACGAGACTGAAATGGGATGAGCGTATGATTGAAGCATTTGAAAAGTTGAAAGAAGAGGCTGCGAGAGACGTCACTTTGGCCTTTCCCGACTATAGTGAGCATGCGAGTATGCTAGAGTTATATACGGATGCTAGTGGGATTAGTATGGGTGGTTGCTTGGTTCAAATGCAAAGAATAAATGGAGATGAACAGTTGAGAGTGATAGCGTATGTAAGTAAAGCATTTAATAAGGCTGAGCGAAAGTATTCCACGATTGAAAGGGAGTTGGCTGCGATAAGGTTTTGTGTGAAAGCGTTGAAGGTATTTTTGTATGGTATGAAATTTATTGTGCGTACTGACCATCAGCCCCTAGTGTACATGATTAGGAAAGAGTCTGTGAATGCTAGGGTTGCGAGGACAATAGAGGATTTGAATGAATTTGACTTTAAGCTAGAATATGTACCTGGGAGTAAGAACGTGATAGCAGATGCAATGTCAAGGATGCATGGTAAGATAGAAGATAGTAGCGAGAATGATAGTAATTTTGGAAGGTTGCCGGAAGATTTAGTGGTGGTACAAAGTTTTGAAGGGGATGACATGGTGTATAAATGTATTTTGTGTGGGTTGAATAAGCATAAATTGAAGGGTTTGGATAAGGATATACCTGCTAGTGTAGATGAGCTTAGAATGAGTGTTAGGAATGAAGTATCGAAAGAAATGGCATATAAGGAGGAGGATAGTGTGCTTGAGGGTGAATTATTATCAAAAGTATTGTTGGTAGTAAGTATGTTGTATGGTGTCACTGTTTATTTGTATTTTGGGTGGAATCGTCCGATGCAATACCGGGCAAATAAGGAGACTGAAAGGGAGTATATATTGAGGATACAATGTAATGAAAGATATTGCAAGTTGTTGAGTGAGAAGGAGGATTGCCCGAGTGACTTGAATCTGAGTGGTATGAGCATGGAAGATAGCGAAGATGAACATGGGTGTGACAAGGATGACCCTATTGATAGGAGAATAAAAATTTGTATGCATGGTGTAAAAGGAAGAATGATGACGTATGTGGGTATAAATGTGAATGAATACTGTAGTTTAATTGATACAGGTGCACAAGTGTCATTAGTGAATATGTCTGTTATCAAGGAAATAGAGCGGTACAATTGGGAAGTGAAAAGGCAATGTACGAGTGTGAGAATTCATGGGATAGGTAAAGGAAGTTTGCTAGTTTGGGAAGAAGTGCGGTTGAAAGTAAAACTGGGAAGTATGGAGGTGGAACATAATTTCATTGTAATGGGAGAGAATGAGATGCCTAGTTGTTTTTTGATAGGGATTGACTTTTTAAGATTGCATGATTTATCAGTTGATATTGGTAGTGGTTTGCTTCTGAAGAATGGATGTGAAGTAGTTGTGATAGAAGATAATAGTATATTTATGGCGAATTTTGTCGGCATGGTTGATATTACGAGGAGTGAGGATGATCTATTGACTAAAGAGGAGGTGGAAGAAATGCAAGATGAATGTGTGGAAATTAAAAGGTTATGTGAATGTATGTTGAATAGTATTGAGGTAGAAGAATGGCCGTCTGATTTAGAGGTGTATAAGAGAGTTAGTAAGAGACTTATTGTGTGTAAGAATATTGTTTATTTTCTACATAAAGGAATGGATGAAGATATATATGTTCCTGTGTTTCCGATGCATGCAGCTGTAAGTATGTGTATGTTAGTGCATGACAGATATGGGCATATGGGTAAGAATAAAGTATGGGAATGCATGCGTGAGAGATTGTTTACACCTGGGTTGAGTCAGATATGTAAGGATGTAGCGACTACGTGTGAAGATTGCCAGAAAGGGAAGCATCAGAGAGTGCATGCTAATCCGCCTGTTTTGAGATTACGTATGAAAGAACCATTTGAGATGTTTGTGATTGATTGTGTTTCGTTGCCTGTGACTGCGAGAAGACATGTGGGAATGATTGTTATGGTTGATCACATGAGTAAATTTACCTATGCAATACCTATCAAGGATAAACGGAGTGAGACTGTTGCAAGAATGGTTGGTCAAGTGATGTTGCCGATGTGTGTGTGTAAGCCTGTGAGAATGTTAAGTGATAATGGCCCTGAGTTTGTTGGATGGGAGTTTGAGCAGATGTTAAGAGAATGGGGTATTGAACATGTGTATTGGACTCCTTATATGCCAAGTGCAAATGGGTTGGCTGAACGGACTGTAAGAACATTAACTGAAATTTTGCGAATGATGAGTACATGTGATAATAATTGGGATTTGTATGTTGGTAGAGCATTGTGGGCTTATAATGCAACAGTGCATAAGAGTACGGGTATGTCTCCATGTAAGTTTGTGTTAAATTTTGAAAAGATAGTAAGACCGAGGTCGGGTGTGTCGGAGGATGATAAAGATGTGTGGAGGAAAGCAAATGAGAGGTTTGAAAGCTTTAAAGTTGGTGAGAGAGTGATTAAAGAAGTAATTGAAAAGGGTAGAATGAATGTGAATAAGGTGCGTGATAAGTTTGAAGGTCCATATGAGGTGTTAGAAGTTAGTTCGAGTGGATTAAGTTATGTTTTGGGCAAGTTGTGTGTGGATGGTAGTGTGGAAAGAGTTAGGGCACACCACAACCAGTTGCGTAAATGGAAGGAGGTACCTGAGTATATCCAAGAGAATGGGATGAGTAAATGGTTGAAAAGGAACAAGTGTGAACCTAGTATGTATGAGGAATTAGGTCTAGAAGTTAAACAGTTGGTGTTAGTAGAATATATGAAAAGGAAGAATATGAGAGCTTTAAGTAAGGATGAAAGAAGGGGAAACTTTACTAGTAAAAGTGGGAATAGTAATAAGTATGACAAGAGTGTAAATGTACAAGTGAGTGTGGAAGATAAATGTATTAATACAGATGAATCATGGCTGAGTATGAATGATACCTATAGTGGTTGTGGTTTTTCATTAGATGATGTAAAAGAAAGTATGACGAATGCGAGAGTTTGAGATAGGAGAATGATAAGTAGTATGAATGAATCTTTTATTAAAGTAGAAAATGGTTTTGATGAAATGGATGAATTGCTGACGGAAATAAGTGAGATTTTAGGGCCAGATGATAGTGAGGTAGATGGGATTGTAAATGAAATATTAGATGATAGGGATTTAGGTAGGAATAGTGTTAATGTAGCCAATGATTGTGATAAGGAAGAAGTGAATGAGAGAGTATATGGAGGACCAGTTACTCGGAGCAGAGGTCCTGTTCCTGACTGCGACTGGGTTATGAAAAAAATATTGTAAGTTTTGTGTGAGACGGATTTGGCAAAGTAAGGGGGGAGGAATGTGGAGGATTAATTTCTGTTTTATTTTCTTTTTTTTCTTTTGCCAAATCCAGAGAGAGAGAGAGAGAGAGAGAGAGAGAGAGAGAGAGAGAGAGAGAGAGAGAGAGAGAGAGAGACAGGAATTGTGTTAACGAGCGAAAGTAGTTAGTGTATCGATCGTTTGTGGTGATAAAGACTGTTGGTATAAATGAGATTGTTTGTTTATGTTTTTAGTTAGGTTATGATAGTGGTGAATGTCTTGGGTGAATGCTTATTTTGATTTGACTGCTGTAACCGTCAGTTGTGTGAACGCTAGATTTATTATTTTTGTTACCAGCGAGAAAGTGATTATTGATTTTCTGATTAAGTACAGTTTTGCTTATCTTTGCTTGTCGTGATTGTGAATGATAGGAACAATTTATTATTCATCTTTGATTATAGTGCGATAGTTTAGTTAGCTAGGAGTGTTTGTAAGTTTTTTTTTTTTCATTTTTCAGGCCGTAATTCCTCCTTTGGGAGAGAGTTTCCTCAAGTGTTTACTTGATTGTTGACGACTTGGCCTGTAACAGAACTTGATACGATTACTCAGATTTATTTTGTTGACGACCTGGACTACGATTATGATTGATTTGATTGCTCTTAACGATTTTATTGATATTGATGCCATAATGACCCCGCCCGTATGAAGGATTTTCCGTCTGGACCACTGATGAATAAGATTGTGATGATGATGATGACTATGATTAATTAACCCCGATATAGGAAGTGAGTGTGGTAGTTGGACTCGGGGTACTACCGTTTGCCAATAAGTTGTGGCAGTGGGCTGTGAAGGTCTCTGGGGCCTTGTATGGACAACGGTGTCCACATACTGTGATTATTATCTTAGTTGTGTTTTTTGTACTGTTTGTGAACGGTGTCGGTGTCGGGTTTGTGAGGGTTATTTTGAGTATTGGCGACGGTGTCCGTGGTCACACATATATTTACTGAATATTTTGTTTTTGAAGATTTAGGTTTGGTGATTTGTTTGTCTGTCTTTAGTATTAATGTTTCGTGAATGACATTATTTTGGCTATTTGAATATTTTTAAGTGATTGTTATAGTTAGTAAGAAATATATAGTTTTAAGGTTATGTTTTGTTTTGTTTTTGTCCTTTTGTCCAAGAGTCCCGCTGCTGATAACGTAAGGGGAAAGGTTGTATTGAGGAGAAATTGGTCTGTTTAGAGTGATTCAAGGGTGTGGGGGTTGTTTTGCAACATCCCGCCACATTATTTTGGCGCCCGAACAGGGACTGCCGAGGTGGGATTGGAAGCTGGACTGTTGGACAAAGGACTGAATTAGGATTAGGAATTAGATATAAGGTTGATGAAAAATGGAGGCGCAATTACGGGTTTTGGAGGAGGAATTGCGGCATTATAAAGAACGGGAGCAGATGTGGATAGTTGAGAAAGATAGGTTGCTAGTAGAGAATGAGAGGTTGAACTGGGAGAATGAGGCGCTGCAGAAGGAGCTTAGGGAGTTGAAGGGAACTGTAGAGAGAGTGGAAGAATGTTTTGAGATGAGGATGAAAGAGAATTAGGAACGAACGGAGAAACGATTGGAAGCTATGATGGGGCAAGTCATGGGGATGATGAAAACTTTAATAGGTGAAGGTGCAGTCGGAGGAGTGTCCTCAGCTTCGGGTAATGGGTTGATAGTGGATGAAAAGACTAAGGTTAGTGATAATGGGAAAGGAAGTGATAGTGATAGTAATAGTAACAGTGATAGTGAGATTGAAGATAAGGGAATTAGGCATAGTAAGGATGAACCGAAATGTGATAGGAAGAATGAGAAGAAAGGTAAAAGTGATGTAAAGAAAGAGAAGAAAAAGTGTCAGGATGAGCGCAAGGATGATCGTGAATCGGTGAAAGTGGTGAGTAAAAAAAGGGCTAGGAAGAGTATAATCAAGGATAGGAGTAGGAGTGTGGAATTAGATTCCTTATATTCTAGCGAGGAAGTAGGAAACAAGAAGGAAGGTAGCAGTGATGATAGCAGTGAGAATGAACGTTATGTGTGTAAGACTGTGTTTATGAGAGAGGTACCTCGGTGTGAAAGGTTCAATGAGCATAGTAGTAGGGATGTATACGAGTTTTTCAAGGAGTATGAGAGGTATTGTCAGGATAAGTATGGTGATAGTAAAAGAGTTTTGGCTAGGGAGTTAGGAGAATATTTGATTGGGTATTTGTTGACGATGTATGGAGTGATAATGAGTGTAGGTGACATTGATTATGAAAGTGTGAATAAGTGAATAATTGAGCAGGTAAAACGTATGAAAGGGAGTGTTAAGTATAAGCGTAAGAATGATTTTGATGAAGCACGGATGAATGCAGGAGAAGCGATATCGATGTATGTATGTAGGTTGGAAACTTTAGCTAGGAAGAAGTATGGGGATGAAGGTATAAATGAGAATAAGGAGTTAATGAAGAAGTTTTTTCCTACTGTACCCGAGAATGTTGCTGAGTTTGTTAATTTGAAACGGAAGGAGAAAATGAGGTGGACGAGAGAAAGATTGACATGGGATGATATTTTAGAGATAGTTGAGGATTACGAGTTGGATAGGTGTATGAAAGAAAGTAAATCTGTGAGTGTAAGAACTGGAATGGAGGAAAGTGTCCCAGAAGTTGTTAGTTTTAGAGATGCTGTTATGAGAGGACCGATGAGGGTAGCTGATAGTGTAGTAGATAGGAGTGTTAGGGCGAGTAATGTGGGAATACCTGTAAGGACAAATGAAGGGTTTAGGCAAGGGAATCCGGTTTGGAGGGATAGGAGTGCTAGTGCGCAGCGAGGTAGGTCAGGTAGTTGTTTCCGTGAAGAGAAGTGTTATAGATGTGGGAAAATAGGACATAAGAAGAAGGAATGTAGATGGGCTCTAGGTGCTTGTTTTGGATGTGGTGAAGTAGGGCATAGAATTAGCGAGTGCAAGAAAGAGAAAGTGGTAAAATGTTATCGGTGTGGTATGACTGGGCACATAGCGAGTGGATGTAGGAGTAATCGTACGAATGTGATTTGCGGCAATTGTGGTAAGGATGGTCATTATGCTAGAATGTGCAAGGAGCCTTGGGGTAAGTGTACTGAATGTGGTGCAGATGGGCATGTAGCTAGGGTATGTAGGAAGAAGGGAATAAATCAGCCAGGATGTTCGGGAAACTAGAGTGTAAGAGGGTTCAGCTGGGTGAGTCCTCGAGTGTGTGCGGAGTGAATGTGATGCATGTTCGTGAAGGTTTACTACATGAAGACGTGATGGGCGAAAGAGCTTATGACTGCATGAGTGCAAAAGTAAATTTTAATGGAATAGAGCTAGTTGGTCTGATTGATACTGGTTGTGGTGTCAATTTAATGTTTAGGAATGCATACGATAAGGTAAGGGATGTGTGTGAATTTAGGGGGTGTAAAGGTGAAGTGAAAGGTATCGGTAATTTAAGTATATCTGTGCAAGGAAAGTTACGAGAAACTGTTATGATTGGGGGGCTGATGATGGAAGATAATGATTTTTATGTGGTTGAGGGAGTAAATGACAAATACGATGTGTTGTTAGGTTATAACTTCTAGAAAAAATGTGGCATGATTGTACATCCTAGTGTAAATATGATAGAGATGAAAGTTAAGGGTAAATTTGGTGGGGAATTTTATTTGAATGAAGATGGTAGTGTATGTACGAAGGTATGGAAAGGTGTGCCGTTAATAGCGAAAGAAGGTGTTAAGTTCTCGAGAGATGTGAGTGAGGTTGTCAGTGTCAAAGTTGCATGGCCGAATAGTCTGGGAATTGCCAATAGTGACAATTGTGAATATATAGTGGAAGGTTCGGAAGCAAGTAATTTAGTGAAAACAAGTGTGCATGTGTATGATGGTATTTTGAATTTGCAGGAACCGAAGGTATATGTGAGCTTGTTGCCGACTGTAAGGAGGAAGAGAATACGGGATATACATGAGGGTGATTGCATGGGATGTATTTATACGTTGGTCAATGTAGAGAATGAAAGGTATGTTAAATTGAGACATGTTATGATGGGTAAGATAAAGCAGGATGACGATTGGGACTGTGAAAGTTTGAAAGAAAGAATTAATGTAGATGAGAATAAAAGGGAGGGAGAAAGGGAACAATTATATAGGATGTTTTGGGATAGACGGAGAGTTTTGAGTCGCGGTGACGAGGATTGTGGGGGATCAAAGCTGCCCGAATTTAAGATAGTTCTTACTAATGATACCCCCATTTCTCAGCGTCCCCAACATTTTTCTCCGCCTATTGCCAGAGAAATAGAAGAGCAGTGCCAGGAGTTAGAGCAAATGGGTGTAATAGAAAGGAGTGAGAGTGCATGGAATAGCCCTATTGTACCTGTAAGAAAGCCAGATGGAAGTTTACGTATGTGTATTGATTATAGGAAGGTGAATGAAGTAACTGTTAAAGAACGTTTCCCGATGAATGTAGTTCTGACTGTGTGTATAAGATGCATGGTATGGAAGTTTTTACAAAGTTAGATTTAGTTAGGGGCTATTACCAGATGCCTCTGGCAGAGGGGAGCAGGCCCATTACGGCATTTTCAAGTAGTAATTGCCATTATCAGTTTAGAAGATTAAGTTTTGGCCTTGCTAATGCACCTGCTGCCTTCCAGAGGGCGATGAATGTAGTTTTGGCTGGGTTTGATCGACAGAAGGTGACTGTTTTTATAGATGATATTTTGATTGCTAGTGAGACTGTTGAGGAACACATGAAGTTGCTTGAAGCTGTATTAGAACGTTTGATAGAAGTTGGTGTGAAAGTTAAGCTTGAAAAGTGTACATGGCTGGCGGGGAGGTGGAATTTCTTGGGCATGTGGTGAGTGAATCGGGTATAAGGAAGAGTGATAAGTTTGTGAGTAAGGTGAGAGAATTTCCACGTCCTCATACGGTGCGTGAGTTGAGAGGTTTTCTTGGGTTGATTGAATTTGGTCGGAAGTTTGTTAGAGATTGTTCGGGAATAGAGAAGCCTTTGAATGAGTGAACAGGTAAGAGAAATAGCACGAGACTGAAATGGGATGAGCGTATGATTGAAGCATTTGAAAAGTTGAAAGAAGAGGCTGCGAGAGACGTCACTTTGGCCTTTCCCGACTATAGTGAGCATGCGAGTATGCTAGAGTTATATACGGATGCTAGTGGGATTAGTATGGGTGGTTGCTTGGTTCAAATGCAAAGAATAAATGGAGATGAACAGTTGAGAGTGATAGCATATGTAAGTAAAGCATTTAATAAGGCTGAGCGAAAGTATTCCACGATTGAAAGGGAGTTGGCTGCGATAAGGTTTTGTGTGAATGCGTTGAAGGTATTTTTGTATGGTGTGAAATTTATTGTGCGTACTGACCATCAGCCCCTAGTGTACATGATTAGGAAAGAGTCTGTGAATGCTAGGGTTGCGAGGACAATAGAGGATTTGAATGAATTTGACTTTAAGCTAGAATATGTACCTGGGAGTAAGAACGTGATAGCAGATGCAATGTCAAGGATGCATGGTAAGATAGAAGATAGTAGCGAGAATGATAGTAATTTTGGAAGGTTGCCGGAAGATTTAGTGGTGGTACAAAGTTTTGAAGGGGATGACATGGTGTATAAATGTATTTTGTGAGGGTTGAATAAGCATAAATTGAAGGGTTTGGATAAGGATATACCTGCTAGTGTAGATGAGCTTAGAATGAGTGTTAGGAATGAAGTATCGAAAGAAATGGCATATAAGGAGGAGGATAGTGTGCTTGAGGGTGAATTATTATCAAAAGTATTGTTGGTAGTAAGTATGTTGTATGGTGTCACTGTTTATTTGTATTTTGGGTGGAATCGTCCGATGCAATACCGGGCAAATAAGGAGACTGAAAGGGAGTATATATTGAGGATACAATGTAATGAAAGATATTGCAAGTTGTTGAGTGAGAAGGAGGATTGCCCGAGTGACTTGAATCTGAGTGGTATGAGCATGGAAGATAGCGAAGATGAACATGGGTGTGACAAGGATGACCCTATTGATAGGAGAATAAAAATTTGTATGCATGGTGTAAAAGGAAGAATGATGACGTATGTGGGTATAAATGTGAATGAATACTGTAGTTTAATTGATACAGGTGCACAAGTGTCATTAGTGAATATGTCTGTTATCAAGGAAATAGAGCGGTACAATTGGGAAGTGAAAAGGCAATGTACGAGTGTGAGAATTCATGGGATAGGTAAAGGAAGTTTGCTAGTTTGGGAAGAAGTGCGGTTGAAAGTATAACTGGGAAGTATGGAGGTGGAACATAATTTCATTGTAATGGGAGAGAATGAGATGCCTAGTTGTTTTTTGATAGGGATTGACTTTTTAAGATTGCATGATTTATCAGTTGATATTGGTAGTGGTTTGCTTCTGAAGAATGGATGTGAAGTAGTTGTGATAGAAGATAATAGTATATTTATGGCGAATTTTGTCGGCATGGTTGATATTACGAGGAGTGAGGATGATCTATTGACTAAAGAGGAGGTGGAAGAAATGCAAGATGAATGTATGGAAATTAAAAGGTTACGTGAATGTATGTTGAATAGTATTGAGGTAGAAGAATGGCCGTCTGATTTAGAGGTGTATAAGAGAGTTAGTAAGAGACTTATTGTGTGTAAGAATATTGTTTATTTTCTACATAAAGGAATGGATGAAGATATATATGTTCCTGTGTTTCCGATGCATGCAGCTGTAAGTATGTGTATGTTAGTGCATGACAGATATGGGCATATGGGTAAGAATAAAGTATGGGAATGCATGCGTGAGAGATTGTTTACACCTGGGTTGAGTCAGATATGTAAGGATGTAGCGACTACGTGTGAAGATTGCCAGAAAGGGAAGCATCAGAGAGTGCATGCTAATCCGCCTGTTTTGAGATTACGTATGAAAGAACCATTTGAGATGTTTGTGATTGATTGTGTTTCGTTGCCTGTGACTGCGAGAAGACATGTGGGAATGATTGTTATGGTTGATCACATGAGTAAATTTACCTATGCAATACCTATCAAGGATAAACGGAGTGAGACTGTTGCAAGAATGGTTGGTCAAGTGATGTTGCCGATGTGTGTGTGTAAGCCTGTGAGAATGTTAAGTGATAATGGCCCTGAGTTTGTTGGATGGGAGTTTGAGCAGATGTTAAGAGAATGGGGTATTGAACATGTGTATTCGACTCCTTATATGCCAAGTGCAAATGGGTTGGCTGAACGGACTGTAAGAACATTAACTGAAATTTTGCGAATGATGAGTACATGTGATAATAATTGGGATTTGTATGTTGGTAGAGCATTGTGGGCTTATAATGCAACAGTGCATAAGAGTACGGGTATGTCTCCATGTAAGTTTGTGTTAAATTTTGAAAAGATAGTAAGACCGAGGTCGGGTGTGTCGGAGGATGATAAAGATGTGTGGAGGAAAGCAAATGAGAGGTTTGAAAGCTTTAAAGTTGGTGAGAGAGTGATTAAAGAAGTAATTGAAAAGGGTAGAATGAATGTGAATAAGGTGCGTGATAAGTTTGAAGGTCCATATGAGGTGTTAGAAGTTAGTTCGAGTGGATTAAGTTATGTTTTGGGCAAGTTGTGTGTGGATGGTAGTGTGGAAAGAGTTAGGGCACACCACAACCAGTTGCGTAAATGGAAGGAGGTACCTGAGTATATCCAAGAGAATGGGATGAGTAAATGGTTGAAAAGGAACAAGTGTGAACCTAGTATGTATGAGGAATTAGGTCTAGAAGTTAAACAGTTGGTGTTAGTAGAATATATGAAAAGGAAGAATATGAGAGCTTTAAGTAAGGATGAAAGAAGAGGAAATTTTACTAGTAAAAGTGGGAATAGTAATAAGTATGACAAGAGTGTAAATGTACAAGTGAGTGTGGAAGATAAATGTATTAATACAGATGAATCATGGCTGAGTATGAATGATACCTATAGTGTGTGTGGTTTTTCATTAGATGATGTAAAAGAAAGTATGACGAATGCGAGAGTTTGAGATAGGAGAATGATAAGTAGTATGAATGAATCTTTTATTAAAGTAGAAAATGGTTTTGATGAAATGGATGAATTGCTGACGGA
>NC_090744.1:62039098-62041598 GCF_036898095.1 Palaemon carinicauda | reverse complement strand
TCTGTAATATTGTCTGTCTTGTGAACTTATGTCCTGTTGCCTTGAGGTTTTGTATATAAGGAGAGAGTTCTACAATAATATAACTCAGTCGTTTCCAACCTGCCTTTGAGCTCACAACCTTACTCGGCGCCGTCACATTGGTGACCCCGGAAGTCGACTCGCTCCCACTGCCTTCCACCCCCACCTCCCTCGCCCCTCCATCGTTGGTACTATGACGGAGACGGACTCTACTACAGCAGTTGGCGCTGCGGCCGACCCATTGAAACTTTCACCGTTCGCCACCGTAGAGGCGTTTGCTTGGTTTCAACGAGCAGAAGTGCACTTCTGTATCAGGGGCGTGACTCGCTCAACCACCAAACCGGATTATGTTCTCGCGGTGATACCCGAGGACACCTTCACAGAAATATTTGACTGGCTTTGTGAACAAGGAGACACCCCAATAGCGTATGACGCCCTCAAAACATATCTTCTGCAGCAGTACTCGCCGTCGCCAGCCGCCCGTATAGCAAAGCTTTTTCAGCTCTCGCAACAACCGTTGGGGGACCAAAGGGCTTCGATTGCCCTCAGGGAAATGACCAGTATCGCTCGCCTTCAACCTGCCGCAGACGGCTCTCCTCGTGAGGTAAACCTACTTCGTGCCCTTTGGATACGCCGTTTACCCAAACCTGTACGCGCTGCCATACCCGATGTCGATAGTTTACCCATAAAGGACTTGATGACCAAAGCCGACGCCCTTATGGACAGCCACTTCAAGACCTCCATCAACGCCTCCACCCCTGACGACGAGGATGCCTATTCAACGTCAACCGAAGCTGACATGAATGCCGTAGGACATACACGCCTACCCCGTGACGTGCCGAAGCGGCGACAAAGCCGCCCACCACCCACCAATCGCTCGCGGCCCCAACGAACGACTTCTACAGCCACTTACTACCTCCCATCCGCCGCAGTTTTGCTACCACCACTTCAGATTCGGGGCAACCGCGAAGAAATGTGCCAAGGATTGTCAGTGGCCAAAAAACGTGTAAGTAGGCCATCGCTTGTGGCGGTGGCCTCCCATGTTTCTAATCTTTTCTTTTTACAGGATTCAGGAACGGGCGTGCGATTTTTGGTAGACACGGGTGCTTGTCGTTCTCTTTTGCCAAGGAAACTCTTCAAGGCACGACGTAGTCTGTCTACATCTGCCGACGTCCGCTTAGTAGCTGCAAACGGATCTGCGATACCCACCTACGGTTACGAGAACCTCACATTATCGTTCGGAAACGGTAAATTCAATTGGAAGTTTCTCGTTGCTGACGTCACAATGCCAATCCTCGGTGCGGATTTCCTCTCTCATTTCCACCTTCTGGTCGATGTCGCCCACCGACGAATGGTCAACGCAGACTTGTACTTGTCGACACCTCTTCAACCCGCCCCCTCTAACCTCGCTCTCCACATCAGCGCACCCACGGATGCCTACGCCCACCTCCTCACGTCGTACCCGGAAGTTTCCGTCCAGAACTTCGCAAAACGCCCACGGTTCCTGCCAAGCACGGTATTTATCACCATATCAAGACGACGGGACCCCCAGTCTTCGCAAAATTCAGACATCTGGCACCGGAACGATTGGCAGCCGCCAAACAGACGTTCGCCGAAATGGAGAAAATGGGCCTTTGCCAAAAGGCCTCCAGCCCATGGTAGTCGCCCTTACACATCGTTCTAAAGAAAGATGGCTCCCTCCATCCGTGCGGGTATTACAGGCGCCTGAACATGCAAACAGAACCGGATCACTACCCCCCTCCCAAACATTGTTGACGTGACCTCCTACCTGCACAAAGCGAAGGTTTTCTCTACGCTCGACCTCCTGAAGGGGTATTATCAGGTGCCTATGAACCCAGAAGACATCCCCAAGACCGCCGTCACCACTCCGTTTGGTACATACACCTTCAATTACTCCTGTTTTGGCCTTCGTAATGCTGGGGCAACGTTTCAACGTCTCATGGATGGCATCTTAGGGGACCTCCCTTTCTGTGTATGTTATGTGGACGACACACTTGTGTTCTCCTCCTCAAAAGAGGAACACCTACGTCACCTGCGCATCGTGCTCGACGGCCTGCAACAAAACGGCCTTGTAGTCCGGTACGACAAGTGTACCTTTGGCGCCAACGAAGTATCGTTCTTAGGGCACCGCTTCACTCCTGAAGGTGTCCACCCCCTCCCTGAGAAGGTAGCAGCCGTTCAGAACTTCCCCGTGCCCTTGACCGTCAAAGCTCTGCAGGAATTCTTGGGCATGATAAAGTATTATCACCATTTTCTGCCAGCCATTGCCGCCACTCTTGCTCCCCTCTACGCCTCCCTTAAGGGTAAGCCGAAGGACCTGAAGGGGGGTCCCCTTCAAGAAGCAGCCTTCTGCAATGCAAAGAAGGCCCTATCAACTGCTGCGGCTCTCACTTTTCCTATCCCACACGCCACTCTCCTTCTCTCCACCGATGCCAAGCGACGTCGCTATTGGTGCAGTACT
>NC_090744.1:62006598-62019098 GCF_036898095.1 Palaemon carinicauda | reverse complement strand
ACCACATGAAATTTTATTGCTTGTAATTGTTTCGCGTAGTGCTTGAAGAAAACTCTGGAAGACTTCCAACCAGTGTAAGCACGCAGGCTTTCAAACAACATTGTCTGAAAGAAATTCAGAGACGAGGCAACTTTTCTCGGATCATGACCTGCGGGTGTACTGACTGGATCCGCTCTGCGTATAAAATAGGTGATTTTCGCCCTTATCTGTTTCAAGGATAACGTTGAACCAGAAGTCTCTCCCTTGAAAAGCTGACCTCCCTTAAAGTCTGAAGTTCTACGAAGATAGACCTGTAAGCAAACCATTGGGCCGAGGAATGCTTCTTTCTTCAGAGGGCAGATTCTCCAGGGACCCTCTTAGTGGACAGCTCGTTCTTGGCGAGAAACGGCGGGTCCGGAAAGAGGTTCAGTTCTCCGCTGTCTGTGAACTGAATGTGGCCATCATCCCTTGAGAGGGCCACTATTACGCTAACTCTGGCTCCTGAGGCTAATGGAAATAAGAATATCACCTTATGAGTCAAGTCTTTCAGCGAGCAATCTTCATTGTTCAGGGTTGAGCTAAGTGAAAAACTTTATCCAAAGACCATTTCCTGGTCTTTGGAGGAGCTGCACGCCGAAGTTTAGCACAGGCTTTAGGAATCTTGTTGAAGATTTCATCAGAGAAGTCTACCTGAAAGGCACATAGTATTGGGCGGATTTACATTTAGTAATCGTATAAGCTGCTAAACCTTGTTCACGCAGATGGATGAAGAAGGACAAGCAGAAATCCGTAGATATCTCCTCAGGATTCTTCGCCTTGACAAAGGCCACCCATTTCTTCCAGGAAGACTCATATTGTCTTCTTGTTGACTTTGACTTATATTCTTCTAAGAAGTTAATACTGTCTCTAGAAATCACAAACCGTTTCTTGACCGCTAGGGCGAGAAAATCATGAGAGGAAGGTTCTGGGTTTTCTCTGATGAAGCAGTGACAGTTAATTTCTGCACTTGCAGAGTCAGAACTTGTTCCGGCAACGGGATCAGCTTCAGGCGTAGTTCTGTTATCAGAGGGAACCAAACGCTGTTGGGCCACTTGTGGGCCACTATTGCTGCTGTCCTCCGAAAGGATCTCAGTTTGTCGAGGACTTTCAGCAGAAGGTTAGTTGGAGGGAACAGGTATATCTTAGACCACCTGTTCCAATCTATGGACATTGCGTCTGTCGCTTCCGCTAGAGGATCCTCGTACCGGGCTACATACCGGGGTAGCTTCTTGTTGTCGCTCGTTGCGAAGGGGTCTATCTGCAGTCCTGGGACTTTGCGTAATATGAAAGAGAATGATCTTGCGTCTAGAGACCATTCGGACTCTATGGGGTTGACCCTGGATAGAGCGTCCGCCGTCATATTGCGGAACCCTTGAAGGTGAACTGCTGACAAGTGCCATCTCTTCTTCTTGGCTAGACGAAGGATGGCCAATATCACTTGATTCATGTTAGGTGATCTCGAGCCTTGTCGATTTAGGCATCTCATTACTACTTCGCTGTCTAGAACCAAACGGATGTGGACTGAGCAGCAAAGTTTCAGCTTTTTCAGAGATAGAAAAACTGCCATGGCTTCCAGAAAATAGATGTGGAAGGACTTGAAGAGGGGAGACCAGGTTCCTTGGACTTTCCGATGATGAGAATGACCTCCCCACCCCTCCTTCGAGGCATCCGTATGAACGGTGACTGCTGGAGGAGGTGGTTTCAAGGGTACCTTGTTTCTTAGGATCTTGGCCTCCGACCATGGCTTGAGTAGTGATCGCAGACGATTTGGTATCGGTCTTTGTAGATCTCTTCGAGCGTTCGATGCGTATTTTCTCCAATCTCCTGATGCATCTTTTAATTGTGTTCTCAATACTGGATCTGTCACTGAGGCAAACTGGAGGGACCCCAACACTCTCTCCTGTTGCCTTCTTGATATCCTGTCGGATTGAAGGAGTCTTTTGACAGATCCTGCTATCTCTTTCCTCTTCTTTGATGGAATGGAAAGGCAGTGTGACTGTAGGTCCCAGTGGACACCCAGCCACTGGAACTTTTGAGCTGGAGAAAGCCGAGACTTTTTCAAGTTGATCTTGAATCCTATGTGTTCCAGGAACTGGATCACTTGCTTAGAGGCTTGCATGCATTCTTCCTCGGATGCTGCCCACACCAGCCAATCGTCCAGGTAGGCTACCACCTGGATTCCTTTCAGGCGTAGTTGATGAATGAGCAAGCTTTGTGAATACCCTTTGGGGCTATGTTTAGGCCGAAGGGCATGGTTCTGAAAACGTATTTTCTTTTCTGTAGTTTGAACCCTAGGTAGGGGGAAACTTTACGGTTGATTGGAACATGCCAGTATGCATCCGTCAAGTCTATAGAGACTGTAAATGCCCGTTTGGGCAAAAGGGTCCTTATTTGCTGAAGCGTCAACATTCTGAACATGTAGTTCACTATGAACTTGTTGAGGGGTGATAAGTCCAGAATGACTCAGAGCTTTTCCGAATCCTTCTTCGGAACACAAAATAGCCTTCCTTGAAATCTATTGGACTTTGCCTTCCGTATAACTCTTTTGTTCAAGAGTTCTTGAACATATTCTTCCAGTATGAGGGTTGAGTGTTGGAAGAATTGAGAGAAGTTTGGTGGAGTTGAGCTCCAACTCCACCCTAGTCCTTTCTTGATTAGGCTGTGGGCCCAGGGATCGAAGGTCCAACGATCCCGGAAGTGGCGAAGTCTCCCTCCTACCAGCAGCATCTCACTTGGAGTGCTGGTTGGAGGACTTGCCTCCTCGGCCACGTCCACCTTTGTTGCCCCTACCTCTGAAGGGGCGTCTAGAGGAACCTCGAGAGGAACCTCAATACTTCAGCTTAAAGGTAGTTGATTGCCTTTCAAATACTGGGGTGAACACAGGCGACTGGGTCGCCAGTGTTTGGGGCACCAGTTGAAAGGTGGTGGTTGGTTGTGCCACCTTCTGGGGCATCGTGACCATGGGAAGCTGTTGTTGTTGCTTTGGCCGAAAGGGCACTCTTGGTCGTTTTGACTTGTTCTTCGGCTGGGGACCCTCATCAGCGGAAGATTTCCTTTTAGAGGACAAACCCCATTTGGAGAGGAGATCCCTATTCCCCGAAGCGGTTTTATCTACAACCTCTTTGACCACTTCACTTGGGAAGAGGTCTTTTCCCCAAATATTGGAAGCTATCAGCTTCCTTGGTTCGTGCTTCACTGTAGCAGAAGCGAACACAAACTCCCTACAAGCCCTTCTGGCTTGAATAAAATTGTACAAATCCTTGGTGACTGTTACCAAATGAGATTTGGCAAAGACCATGTACATATCTGGGGTGTCTGGGAAGCTTGCCATAGTCTCTAAGCCAGTCTGCAGAGACGTGGAAGCAGCGAGACGTTCCTTAGTCTCCTGTTCCCTGCGCAGAAGAAACTCTGATAGCTTCGGGAGATCTTCGTTGAACTGCCGCCCAGTGATATCTGCCTCTAGCTTCCCAACTGTGAAGGTGTTATGGACATCCTTCCAATCCTTATCATCTGAAGGGAAGGCAAGGGAAAATGGTCTACACTCTTCAAGTGTAGGGCAAGGTTTCCTGCCTCAACTGCCTTTAAGGGTGCCTTAAACCCTTTGTCCATAAAGGGGAAGGCACAATCGGAGTCAGCAATAAAGGATGGGTGCTTTTTGCTGAGAGCCGGCACCTTGGAACTAGTAAAGGCCCTCCCTTTTAAGGTGGTTGTATATAAGGCCTGTGCCTTAGATAGTTCGAGGACAATCGTCTCTTTCAGCTCTGTTTCCTCCTTGGATGCTGGTTCCGTCCTCAGACGGACATAGCAATCCGGATAGGCCCCTTTATTAGGCCAAAATTTTATTTCCTCTACTGGAACTGTTCCCAGTTTCTCTGAGAGGAAGATCTTCCCCCCCGACATAGGCATATGCTCTGCGTACCTCCATGGGTTAACGTCAGAGAAGGCGGGGAGGTCCTTAACGTTTAACTTCTTCGGGGCTAAATGTGACGCAACTAGCTGATGAATCTCGGTCCGGAAAGATGCTTCTTTCTCGGACGATTTCTTCTGAAAGTCCTGCACCATGGACAGTAGCGAGTGTAGCGTACTTGTAATGGAATCCAAATGGGGTGCGGTGGAAGAAGTCGAAGGTGTCGGTTCAGTCACCGCTGCAGACGATACCAAAGTCGTTTCGGTTATCTCAACTCCAGTCTCAGGAGGTATCTCATCCTCCTGCTCCAGTTCATCCACTAGGAGATTGTTCTCAGTCTCCTCCGAGACAACAGACATGTTGTCCTCTAATTGGATGCTCTGAAAGGCATCCGAAACGTCAGGTTCTACCGGAATCTGAACTAAGGGGATCTCAGGTTGAGCCTGGGGAACAATTGCATCCGCAGATGCTTTAGGGAAGAGACAAGCCCTCATCCTCTCATTAGGAAGGTATGGGCCAGAGGTGTTCTTCTGAAAGACCCTGACCCATTTTCGCAGCGTGTCCCTTGCTGCATCCCTAGACTCAGTAGACTTTTGATCATCAAAAGCCTCTTTAATCAGTTTGCCACAAACTGTACATACCTGTGGGTCCCAGTACTTGAGAGCCCCTTTGGTGACTGCGCAGCAAGCATGGGCCCTGCACATGCCATGTTCATAGATGCTCTTACTACGGACCCTGCAAAAGTTGTTCCCGCACACGGGATGCTCCTCCTATAAAGAAACAAAAGCTATAAGTATTCGGTGAAATTCTCAGATTTCAGCATACATATCTTAATTAATTTTTAATTAATATTTAATTAATATTTAATTAATATTTAATTAATATTACCTTGGATAGAGTAAGCTAGAAAGTAGGAAAGATACCTACATGTGTTTCCTGTCCAGCCCATTGCTATGACCTCCTCCAATATTGAACTAAAGATTCATAATGAATTCAATGAGAAGATAATATACTTGGATATAAGGTGTCTTCTTAACACAATCTTCCATGTTCAATATAGGGGATTAAATCAATGGATAATAACCATTAATTGGTAGGGAGAATCACTCCCTAAAAGTGATGGTCTCACAATTGGCTGCCCATGAACCACTTGAAGGTTGAAAAACTTTTGGGCTACAGCAATGACTGGCGGGGTATGTCGTCGGTATTGCCGGGCTTGCCGGCATCTGCCGTACCTGCCGGCGTATGCCGGGCCCACCGGCATATGCCGGGCCTACCAGCATATGCCGGCCTAGCCAACATATGTCGGGCCTAATCTGGGCTATTTGAAACAGATAGTGTCTTCAAAGTAGTGGGTGGCCGGTCGGCAGTTGCCGCTCTGCCCGCCGGCAGCCGAAGGATCCCTCTATCAAGTAGGACGCCGCGGCAACCGGCGGCAACCGGCAGCAACTATATAAATTCTGGATGGCCGGCTGCCGGCCGGCAACTCCGTTGCTGGCAGCCGGTCATAGTATGTTCATTGTCGTTGGGTTGTCGATCAGCGACACCCACGGCAAGTGGCGGCAGAGTAACTGCCAGCCGACAGACACCCAACATGGCCGACGACAGCTACTAGCTGCCGGCGGCAGGCCCAGTATATGGAAAGGCAGAGAGACAGAGATGATGGGAGACGGCAAAGGCTCAGCCTTGCCGGCCTACATCCCGAAAGAGGGTGCAAGTGGAAGGGGGTTTTATATTCGGGCTTCCACTCAACCATATCCCATTCATATGGGGCATGGAAGGCAGTCCAAGGGAGGACTGGAGAGCACACTCAATGATATGAGGGTACCTGCCGGCAGCCGGCCCAGCCGGCAGCAGACAGGAAACCTCAGGCCAATTCTATAGATTACCCGTAGGGTCTAATGTAGAACAATGGCCAGAAGGGTGATGGTTCATCCAACATGAAAGAGACAGTGGGGAAGGGGTAAAAGTCCTATAAGTAAGGTAAAACCCTAGAGCATTACCTAACTTGAAGGATTCTGATCTCATAAAGTAACCTCAAGTAGGAGAAATCATTTCCCCTGGTTAGGTTAGTTAAGTGAGAAAGCGGCCATAGGACACAATCTCACTAGAGAACAGAATCTCGTACCTGAGATCTTAAGTAAGGAAGAAATCATTTCTTCATACTAACATCTACTAGTACAGGACTGTCTGCCAGACCGAGGAAGGAGGAAATTGATATACAAAAACCTCCAGTATGGCCTAGGGAGGACTAGCCTCCTGAACGGCAACTTAACCTGACTTGGGAAGACATTTCACCAAGACAGTAGGATGCCTAACACAGACTATACTCTGATTTTCCGTTCTCAGTTCAAAACTGTGTTAGTGGTTAAGAGAAAGAGAAGAAACACCCCAGTAAATTTTGCCAGAACACAGTTCGCAGCAAAATTAACTGAGGGTAGCCTAAGCTGATCAAAAGGAAGGGGAATTGCTCTTAGATTTCGTTAGAGATAGTATCGACTTAAAAGGTATAGGAGGTGTCAGTCTCCCCTTAAAAGACAATACAAGAGCAATGAGGGACAAGTAAGAAAGTATACTAAAGCCCCTAGGTTATTAAGTCTGGGAGCATAGAGAATCGTTCACCGAAACTCTCTTGTATACTATCTTGGAAATGTTATACAGTAATATCTTAATTGTATAAAATATTGCCTGAGGTTCAATAAAACTTTACCAGGAAGGTTATATCATGAATGAAGTGTTAGGTGCCTAGGCTAGGAAGCCTAGCACTCGTGAGGCTCGATCATAAATAGCCAAATTCACGACAACAATGACATAATATAAACACCTAAAGTTATTAAAGTGAAATAATGCCGGGAAATCGTTCTTGCTAACTAAATGAACAAGAAGAACGAGTGCGTCCATGACGCCATACTGCTGGAAACAGCTCTTGTTATGTTAATTACGATCTCAATCGAAGCGTAAAACTGGCAAGAGCTTACATTTACACAATCCAAAGATATTACTTAACTTTCCAGAGGCTGATGAGGCTAGTGAAGGCATCATAGCGACGAAATACTTCCAAAATAGCGAGAGATAACACGGGATAACACCGGTCAGCAAAGCTACAAACGAAAGAATGGCTTAGTGGCGCCTCGCAGTGGCGATTCGTCGCACTATTTACAGTACAGTAGGAGTGTCGAGAGCATCGCCTCTTTAACGACTCTCCTATATTCTTGCCACTTTTTCCCTCTCGAAGCGAAAACGCTATTGGGGGTGTAGATAACTATGAGACGTGTCAAGAATACGTCCTCTGATATACACGATATCCCTTTTTATATTTTAAGGGATATTCGCTCCAGGAGTTAGAATTCTGGATACCTTCGGTAAATTCTCTGGGATATATCACTGTAGTCAAATATACCTAGGAAGCTACTAATGAAGGAACTTCCATCAGGACGACATAGCCTGAGCCCCATATATATATATATATATATATATATATATATATATATATATATATATATATATATATATATATATATATATATATATATATATATATATATATATATATATATATATATATATATATATATGCATGTATGTATGTATGTATGTATGTATGTATATATGTATATATGTATATATGAATATGTATATATATATATATATATATATATATATATATATATATATATATATATATATATATATATATATATATATATATATATATATATATATATATATATTACGGCTGTCAAGCTATACGAACATCTCCAGTTCCAAACTCACCTATTTGTTTTTACATTAAATCTGTCACACTTAAGAATATCAACACCCAAGGTCTAACACATTTATATAACTCTCACAAAGTTATATACAAAACACTGAATATCCAAAGGTTTCTCAAGTACACTCAATGCAAAACTTGGTCATTATTCTTAAGATTTATTTAAAACTACCGTTTATAACAATTCTCTATCAGTGGTACGAGCGAATACTAATTCAACCACTGATGATTGGAAGAATACGCTCATTACAAAAATATATAAATTTATTATGAATTACAATACTTTAAAAAGAATTTACATGAAACAAATAAATCACTCAAACTATTAAGTCTGAACAAAACTTAGGTTAAGACAAAAATATTACTCTCTAAAAATTATATAATCACTTGACTTGACTTGAAATATTAATTCTGAAAAAACCTTGGACTAAGACAAAAGATATATTTATGATAATTGTACAATCAATTGTTTCACTTGAAATATTAAATCTTACACACTATTTAATTAGTCTTAAGGCTCAATGAAAATAGTTAACCAGATGAAGATACAAATGTTTTTCATGTTACTACAGGGTCAGTTACAAAAATTTTGAGAGAATTTTTAAAAATACTCAATATGTTTACAAAGAGCCTTCACACCAAAACTTTGAAATTTCACTGAGCACTTTTAAAACAATACAATGGGCTGAGAGAGAAAGGGGTAGATGGCTATGACTTAAGCAGGAAATCTCTATCTGACCTATGCATCCACGGGTTTGCTATATATAAATATATATATATATATATATGTATATATATATATATATATATATATATATATATATATATATATATATATATATATATATATATATATATATATATATATATATATATATGTAATAAATTAAATAGTTAATTATTACATGTTTAAAACACATGACGTAATATGTCATTGTGGATGAAGAGGCTAACGTGAGATTTGCTGTAGTCATATAAAATCATAACAGGATGTACTTTGCATCCCTCGGCAATGTAACATTTTTCTGAAACGTCAACACAAATGCATACCGTGTGAAAGATTGTGTCGTCACCAGATGCAGGTGTCTTCCGAGAGACGAATGTAAAGTTTACATATTGTGTTTAAATGCTGAGACAACTAAGCTTACGATATCTGTGATATCGATAATTTAGGCAGTTCATAACTATACTTCACCTGAATTGGTCATCCGACCAAACCAGCTACACTCCTGTGATGGATATGAAAACACTTGTTTTTAGAGAATACACCAAATTAAAGTTACAAAGATGAACTTTATTCCAAGACTTAACATCTCAAACAACACATACTCAATGTGTGCTTATAACAGTAGCACACTAATAAATGGTGGCAGCGATGGGATATATAAAGTATAAGCAGCAGAATTATATAATCAAAGATAATATTCTGTGTAGGACTGTGACAAGGAAAACCCGCAATACACCACATGTAACTAACGACCAGGAAGTAGTACCAATCTCACTTATTTCCACTGTCCTGAATTGGTTGCATTCAAATCCATTACATGGACACCCGGGGTTCTCATTAATGTCACAGAAAGCCAAATCATTGTTTTATTGGCATACGATGCTTACAGATATAAAAAGACACATAGCTAATTGTCGTACATGTCAGGAAAACAAAGGGCATACGAAAACACCTGTCAGCCAAGAGGCTTATCCAGTACCCAATCAACCCTTTGAAAGAATACATTTAGATTTGTTAACAGGATTTTACGAGTTAGACAGAGGAAATAAGCACCTCTTAGTAATTATAGATGCTTTAACTCGATATACAGAACTAATAACGCTCAAAACTAAAACTGCGATTGAATGCGCTAGGAAGTTTTACGAGTGTTACATTTGTAAACATGGAATTCCACACATGATAATTTCAGACTCGGGTGGTGAATTTAATAATCACTTTCTTACCTCATTGTGTGAATTGCTTAGCATAAAGAAAATAAATACCATGATATATCACCCAGAGTCGAATGGGCTAGTGGAAAGAGCAAATAGAAAAGTTTTAAATATATTAAGAGTAACACTAGGGAGATCAGACCCCAACTGGGATATTGCAATACCTGCGGCACTGAGTACTCTGAATCATTCATATCATATATCAATTAAAATGTCACCGCATGAAGCATTGATGGTACCCCAGTTAGAACGCCTTTCCATGTATTAACGCCTACAACTAATCTATCAAATCCTTTAAAACAATGTATAAATGCAAGCAAAAGTCGATATGATATCCTTCGAAAGAATTTAGAAGAATCACAAATCATAATGAAAAGGAATCATGATAAAATAGCGAAGCCAACTAAAACATTTACCGTGGGTGATAACGTGTATATACAGATAAATGTGTATAAAGGACTCAATTATAAACTAACACCTAAGTTTGAAGGCCCATTTAACATTTTGGAAACATTAATAGGTTTAGAGTTCAAAACGTATCCCAACCCACGGATGAGAGAATAGTACCATTGGCTCACATAAGAAATTAAAAAAAAAAAATAAAAAAAAAAAAGAGAGGGAAAGAAGTGAGGGAAAAATTTTTTATTTGTGTGATTAAAAGTTTTCTTCCTGATACAGGAGTAATTACATATATTTTTCTCGTTACAGGTTTCCAGGATGAATTTTTTGTTGTTGGGAGTGATATTGTTCGCTCAGACATTTTTCTCGTGTGGGATGAGCTCTAAAACTAAAAGTATAGATTTTGAATATGGCACTACAGTTGAAAGACAAGAAGACGTTTTTATTACATCAAGCAACGTATTTGTAGAAGTGAATATGCAAGCCATTTTTCTTCCAGAGAATGATGTCACTAGCTTGAAAACCGCCATTTCAAAGTTTTCTGTCTCATTGGATGAGTTGCATAGAAGACATTTTCATTTGACTACAGAGAGTTCGCTTGGATCGACATTAAAAGTTGCAGAGATGCTATCTGATGCCTTGCAAAATAAGACTTACGAGACAGAATCTTTGGCTTGTGACCTTTTGATGTGGACTGTAGGACACGAACATAAAGAAAGACGAAATCCGTTTATTTATGCTGCATTAAACATCTTTGGGTCTATTGCAAGTTTAGGTTTAGGAATTTCCAATCGTCTTAAAATTAGTAATCAAAATAAGAAAATTGAGCTCTTGACTCATGAAGATGAATTGATTATGTCAGAACTAAGGAATCAGTTAGCTTCAATCAATCAAATTATGGATTTAGTAAATGAACATTCAAGTAATATCATTCAGATTATGGAAGTACAGGATTTGTTGGCAACGTTAACGTATTATGATTCAAAGATAGATCACATACATAACAGAATTGCACATTTCATTGAGAAATCCAAGGATTATGTAGAAGCTATCACGTTAGCAACTAAAGGTATACTGTCGCCCCATTTGTTGCCTATAAATTACTTGAAGTTAGTTCTGGAGAACGGAAGGGATAAACTAGGCTATGTTCCTTTGTTAGGCGAACATAGGTTAGAGTTTTATTACAGCCTAATTATAGTAAGCGTTGGAAATAACAAGATTAGGATTACAATTCCCTTTTATTCTTCTGATGCCTGGCAATCTTACAGGATATCACCATTTCCGACTTTCATGACGAATCACTCAAATCCAGTAATATCCAGTTTGACAGGACACGTATTTATTTCCCCAGACAAGGAAACATATACGGTCATTAAAGACCTAAATCAATTAACTCACTGTTCAGACGCAATGTATAGAAAAATATGTACAGCTGACTCATTTGAATTCCATAAAAACTTAATGGATTCATGCGAGTTAGGTATAGTGCTAGACGGTGCTCTCTCCCATACTAGTGAAAATTGTCTGGATAAGCTTTATCCCTTTGACAATAATGAGTTCAATTGCAGACTGAACAATGGCTCGTGGATACGATACGACAAGGACGGCTTCAATGTATCATGCCCGGACGGATCCACGTCCTTTGCACACATCTTTGTTGCAGCAGATGGTTGTATCGGGACTTCCCCTAATTCCATGGTGACCGGGCTAAGGACTATCATCAGAGAACGAGCCTACTTCGCGAACTTCACGTGGACGTCTACAATGCCAGCACTACCTCTCCCATACAACAAACAGGTAGCCAAGCGGTTGATGAAATTGACCAAGATGGACCACCTGTCACCGACTTATAAGGAATTTCTTCACCCCATACTACTAGCAGGATTAAGTGTGACGGTGATGATATTTATCGCCGTGAACATCCTTGTTTGGCGTAGGTTACGGAACAGTTGGAAGCTAAAACAAAACGTTTCGCCTTGTCCAGACAAAACGCCTTATTTAATTCAGTTTAAAGCCGTTTGAAGTGGCCACCTCATTCGCTAAAGGAGTAAAATGCTCTGGAAATTGTGTGTGTACGAAAAGCAGTTAGTACGCTAGTAATATGTAATTGAAGAAATTATTGAACATTGCATGGTTAAAATACATTTAAAAAAAAATATATATATATATATATATATATATATATATATATATAAATCATTTTTTCTCTCGGCATTTAATAAAATATATAAGCCGGAATGTTAAAAAAAAGAGAAAAAAAATTAAAATAACAGAATCTATGGGCATCTAATAAAATATATCAGCCTTATATATATATATATATATATATATATATATATATATATATATATATATATATATATATATATATATATATATATATATATATATATATATATATATATATATATATATATATATGTACGAAACCGTGGTACGTGTACGTACCAGGAATTCGTGTTTGTG
>NC_090744.1:61999098-62001598 GCF_036898095.1 Palaemon carinicauda | reverse complement strand
TAGTAGTAAATTTGAGCTGTGTAAATACTTATGTATTAATATCTTATGCACATTTTTATATAGAATGCTCCCTTTTAATTAGTGTCCTCAAACAGTATGGGAAAGTTCTTCATCTTAGACATAATAGTTTTTCTCATGGGAGAGCGAGTGGTCTGGAAAATGGAACACACACTGTGAAAATGGAAATAAAGAAAAATATTCCATGCTCCATCTGTATTTGTGGTTATAATGTTGTGTTTTTATATAATGGCCGGAACAAGACGTTATACAAATGCGGAAGAGACTCTCATATGGCAGTTAACTGTAATATGGATAGTAAGCCTAAGTTAAATATTTTCAATTTGAATGATTTCCCAGCAATGCCCGGCAAGGATTCTGATAAGGACCGGATACCGGAAGAAGTTGGTACTCCTGATGTTCAACTGGCAACATGTAATGAAGGAAATGCAGAACAACCATGTGATGGAAAGAGTATTGAAAATGATAAAGAAGAATCCAACAACCTTGGAGAGGACCAGATAAGACGACTTATGCGAAGTAGTAGGAGAACAACTGGTAATCATTCCCTTATCCAAGAATGTTGATGATGTTGTTGTTCATCAACACACAGTTGAAATAGAAGATCGATCACGTGACTTGGAGGGTCATGTTCCAAGTAATAGTGATAATGTAGCTGATAGTGACAGTGACATTTTTGTAATAAAAAGTGCACCCGAAGGAGCTTCTCAAGTTATGGAAATAACTGAGGATGAGGGCCAACCCTAACAAGATGAACCTCGTATTCCTTATACGATTGGAAGTCTCTTTCCCGTTGAGGATGATGTAAATGAAGAACCAGGAAATCTTATGGAAATCAATATAGCGGTTTCAGTGCATGGGGATCATGAATCAGCGGATGGTGCTACTGAAGAACGTGACATGGATGTAGAGGTAAATAAAGTCAGTGATAGTGAAGACGATTTGAAAAAGCATGATAAAGGTTCAGACGTGATGCCAAAAGGCTAGTGGAATATAGATTTAGATACTGTAGGTAAATTAAAGTTAATTAGAGAAAATTCAATAATGAAAAAACCAAAGTAGAAAAAGTTAATGGGAACGATAGGTTGTCAAAGAAAAAGAAAAAGTAATTGTTTCAGTGTTCGATTTTTTATGGCTCTTTCTATTGCCACTTTAAATATCAATGGCTTAAAAGGGGTAATTAAACAAACGAAAGTTGTGCCCCTTACTATAAAATTGATATTTTGTTGATTCAAGAACATAACGGTAAAGATATTTCAGGTTTGAGTTATCTCACTAATTTTATGTATATAGTGTTCAGTCTATCAATCAATTTAAAAGAGAGGTACAATGATATGTGTAAATAATAAAACAAATGTTAAACTTTTGAACAAGGAGATGGATACTAATGGTAGAATTGATGGTGTAAGAGTATGTTACAATAACTGCATTATACTTATTACAAATGTATATGCTCCTTCTGGTGCAAGTAAATTTGCTGAAAGGGAAGACTTTTTTCAGGAGAGAAATATTGTATTACCTGCGACATAATATTGATTATCTTAATTTTGGAGGTGATTTCAACTAATTAACATGCACAAGAGATTGTAGTAATAATAACAATGCCTTACTGTCAAAGGGTATGAGTACTCTAGTGAAAAACCTTGCTTTGAAAGATCTTTACAAATTCACAAACAGGATATTAGAATACACTTATATACGTGAAAACTATGGATCTAAAATAGACAGGATTTATACTGTAAAGTTATTCGATAACATAACATATGCAGACAACATTCCAATAGGTTTTCCAGATCATAGTATGGTTGTTTCTAAATTAAACATAAACACAAAAAACTGGCAGAGGGTATTGGAAGTTAAATGTTAAAGTTTTAGATTCTGGTTAAATTGAAGAATTTTTTTTTTTTTTTTTTTTTTTTTTTTTTTTTTTTTTTTTTTTTTTTTTTTTTTTTTTTTTTTTTTTTACATGTATGGTAGTTTATAACGCAGAAAAAAAGATACATTTGATAACATACTTTAATGGTAGGACAAGGCAAAATCACAATGTAAAAAATTCTTCGTCAAATTGTGTAAAAAAAAAAATTCACAAGAAAAGTATTGATTGCTGAACTTATTACAAACAAGATTGCGTCAATTTTATGATATTAACTATAAAACTAGTATAAATTATGAAAATATTAAGATTCTCAAGAATAGGATTTGTGTCACCCAGAATGAAATATTAGATGGGATAAAGATAAGAGCCAAACTAAATGATCGTACAATTGGTGAAAAAAATATTTGCACATTTACTTGGTGCTGAGAAAAAGAAAAATCATGCACGCATTACTAACATGAAACAAGCAATGAATTTCTTGTTTTATAAAGGAGCACTTTGAAAAATTGTTTAGTAAGGTAACTGGTCAGGTAAAAAGTCAAGATTATTTTCTAAACCTATGCCATTCTGTCCTAAATAAAGATGATGTAAGTTTGTTAAGTAGAG
>NC_090744.1:61966598-61994098 GCF_036898095.1 Palaemon carinicauda | reverse complement strand
TATGCATATATATATATATATATGTATATATATATATATATATATATACATACATATATATATTTATATATATGTATATGTATAAATATATATATATATATATATATATATATATATAGATAGATAGATAGATATGTATATATATATAAATATATATATATATATATATATATATATATATAAAATATATATATATATATATATATATATAAATATATATATATATATATATATATATATATATATATATATATATATAAATATATATATATATATATATTACACAAATACACCCACGCATATATATATATATATATATATATATATATATATATATATATATATACATATATACATATATATATATATATATATATATATATATATATATATATATATATATATATATATATATATATGTATATATATACAGAGAGAGCGAGAGAGAGAGAGGGAGAGAGAGAGAGAGAGAATGAATAAATAATGATCCAAATACTAATGTTTTTCTAGTCGAGTCAGCAAAATTGTATATTTCTCTGATCATTCAGTAATGACATAGATTTTCCTGCCTTAAAAAGATAGAAGCAGCTGAAGATTACACAAGTTTTTATGACAAGTGTTATAATGACTTAATTCATTAATCAAATCTAACTAAATTCTTCATTGGGACCAATCACCTCACCTTATTAAAATATTTTCATATTTAATAAAGGAAATACTTCATAGATTAATTGGTTGACATAATTATTTTATGAAATATGCGACATTTGAAAAATATTGGAATTAGATAATATGATTACTTAATGAAGAATGTATGGCAAGGTTACATCAATAGAAGATCATATGTTAGAGAGACATACACACAGGCAGACAGAGACAGCCAACCCGGTAGACGGAAACAGGAAGCTCTAGAGAGTAAGAATATTACAAATATTTTATGAACAGATACTCCTGGAGGGATTAAAGGTTACCTTTCCATTTTTCAATTATAAATTTTTGATGAGAGAGAGAGAGAGAGAGAGAGAGAGAGAGAGAGAGAGAGAGAGAGAGAGAGAGAGAGAGAGAGAGAGAGAGAGAGAGAGGGGTCAGTAAGAAAAAATAATATCGGGTAGTAGAACCAGAAATAGGAGAATAATGCTAATTATAGAATGACAAAACGGTCTACATACAGCAAGGTGAGGCCCTACTTAAGAAGCCAAATGAATTGAAACTTCGTAATAAAATAGGCCCCTTCTCCTGTCTCTCTCTCTTTTTTTTCCCTTTTCTTTTTGATACATACGCCTACGTTTGAGCCATTCTGGACACTTTTGTAATTGAATAAAAGTCTGGAAATTTTTAGGCGTTGAAAATACGTAAATCTTTACCACCGAAAAACAAAATTCTGATTACTTTTCTTCAATATTTTGTTACTAAGAATAACATCTTTTCAAACTCTAATAAAATTCAATGTTTATAAACTTAAGTTATAATAGTTAATTTTGAGAATATAAAAAAATATATATAATTTCTTCTTCGGACCTATTTTGTTATTTCGGTGAAATTAATTAATTCACCTTTCATTTACCTTTTTATTAAAAAGATTTCATCATTATCATTGTCTTCAAAATAATAACTATAATAGATATGATAATTGATTATCAAGATTTTTTATAACTACATAAGTCGTCTGCAAACAGAAAGAAAAATATTCATTTGTTATTCGATGGGTGTTTTATATCAAGAGAGATAAATATAATTGACAGCTTCCGATTCAAGCACGCCTAGCTATCTACTGGTGCTAATATTACAATTTTTGTTTATGGTAGTAGTGAGTTTATGTTCGCCTCTCATAATCCTGAGTTTACATGTTTCTTGTATGGGTAATGTACTACATTTCTGATCATATCATCGTCGTCATTTTCTTATTGGATGTAAATAAGACTTCGAAGTTATTTGAAACATATTTCATTTGTGGAATACTACCTGACATCTATCATGTAAGCAATACAAAAGATTAGGTGATTGAACATAAACAAATAGAAATCAGTATAAATGCATACAAGAATCCAATATTACTGGATATAAAATATTAGAGCGGTACTCTTCTTCAGGTAGTTTATATAAGATATGATACTGAGGTATACTCGTATATAACGCCTCATATGCAATCATTTACATAAGAAAGTCATGCATGTAGAGATGCAATGGCGCTGCTCTCGATACGTGTAGTGCCACTGTGTTATATATGGTTTGCGCATAACTTACGATTCCTTACATGTCATATAAATAACAGTCTCCTCCTTTTTATTTGACATTGTACGAAAACTTAACATATATAATCTTTCATGAGGATTCCTTCTATTCATCCTATTAGGAATTATTCTAAGATTGTTCTCAAATGGTATAAGAACAGAATCTGTTTCATCCGCAAGTAGTTTGAACTTCACACCATGCCTTTGTAGTATTTTCAATAGAGCTATAGTATAGACGTAGAATACGATTGGGCCAAGTACACTCCCCTGGGGTACCCCTCTGTTTAAAGGTTCATATGATGAATAAGAGTTTCCAATTTGCACACAGCAATTTCTACCAACCAAGTAGTACTTTATGTAATTAAAATCTTGATCTTCAGTGCCGATGCACCGAATATCATTTATTAGCAGTTCATGCACAACTGTGTCAAAATCCCCACTAAGATCGAGTAATGTTAAATTGCCACATTTATTTTCATCCATCATTTCCAGCAAATCTTTTAAATCAGAGCAGATGGCCATCTCAGTAGAGTATAGTTTTCTGTAAGCAGATTAGTTGTCAGGCAAAGCTTTTATTACTTCTAAGTGACTGACTGGTTTTCTTAGAGTTACGTATTAAGACCTTTTGAAACAAAGGGTAGATTCGAAATACTAGGTCTATATAAGCTTAATTCCCGGTAGTCCAGAGCATTTTTCAGAACTGGTGTGACTATAGCCATTTTCTCAGATTCGGGAAAAAAGTACATTTATCAACGATTGCATTCTCGATTTTCATTATTTTTTTCAGCTTGACTAGAAAAGTTTCTCTCTCCAGTTACTTCGGATATTGGCATAGGATTGATCACGCAGTTTGTTTTCTCTGTTCTCCTGAAAATCCTAGTGATGTCATCGTGTGTTATGTTGTTAAATCTTATTAATTTTGTCTCTGAGTCAGGTGTATCATTAATCTGATGATTATTCACAAATGACCTGGTTATATTTTCCAGTTTATTTTTCAAGAGTAATAGAAAATTATTTGCTAATTCCTGGTCAGCATATCTATCACGTAGCTCCTTTCCGTTCATATTTCCCATTACACCATTTAGGAGACGATATAACTTATTTATGTATGTTGCTGCTTCACAGATCTTTCTATTATAGTATACCCCTTTTTTTCTTAGTTGATAGTTATAATGATTCGTAGCAGTTTTGTATTCTACCGATGTACTTTCAGTTTTTACCCAATTTCAATCTCTCTCTTTACGTCTTTTTTCCCTTTTTTCACTAAAATCTCTTTCAAACCAAGGAGATTGGTCTTTAACAGTTATAATTTTTTTCCATCAGTGGGCACATGGTATCATATTCACTGTTATTCACTTTATTATAAGTGGTCATAGGACACTTAATACACATAGCTCCCACCAACCTTTGGTTATCCTGATCACAGGGACTGTTGATAGCATCATTTTTTTTTTTTTTTGTAGATTCTTCAATAAATACAGAAGGAGTAAAATTTTATATATGTCTGAGGTTTATTCACTTTACTATTGCATATTCCGTAGAGGTAGACTAAAAGTAATAAGATTGTGCACTGGGGAGATAGTACATTTCTCTTCAACATTTATATCAGATACAATATTATTCATTCCATCACTCAAAACTAGGTTTAACGTATGCCCAGATAAAGTAGTTATACAGTCGATATTATTCACTAGTCGATATGATTCTAATACCTCACTAATTGCCAAAGCGTCAGGATTTGATGCGTTATCCCTCTAAAAATTATAGTCTCCACAAATAACTAATTCATTTTTATCCATGATAATCATCTCAATATATTCACTGAATTCCTCAAAAAATATACTAGTGTTTGTTCACGGAGGTTTGTTGACTGTTACAAAGGATATTATTCTCTTTTTTGCCTAAGTTTATTTCTATATATTCAAAGCTTGTTACACTAGTTGTTTTTAACATTTTGAGATTTGAGTAACCTTTATGAATAAAGTGTCTGAAACCCCTACCAGACCTACCCTCTGCTTTGGCGCTTGACTTAGTCGCACCCTCGATGCTAAATTGGACGTCAGCACGCTGGAACCAGGCAAACGCTTCTCCGCTGGCGAAGGACGGAAGTTCCAGGGGCTTGGTGCCAATAGTAGAGTCAGCGTCAGAAGGCAGTATCATCAGACAGTCAGAGTGGCGAGTAAAATTCAACTAAACTTTATTAAACAGACATTGAGCTTAAATGCTACGTCTTGCGAGCAAGAACATTACACAAATTCAAAAAACTTTAGGCATGAACTATCACGTTTTTACAGGTTGGTTTATTAACAGTGCAGGGAAGAGCAAGTGATAAGATACCAATCAAAACCAATACAGTGTACGAGCGTATGGGAAACACATACGGTACAGCTGCTACTAACATCAGTAAACTGGGTTTTGGTCTTAAAATTCTGATCACACCTAGGAACTTCACGATGGATCGACAATCTACGCATAGTGTGTCTATGCCAGAACTTGCGGATATCCGCTGCCGAATTATGTTAGTGATCATATGCCCCAGCTGATTGAAATATCTGTTTGGATCAGAAGTTTCCATGTTGTATACGTGCTCTCCTTGAAAAGCATCTGCCACTATCTATACTTCAATACTCTCACCAGTGATGGATATTGATACACACTTCTTTATGGTAACCTACATTTCCAAGTTTATTTGTTTTACTGCTGATTACAGTATAAATTTTTTCTAAGGTTTGCTTTATTTTCCTCTAATCAATGAAAAACAGTTTCTATTCTATATGAAGTGATTATTGATTATGAAGCGACAACCTGACTTATTTGATAATTTTCTATTCGATTGCTTAAAGAATTACCTATTATGTTGCTTGGCCTATTTGATATTAATAAGCTGGCCCGATAATTAATACCTTCTCTTCTGTAGAATATTTGTCTTGCTATACTTTCTTTCTAAGCTCCCGCGATGTGTAATGTATAATTACTTAATATATTATAATATTTTACATTTATATAAAAAAAAAATATGTGTGTACCAGGTATATTCTTTTGTCTGGTCACAAACGCATCTATACTTTCACCCGACCTCTGACCTGTTTGTGCTGTCATTTGGTACTATTCAAAGAATTTAGAGACCTGTTGAGTAAGGTACGTGGTAAGACTCTGAATTGTGACCTCACTTGCGTCATTACTGGTTGCAAAGTCTTAAAAACTCAACGAACTTCTCAATTTGTATTTGCATTAGTAATGCTTTTACGATATTACCGTATGCTTCCACATAACCTTGAAATCCTCAACCCAATTCTTTCCCCTTATAACAACAGAATTTGGATCTGCTGTGGTGCTGAGCCCCTCAGGTTGAACTATATTTAGCACTATTGTGAAAAATTTGCTACCTAAAATAAGTTAAGCTAAATGACTTTTGATGTAATAGTCTCTAAAACAAGGCTTAATGAATTCTGATGTAAAATCCGAGATTTTTTTTTTCTTGTGAATTATGCAAACAATGGCTACCCTTAAACCCTTTCACCTGTAAAACATTGCAGCATACCTCATAATATTACATTCATCACTAGGTAGTGACTTGGATCTAGCACTCATTGATCAGTTGAGAAGAGGTTTCTTAAAATACTTTGGTTTCAGGGAGCCCTCCGCCATGGGGTTTTGACATAACAACTTTCAGAAATCGAAAATCGTTTTATTGCTTCTATGTATGCAAAAACATATCGTACATGCTCCCCAGAAGTTTCAGCCAATTATATTTACAAATAACAAAGATATAGCAGTCTTTAAATGATGACGTCATCCTTACTGCGTCGTCTACCTGACTGACTTTGACAAAATCGTAGTTCTCTCTCTCTCTCTCTCTCTCTCTCTCTCTCTCTCTCTCTCTCTCTCTCTCTCTCTCTCTCTCTCGAATTATCTAAAACTGCCATTTATAAAAAATACTATAATCTCTCTCTCTCTCTCTCTCTCTCTCTCTCTCTCTCTCTCTCTCTCTCTCTCTCTCTCTCTCTCTCTCTCTCTCTCTCTTGAAGTTCGTATGTAGATTGTGCTTTCATAACATCCTCGGGAACTTTATAGCAATGCCAATGTTACCTAAGGTCATAAAAAGAACAAATAGTCTATCTTTTCTCCAAACAATGATGATATAGCAGTCTTTAAATTATGACGTCATCCTTACTGTCGTCTGCATGACTGAGTTTGACAGAATCGTAGTTATGTTTATCTCTCTCTCTCTCTCTCTCTCTCTCTCTCTCTCTCTCTCTCTCTCTCTCTCTCTCTCTCTCTCTCTCTCGAATTATTTATAACTGCCATTTATACAAATTCTATAATACCAATGTTCAACTCTCTAAAAATCAAATAATGGTTTATCTCTCTCTCTCTCTCTCTCTCTCTCTCTCTCTCTCTCTCTCTCTCTCTCTCTCTCTCTCTCTCTCTCTCTCAATTTGAACTGCCATCTACAGTATATCAACCAAAATGCTATCACTCCAAAATTATATTCATGATCTCTCTCTCTCTCTCTCTCTCTCTCTCTCTCTCTCTCTCTCTCTCTCTCTCTCTCTTACTCTAATGTTTGGATATATCGTACTTCTGGCAGGAATAAAAGGCATTGTAGAGGGCAGGTAAATGAAAACTACCAGCTATGATAACATCAGCAAAGTTTCCAATCACATATAGAAATTATAATGCATGTGTTTATTTACTTGAAGTTCTTACGTAGATTGTGCTTTCACAACGTCCTCTGGAACTTTATAGCAATGTCAATGTTACATAAGGTGATAGAAAGAACTAAAAGTAAGTGGAGAACAAGAAAAAAGAACCAAGAAAGAGGGAAACATGAGTAAGAGTACAGAGCTGAAACCTGCTAACTAAAGCACTGGCAACAAGGAGAGATCGCTGGCAACTCTAACATAGGAATAGTAAACTGAGGGTTCAAATGCCTCGTTTAGGGTGCATTTATATAAGAATAAACAATAAAAGTTATCATAATATTATCTTGATTTCTTTAAGAAATGAAGCGAAAATGTGTTGCAAATCTTTGGGAGCTCATAACTCAAAAACATACTTATTCACACTTAGGTACATTTTTCTCACTTATTTCTTGTTCGATATCAGAGAGAAAGATATTGAAAAGAAGAATAGAAATCCCACAATTCTGTCAGACAAAATTTTGATTTTCTTTCTATATTTTTTCACGATTATTTTCCGTCTAGACGAGGAAAAAAAATCATTAAAAAAAAACAGACAGGAAAATCAAAATTCTGTCTGAGAGAATTGTTCGGTTGATAGAGTAGTTTTTATGGTATAAGTTTCAATACAATTGATATTATAGTATTGTGGTGAAATACTGGGGAATTTACAACCGCATATGTTTACTTTCTTTAAACTGTAAACCCTCGTGCACTAACTTCGCACGAGGCCAAGTTACAGAACTGAGAAACACACTTACGTAAAAGACATTTGCCGTTTACCTTACCTTTGATTCAAAACTATATTTCTTGTACTAATTCTTTTGGGGTGATGCCACACGGGTTCACAAAGACTCAATTAAAAAGTTTGACATATATTTAATATTTAAAGTACACAAACAAAAATCATCAGAGTTATGTTAAAGAGCGAACATTAACATTAACACAAATGAACAAAATTTACGTTACTTGATAAAAATTAAACAAATATCAAACGGGGTTACAGAGTATTCTTATAAGAACATTGCTGCAATGATGCGATGGTTCACAAGGTGATGATGGCGGTCGGATTCAGGAGAATATCTTCTAATTACTTGCCTTTTGGAGTTAACTGCTCAAAGAGGCCTAGATTCACTTTTCAACCCTGGAAGAAAACTCAGGAGGAGTATATTGCATAGCACAGTTGTCAGATCTACAAAATTACAGGGTTACATAACATAACATCAATCTAAGGATAAACATCAAGTGCTCTAATCGTAACCCAACATACCCCAAAAAAAGGGGGTTTCGTCCAGAACGCAAGTTTAAATTACTGGCATGTGCCCTTACAATAATCAAACAACATATATAATCTCCACAGGAAGAAGTTTGACAACAATGGGATGTTACGTCATTTTATCTGATCTAAATGGATAAAATTTGCAAGAAAGTTAGCTTATTACTTTAAATATTATTATACTAATTCATACAAACTCATTGATATAGTTGATATGATAAAACTACTTCTGTGGAGGAAAATAATCACATTTAAACATATATTCATAGAAACTGGGAAATACATTAGAAAACGAACACTCTTAAAACTAAGAATACTTTTATTCAAGGGGAATAAATGTCAAATTTTGACATTCTCCCCTAGAAGAATCATAATTAGAAATAATGCAACTGTACCCAAGATTCTAAATCAAAACATACACTTAGAGTACATCCATAGAAATTAAATCCTTTCTCTCTTGATCACAGCAGATTGCTGCTGCACGCCGAGGTCTCGCATTATTCAGAGGCACACTATTTGGCTCCTGAGTTTCAACACTATCAAATTCCCTCTCAGGCACCTCCAGAAGTACGATCTTCGTGATTGATCTCATGTATAGTTTATTATTCACTTTCACTTCTACAGACCTAATCACACCATCAGACGACGGAAACAGCTGGGTTATCTTACACAAGGAGAGGAGGGATCTATAGCCTTTACTCAGATGACCTTCTAAGTCTACCATCACTATGTCCCCAACTTTCACATTTGCAGAGAGATTATTACGAGAGTTATTATGTCTCTCTCTCAAGGACACTAAATAGTCTCTTTTCCAAGAGTTCTCAAATTTCCTTAGCACTGATGATAGTCTCAAATATTGTGCTCTAAGATCACTTGAGCTTGTGAAATCTGGGTCATCATTTGCTAAATTGTTAAGAGGTGAAATACAAACATTTCTCCCATAAAGTAACATGGAGGGAGTCAAAGCCTTACAATCTCTATCAGAGGAGAGATAAGTCAGTGGTCGAGAATTTATCACAGCTTGAAACTCAACAAGTAGAGTTCTCAGCTCTTCAAAGGATACACGTTTGTGATACAAAGCCTTGGACAAACATCCTTTTTAGAACACCAACAAGACGTTCATAAAAGCCTCCAGACCAGGGGGCTCGCGGTGTAATGAACTTCTAATTAACACCATTTCCTTCAAGGTATGACCTTACCTCTGGTTCCTCCATAATTTCTTTCAGGAAATTATTAAATCCAACAAAATTCCGACCATTGTCAGATATAATCAGACTCGGCAGAGAATGATATGCTACCAAACGTCGAATAGCCAGTAGGAAATCTGAAGCAGTCCTGGAATGAGTCAATTCAAAATGAACTGCCCTGCTTGTAGTACAGGTAAATAGACACACGAAGACCTTCTCCTCCAAATCAGTCTCATGATCAAAAATATTAATAGCACCAGTATAATCAACTCCTATTGATTGGAACGGTCTATCATATCTCACTCGTTCTATGGGTAATGGTGGGGGAGGAGGCAAACACAACCGTTTCTTAGTTAATTTCTGACACAAAACACACTTTGACAGAATCGATTTGATTACTTGACGTGCTTTAGGTACCCAAAAGGTTTCTCTCAACAATACATGTACAGAATTGACACCACAATGGTGATTATGTCTATGCAAATGTTCAACTATCAATACTGTTAAATAACTTCTGGAAGGCAATAACATTGGGCACTGAGTATCATAAGACATGGAGGCGTTTTTCATGCGACCCTGAGACCTTATTAGGTCTTCCTCATCAACAAATAAGTTTAACTGAATACAGAAATTCTTAATATCCATGGACACTCCATGTGAATTCTTATCACAGAGGTACATTCTGGTAGTAGAAAAATGTTGCTTCTGTTCAAGGAGGACAAGTGCCTTCATTTCGTTAACACCAAACTTAGAACCTCTACTGCACTTACTAAGAAAGAGCAAAATTTACCTCATGATACGTTTAAGCTTACTTAAATTACTGTAACGTGAGATGTCAATTAATGGGGCTGGAGGTTGTACAAACTTGGGTTCTGAAAGAATTTCATTAACATGCACAGTTTCTGTTGCTAAAGATTGGGGGTAATCACCAGTTAAAAGCCATTTTGGACCATTCCACCACAAGGAATTTTGCGATAAATCTTTACTATTACTACCTCTGGATAGAATATCAGCTTGATTATCCTTAGAGGGGGTATACCGTAGGGGAAACTTGAACTCATTAATTTCAGTGACTGCTTCGTACATAGGGAATTTTACTATTATTGTTCTTCACCCAACAAATAGAAACCATGGAGTCACTCCAGAGAGTGCAAGAACTCAATCTTAAATCCTCAGTTTGCATTAATCTTCCAGCAAGTTTCGCACCCAAGGACAAGGCTGTCAATTCCAAACGCAGAATAGTCTGTTTAGGGTTTGGTGCAACTTCACACTTACTAACCAGTAAATTGCTTACACTTCTCTTGGAATCAGTCACATAGGCAGAAGCTCCATATGCCTTGTTAGAGGCATCACAAAATACATGTAAGTGGGAACATTCAGGATGTACAACAAACCTAGGAAAACTTAAACTTTCTACATTTCTAAAACACTTACAAATTTCTTCAAACCTTGAACATAATGATTCTGGTAAAAGGTCATCCCACCCGTAGTTACTACACAAACATTTCAGAAAATATTTACCTCTCACCTGTATTGGTGACAATAATCCTAGAGGATCAAACATCCGAGCTACTACTGATAAAACCTTTCGTTTGGTTAAAGGTCCTTTATGCTCACAATTTACTTCCTTTAGTGACATCTCATCTTGTGCTAGATACCACTCTAAACCCAAAACGTTTACTCTTTCTTTGCTAACGTCTACGGTTCTGTTGAACTCTGAATCATTACTGACCCATTCTTGTAGAGGCATATTAGCGTCTTCAAGAATCTCACTTATTACTGGATACTCATCCATCAAGACTGACACATCCTTGTAAGTTTTACTAAAATTATCTACATGGAAATTATTCATCAGAGATGATGCAAGAGGATTATCATGTAAAGATAAATGATGCAAGAGGGTTTGCTGCAAGAGAAAGGGTGAGCACGTAGCTCCAAAACAAACTACACAAAACCTGTAAGTTACAGTTGACTTCAAATCTGAGGGATCAGTTATCCATAGAAATCTGCAATAATCACCGCAATCAGGTGAAAAGCCTATCCTTAAAAAGGCTTTACTGATATCTGAAATCACAGCTACTGGGTTTGTACGGAAACTCAACAGGGCATCGAAAAGTTTAGTAGTTAATGAGGGACCAGTTAATAAACAATCATTTAAGGAAAGTTCTCCTTTAGTCTTTGAAGAAGCATTAAAAACTATTTGAATGGGAGTAGTTTTGGAATCCTTCAATATAGCATGATGGGGTAAATAATGCCCGATAATAGGGGAACCTGCAGGAATTAATTCTATAAACCCAGACTGAACGTAATCTTTGATAATCTTATCATATTTAGCATACAATGAGGGGTCAGATTCAAATCTATGTAACAAGGAATTTAATTGACCAATGGCTATTCTATAGTTAACAGGCAGTCTACTTTCGTCTTTAAATGGTAAGGACACTTCTTATTTATTGTCAACCCCTTTAACTTTATCCTTAAAACACTTAACTGATTCTCTTTCTTCAGGACTAATTTCAGATTGACGAATACCAACACTTTCTAAATCCCATAATTTTTCTAACTTCACAACAAGAATAAATAGGAATTTCCTCTACTTCTATTCTGGAACAACATACATTTGATGTAGAAATCTCATTAGATTCTACGTCGTCATAAGACCAACTAGGAAGGGGTTAAAAAATTAGTGCACCACCAGAACTATTCAATATCTGTATTCCAGAGCAAATTTGACTGTTCTGAATGAATTTTCCATAATAATCAGCCCCAATGACTAATTCTATACCATTTACTTCATCTGAATTTAAATCATTATCTGCTAATTTTATGCCTTTACTCGTCAAGAACGCAGCTGACTTACATAATCCTGGAGAATAAATTCTGGAATTAACTCTATCAAATGCAATGGCATTAATGACAGTACGAATTTTACCTAGTCTCACCACAACTCTTACTATATCACAATCACCTTCCATGGCATCACTGCCAAATGGTTTTACCTTTAAGGCTACCGTTGCTATGGACGATAGATTAAGCTTATGGGCTAATTCCGTTGTAATGAACGTTCTTTGCGCACCAGAATCAAAGAGTGCTCTCTCAAAGGAACGATGTCCATTGCCTGACACAATTACGCTAGCAGTAGGAAGAGCAGTCGAAACAGAAATCTTATTATTCTGAGAATGATCAATTCCCAAAGAAGCAGTCATAACTACGGGAGAATCACCTTTACTAACAGCACCTTTGGGATCCTTATGAGAATTCCCATTAACATTTGATTGACTAACAGCACCTTTGGGATCCTTATGAGAATTCCCATTAACATTTGATTGACTAACAGCACCTTTGGGATCCTTATTAGGACACCCAAAGTTAACATTTGATTTACTAACATTAGTACTATTTACACTCAACTTTGGTGAAGCAGGATTTACACGGTTTTCTGTTTTCTTACAAATCATCGGGTAATGAGGACCATCACATATATTACATTTAGGCTTATTCCTACATTCAGAGAATAAATGACCTCCTTTGAGGCAAGCAAAACACAATCTTAAACATTCAACTCTGTCCCTTCTACTATCAACTGTTTTGAAAGTCTTACAATCGCGAGAAGCATGGTTCAATGAGCAAAACACACAATTATTGTAAGGGCTATTACTATGTTTACTGTTACTTGGTTGTGCTCTCTGCACGTTAGGCACATTTGAGGGAATTACTTTAGAATAGTTGCCCTGATCCCGTTTTCTTTTATTAGAATTCTCACCTTCGTGACAACATTCCATCAATTCACAAACATATTTCAAACCTGAGGAAATTTGCTTTAAATCAAGAGACATACTATTATGTTTATCAGCTATAGCCTTACGCGTTTCAGGTAATAATTTCTCGCATATTATACTAGAGAAAATGGGGTTCATGGGTTCTACATCTAAATTCAATGTTTTCATCTGTAAAATAATTTTTTCATAATCCAATTTAAAAGTGTTCGAATCCTCTATTGAATGACTGGGAGGGACTAAATGTGTTAATTTGGACATGAGTCTACGTTTCAAGTTTTCCTTATTATCATACTTCTCCTTAAGGGTCTGAATAGCTACTGAATAATTGGCATTAGTGACAGGCAAACCTTCTATGGCTTTGAGGGCGTTATCCCTTAAACTAGCTCTGAGTATAGAAAACTTAATTACATCGGAAATATCCCTACGATCGTGAACCAAACTGTTGAATATATTCCAAAATGCAAGCCATTGTTCTTCCCCACCGCTAAATTCAGGTATCTTAATTTCTGGGAGTTTAGGGGGAGGGAGAGGATTAACGGGAGCCGGAGGAGGCAAAACGGGCCGTTGATTTCTATCTCTAGCGTCAATCTCACTCATAGTTTGCTGAGTAGCAGCAATAGCTTTCCTTACACATCTAGTTATTGCTCTATAACTTCTACATAACTTGTCATATTCACTGTCCTGTAAAATAATCGTCACATTCGGTGACCAACAATATTCAAAACGTTGTAGTCCCTCAGTAAGACAACGTTCATACATTACAAGAGTTGATTTTAGTGTATCGGTATCACCAATGCAGCTACCCGACTCATCGAGCAAATCTTGTAAGGAAATAATTTCCCCTTCAATAACTACCTTAATCTTGGACTCCAATATCTCGTTAATGAATCAATAGCAAACTTGAACAAATATCAGAAAATATATGGCAAATTATCTAACACTGATTCAAATATAACATGCACTAAATGCTAGACAATTTGACCACGTGCTCTTAAATACATCTGGTCACGAAACCTAAGTTCAAAAAATGGCAATGAAATTCAACAAAATTTCTTCACAGAGTAATTAACGAACAAATAATATTCCATAAAACAGATTACTTGGTAAAACACTCCAAGTAATTCAATACCTTACCCTACTCACCAAATAACTTTGGACACGTGCCAGCTATACTAGAATGACTTTGACGCCGACCATCAACCACGTGAACTTTATCGCAATTTATCTTTAACATCCAAAAAAATTCTTTGTGAATCGTTATGGCATCCGGTTCGAAGGACCAGAAAATGTGGTGAAATACTGGGGAATTTACAACCGCATATGTTTACTTTCTTTAAACTGTAAACCCTCGTGCACTAACTTTGCACGAGGCCAAGTTACATAACTGAGAAACACACTTACGTAAAAGACATTTGCCGTTTACCTTACCTTTGATTCAAAACTATATTTCTTGTACTAATTCTTTTGGGGTGATGCCACACGGGTTCACAAAGACTCAATTAAAAAGTTTGACATATATTTAATATTTAAAGTACACAAAAAAAAAAATCATCAGAGTTATGTTAAAGAGCGAACATTAACATTAACACAAATGAACAAAATTTACGTTACTTGATAAAAATTAAACAAATATCAAACGGGGTTACAGAGTATTCTTATAAGAACATTGCTGCAACAATGCGATGGTTCACGAGGTGATGATGGCGGTCGGATTCAGGAGAATATCTTCTAATTACTTGCCTTTTGGAGTTAACTGCTCAAAGAGGCCTAGATTCACTTTTCAACCCTGGAAGAAAACTCAGGAGGAGTATATTGCATAGCACAGTTGTCAGATCTACAAAATTACAGGGTTACATAACATAACATCAATCTAAGGATAAACATCAAGTGCTCTAATCGTAACCCAACATACCCCAAAAAAAGGGGGTTTCGTCCAGAACGCAAGTTTAAATTACTGGCATGTGCCCTTACAATAATCAAACAACATATATAATCTCCACAGGAAGAAGTTTGACAACAATGGGATGTTACGTCATTTTATCTGATCTAAATGGATAAAATTTGCAAGAAAGTTAGCTTATTACTTTAAATATTATTATACTAATTCATACAAACTCATTGATATAGTTGATATGATAAAACTACTTTTGTGGAGGAAAATAATCACATTTAAACATATATTCATAGAAACTGGGAAATACATTAGAAAACGAACACTCTTAAAACTAAGAATACTTTTATTCAAGGGGAATAAATGTCAATTTTTGACAAGTATTGGGGAAAAATGTACCTAATTTATTTTTTTTTAAATAATAATTTTTGCTAATAATTCCAAAAGTTTTGTTTTAAATGACTTGAAATTTTTATAAGATGAAGGTATTATAAATGTCTAAAACATATATAGAAATGGTGTAATTTGGATCATTAGAAAAAAATGGCGGACATGGCGGATTTCCAGCGATATTCCTTTATTGAGGTCAAGCCTATTTCTCCATTTCAGATTTTTCTTTCGCCTTCAGTGTCATGGTTTATGGGATTATTAATGCTATTGGAACTGAATCTACCGTGCATACGTGCTGTGAAATACTGTTGTTATTGTTACATTTAAGAACCTGTATTGTCGTCACCTATGAATTATTTGTGGAATTAAAGACGAATTCGTTTGCAATTGTAATATGCTCCATTAGGTTTTCTCAACTTTTTGCTACTGGCACGATTAATTATGATTGACTGAATAACGTAATGCACACCATACAAAAGCATAAGTAATCGAATATAAACTATTGATGGTCAATATAAATGTAAAAAGAATAACCTAATACCATTACTGGACATAAACTTTCGGACTTGTACTCTTCTTGAGGTAGTTTATGCAAAATCAACACTAGGCTATAACACCGGATTACTCATAATCACATAATCAAAGTCATACATGTGCGAATGAAATGATATTGCTCTCGATATGTGTAGCACTATATTGTTATATAATTCTTACACATAATTTACAAATCCTTTTAAGTCATACACAGGGCTGGATCAAGAGAGGCGGGGGGGGGGGGGGGGGGGCGCAGCCCGGGCCACCCACCAAGAGGGGGCCTCCCACCAAGAGGGGGCCTCCCAACAATATAAACGATAAATTTTTATTTAAGAAGAATAGTATCGTAGTCATAACGAAACGAGTGTCAGTACCATGCAGTCAAGTGCCTGCAGGTTTTCCTTTCTTTTGTCACCATGCAATTTGGTCCATTTTCTCTTGCGACAATAAGAGAAAATTGGTCCAGCTGGTCTGGAGCCTCTAGAGTATATTCAGTGTTTTGGATTGCATGACTGTGCATTTTTTTTCGCGTATTGACGCACCAGTTATTGAGGTGGGAGGCGAGTGTGTGTTCACAGAGTGTGTGTTCCTTTTCGTATTTTATTTTTTTCTTCTTACATTTTTTTAGAGTCATTCACTATTTAGTCACATTTTATTTTAATCAGGCATTCTAAACCTATTACTAGCCAGGTTGTCATAAGGGGCAAGGAGCTTGAAGGAAAGATGAGGGGAGAGACTAAAAAAAATGAGGATATTTACGAAATGATGAGAAATTGTGAAAGTTTTCTCTTCCTTTATTACTACTACTGATATAGGCAATACATAATCAATATATTACTGGAACTTTCGAAAGTTTTTTGTCAATTTGGTTAAATTTTAAATTTTTGATTGAGTGTGGTAATTTCATGTGTTTTCAGATTACGATTTACTAATATACAGAGCCATGGACAATCGAGAAGGAGGCAGACATAGGCACCGCAAAATAAACTGGAGGTCTGGGGCTTCAAAGAGACGTAAAGTAAAGGAAGCAATAACAAAATCAGAAGAAATGGGAAAGATTAAAAAATTGGACCAGTTCTTCACTGTTCAACATCCAAAGACACAAATGTCAGGAAAGAGTAATGAGTTTACCGAGCCTGATCAAGCTGCGGAAATGGTTAACCAAGCCACTGATCCTGACAAGGAAAAGGCAGAAATAGAAATGGATCCATCTGGAGAAGATAAAGAAATGGAGGCTGATAGTGACACACCTCTTTCAGGAGCTGAAGTTGAGGGCCCACCAGGGGGCAATGACATTGGACTTTGGCCATCCATTATTTCGGAGCAGATGCGTGAATACTGGCTGAAAAGGGGAGTATTAACAGTTAACCACTGTGATGAAAGATTGTTCTCAACACATTCGAAGCAGCAAACTATAAAGGATGTTAATCCAAGAATGTGTACAATTGGGCTCTTCCGCCGTCAAAATCATAAGGGGGAAGTCATAATAAGGAACTGGTTATGCTTCTCTCCCTCACAGGGATGTGTTTACTGTTTTACGTGCAGACTGATGAGCTTAGAAACAGAAAAATCTGAGTCTTCTCTGCTCTCTTCCACTGGATTCTGTGATTGGAAACATTCACACGAACGTCTAAGAAATCAGGAGCAGTCAGCAGGACATAAAGGCTAGAGTTGCTTTCAATAGGAGGCTAAAAGCAATTGGACTTGTAGCTATAAAACTGACATAACAGGTTGAACACCTTGAACAGTATTGGAGATCGGTGTTGAAATGAGTAATTAGTGTTATTCACTTCATTGCTGAGAGGGGCTTAGCATTTCGCGGAGACAACGAGCTGGTTGGCTCACCCAGAAATGGAAACTTTCTAGGTATTCTTGAACTTATTGCCCAGAATGATGACTTTCTCGGTCAGCATATCAAAACTGAAGCTAATCGCGGAAACGGTCACACAAACTATTTGTCATCTACAATACTGGAAGAGGTTATTAGCATAATGGGTGAGCAACTCCTCAGAGAAATTATTTCCAGAGTTAAGAAGTCAAAATAGTACTCAATCTCTTTGAACTTTGCACCTGATGCAGACCATGTTGATCAACTTACCCTTGTATTGAGGTATATGGAGAAAGATAGCCCCGTGGAATGATCTTCCCGATCGGGTATTTGAATCACTAGAACTTCAAACGTTCAAAGTTGGAGCAAATGTTTTTATATTGACCAGGTTGACTGGAGACTTTTTATAGTTTATATACGACATATCTGTTTTTGGCGTTGTTAATACAGTAGTTTATATAGGACATATCTGTTTTGACGTTGTTACTGTTTTTAGAATGATTTATTGTTAATTTGTTCTCATCATCTATTTATTTCCTTATTTTCTTTCCTCACTGGGCTATTTTTCCCTATTGGAGCCCTGGGCTTATGGCATCTTGCTTTTCCTGCTAGGTTTGTACCTGGGCTAGTAATAATAATAATAATAATAATAATAATAATAATAATAATAATAATAATAATGTGGAATGCTTTGTAACCTTCATGGCAAACAAGGCGAATGGTGCTGAAGATATGTTCAATACTTTGATGGAATCTTTAAACACACATGACCTGGCCCTTGGAAACTGCCGTGGAAAAAGCTATGACAATGCATCAGCAAATAGTGGTAGGTACCATGGTCTTCAAGCCAAAGTGGGAGAGAAGAACAATCTTGAATCCTGGATTCCTTGTACAGCACATTCTCTTAACCTGGTTGGTAAAAATGGTGCAGAATGCTGCTCAAGTGCTCTACATTTCTTTGACTTCCTTGAAAAGCTGTTTGTCTTTTTTATAATTTCAACACATTGGTATCAACTTTTGGATGAGGCTTTAAAAAAAGGTGATTCATCATTGACCCTCAAACGTGTCACAACAACGCGCTGGTCCTGCAGAGCTGATGCAACTAGAGCTCTTAAGCCTAATTATGAGCAGATTAAGGAGGTACTCAAACATATTGTCGATGACATTGAAGAGAAAAGGTGTGTACGCTGTGAAGCAGAAGGACTGTTAAAACAGATGAGTCAGCTTGAAACAGAAATTTACACCACCTTCTGGAATGATATTCTGTAAAGACCGGATGCAACTAATGAAATTCTACAACACGCAAAACTTGATCTAAATACTGCTGTGGCATGACTGACTAGCTTGAAGGAGTATATTGTATCAAAGTGTGACTCCTTCCACACTTATGAAAAAGAAGGTGAACAGCTGTCTCAGTCTGGATCAGCTTATAAGGCTAGAGAATCTTGGCAAAAGCGCCACAATGTGCGTCTTAACCCACTGGATTATGGGCATGCAGAAGAAGTGCAACTCAGCCCAGAACACAAATTTTCTTGCCTATCATTGATCAGTTTATATCTTCTCTCGGTCAACGTCTGGAAGCATACAAACAGATATCAAGTAAATCTAGTTTTTTTTAGACATGTGCAAAGGTTTTCTTCAGATGAACCTTGCAATTCAGCAGAGCAACTTATCAGATTATATCCAGATGACTTGGATATAACATTTAAGGAGGAACTGTGCCAGATTGTCATGTTTGCTAATATATTCACAGATGAGCAGCCAACACATATCAGCACTGAGCTTTTCCTGTATAGACTTGTATGGGACATGGGTGTGCAGGACACTTCCCCAAACATAGAGATAGCTCTACGAATATACCTTGTCCTAATGGTGACAAACTGCAGTGGGGAGCGCTCTTTCTCAAAGCTAAAGTTAATTAAAAACAGGTTACGGACATCTATGACACGGAAACGTCTGGTAAATCTGACTATGATGAGCCTCGAAACAGACATCTTGTGTGAACTGGACTCCAACGAGATCATCAGTGAATTTGTAATGAAAAAATCAAGAAAGTAATACTGAATTTACTTGTAACCCCATATGAAAGAATGAACTATTATGTTATGTGATAGTTACTTTATTATATTCATATGAATAACTGTAATTGTATGCGTAAAGAATATATATATATATATATATATATATATATATATATATATATATATATATATATATATATATATATGTATGTATGTATATATATATATATATATATATATATATATATATATATATATATATATATATATATATATATATATATATATATATATATATATATATATATATATATATATATAGTAAGAACAACTTATCCTTATTTTGTTTTGAATTTATGCATATTGATAATGGAATGAATAGTCCTATTGTTTTTCTTTGGGGGGGGGGGGGGGAGGGAATTTATGCGTATTCATAATCGGAAGAATAATCCCGTGGTATTTTATTTGAAATTTATGTATAGTGCAGATCGGAAAAATAGTCCCAATTTATTTCATTTTGAATTTATGCATAATCATAATCGGATTAATAGTCCCATTGTGTTTTATTTTGAATTTAGGCATATACATCATTGGAAGAGTAGTCTCATTGTATTTTATTTTGAATTTACGCATACTGATAATCGAAGGAATGGTCCCATTGTATTTTATTTTGAATTTATGCATATTCATAATCGGAAGAATAGTCCCATCGTATTTTATTTTGAATTTATGCATAGTGATAATCGAAAGAATAGTCCCGTTGTATTTTATTTGGAATTTATGCGTATTCATAATCGGAAGAATAGTCCCGTGGTATTTTATTTTAAATTTATGCATATTGATGATCGGAAGAATAGTCACAATGTATCTCATTTTGAATATATGCATAATGATAATCGGATTAATAGTCCCACTGTGTTTTATTTTGAATTTAGGCATATACATCATTGAAAGAGTAGCCCCGTTGTAATTTATCTTGAATTTATGCATACTGATAATCGAAAGAATAGTCCCGTTGTATTTTATTTTGAATTTATGCATAGTGATAATCGAAAGATCACTCCCATTGTGTTTTATTTTGAATTTAAGGATTTTGACAATCGAAAGAATAATCCATTTATGGTTTTTCCTAAATAAAACCAACCTAATCAGTATTGCTCTATTTTGGCCATTAGATTGATTAGGCTATTTTTGTGGTGTATGCAATGGGAGTTGGAAAGGGAGCCTCCCACCGGAGTTGGCACCACGCCTCACACCACCTTAATCCAGCCCTGGCCATACACATAACAGTATAATATATGCAACAACTAAAGTAGGGGTGTAATAATGTTGCTCAGGATACATATAATGCTATGGTATTACGAAAACTTTACGCGTAACTTACAAAAAAAAAAAAAAAAAAAAAGGTATAGGTGAAGGAAAATCGTGAAAGCAAAAGCTAAAGCATAGGATATTATATTGAATTTTCCATTTGTAAAAACGAACACGTCAATGTAACAAACGTTCGTACTAGGTTAACCAAAGTAAGAGTACTAGTGGACGACTAGGTGGAAGTCAAATCAAACAGATATAAGTACAAAGTTAGTTAGATAGGTGTAAAGTAAATAGTGATATGCACAAAACCAAAGCGAGAAAAGTTATGTAAAGCCTAACTAAATGAAACACAAACTTTATATTAAAAGCAATTGGAAGAAAATAGAGAACTCATCCCGGTGTATTTTCCAGCGAATAAAATGGTCAGTTAAAAAAGAAAAAAAGAAAAATCGCAACGAATCTCGGATACTAAAATAATAATTATTCCTGAGAGTATCTTTTTTTTTTTATTGTAACACGTTTGGATATCATATTTCTTGGTCAAATATAGAAATAATAAAATGTTGATAAATTTTGTAAACTTTTTAATAATCAGTTGATATTCGTTCGCATTTATACAGTTGAGAAGAATAATTTCCGTTGAGAGCAAACAGAGAAAAGGCTTATATCATGGAAGTAATAATGCAGCTACTCTGATAACAAAAAAGACCGTTGGTCCCAGTATAAACGATTTTTGTTCTTCTTATTCACTTACACAGTCTGTCTTCAGAACTCCACAATATCAATGTTCGTTTTTATATCATATCCTGGATAATCTTCAATATGAAAATTTCGGTTTTTTCAGGTATTTATCCATTCAACTATTTTATTCTATCAAAATTTTATTTATCGCCTTCCCAAATGTCAGAGTTTCCAATTCTAAATCTTCTATTTTGTAATATTTTGAAAATTTTCCGTCCCATTTCTTCTCTTTCTAACAAAATTCAAGCGACAGTTTATATGTTGACGGTGGGTGAAAAATTCTTGATCATTCGAAGGTTTTGTAATAAAGGATTTTTAGAGAGGCAAGAAATAAGGTTTGACGAATACGAATATATGTTACCATTCACGTCACGGCTACATAAATTTATGTTAAACCCTAGATATACTTGAATTCAATAGTTTTTCATACTACACACACACACACACACACACACACACACACACATATATATATATATATATATATATATATATATAATACACACATATATATTTATATATATACATATATATACATATATATATATATATATATATATATATATATATATATATATATATATATATATATATACATATATATATATGTATATATACATATATATATATATATATATATATATATATATATATATATATATATATATATATATATATATATATATATATATATATATATTGTCGCGAACCTTTTTGGGCCGTGGTACAACTTCTTGTTGCACGAATAGAGAGGTCAGTTATGGAATTTATATCCTATATAAAATTGGACACTGGTAACAAAAACACTTGGGAATCTTAACAATGTTTATTAACAAAAAATTTTTGAAAAGACAACCTTGTGACTACATAACAATTTAACAAATCAACATTGAACCAATAACCAATAATAATTACCCGTTAACTACTATTAATTAGCAATTAACACTTAAATAACAATTAACAATGAAATTTTACCTAATTGATGATTAACAACTCTCCCCAACGGAAAACAACACACTCTCAATGAGAGAGAGTCAAATAATTAAACACCCAAATGGGTAAGCAACAACATTCCTCGACGGGAAACAACACACTCTCAACTAGAGACAGTCAATACAAAAACTTAAAAACTAAACTAAACAGAAACACTTAATATCTAAATGTTCTCACACTCTTTGAGGCTGGAGAAAATCAACCCCCTCAGCTCCAAATAATGTAGCGGCTCCACAGACACACCACTACTTTAGGGAGTACAGCTCCATAGAACTCCTAACCTAAGGCAAAGAAATATAGCCCCAATTAAAAAAAAAAAAAAAAAAAGGTTAATAAAGGATCCCACCTGGCTACTGTCTCCCAACTTGACACCAACGAGCTGCAAGGCTCCTGCAGCTGACCATGACGATGATGCGTTAATGGGGGTGTCTCTCCTGAGTCCACCTCAAAGCCGGGATCTCTGTGTCGGCCCTTCGGACTTCAGAAAAGAACACGCATGAACGGCTAAACACTGAAGGTGGCAAAAATGCACCTGCTAAAAGTCCTTGAAAGTTGGTGTTGAAATCTTCGTAAAAGCCCCACAAGCCAGCTGCTGAAATATGTCTTGGAAACTATGAGCTCAGACTGTATCCTTTAGCAATCGAGTTCCTCAAAGGAAAACTTCGCTGTCTCTTTCCATTCAAGGACTCGGAAAATACAGAAAAGAAACAAAGCATTAAACTAGACACTTATAAATCATAAAATGAGGGGGGAGGAGGCTAAAGCAACACTTCAACATAAAAATCTTTAAATTTACAAATACATCCTTATAAACTATTGTTTTTACACTAATTTAACATAAAATGAATAAATGCAGAAACAAGACTGATAAAAATCAAATAAAAAATTACGTTAATACATATGAACTTCCTACCCGAAGAAAAAAAAAGTAATAAAATTTTTAAACAGAAAAAATATATATATAGATATATATATATATATATATACATATATATATATATATATATATATATATATATATATATATATATATATATATATATATATATATATATATATAAATGGTGATGCACTTGTAAAGTAATATCAATATGTAATACATAATAAACCTAACGCCAGACGAAAGTACCCCTAAAAAAATACAAACCAAGAGCTTTATATAGCTTACCATTATTTTAAAGATCTTATATTACCCTACTTCGTCGAAAATCTCCATCTTTATGGAAAAGGACCTATCTAAACCTAAATAAACTTACCAGTACGCCCAGAGACTTAGCATATCGGGAAAAATCAATAATTAATTTAGGGGAGCCTTTAGAAAACACTATAGTGGATACCACTCAAAGAAAAACTCCTAAACTTTATCTACAAAGCTATTATTTAAACAGACCTACATCCTAACAACATTTTTTCATTAATCCTTAAATGGAGAAACGAGCACGGCAGCGTATGTGAAAGATCAAGCTAGTGCACTAAATTTTAGAAAGGGTATCAGGAATTTTGTTATCAGTCCCTTTAACATGTTTCATAACCAAATTGAATTCCTGCAGAAAAAGGGCCCAGCTCAAAATCCTCTGGTTCGCTCCCTTCATCCGCTATATGAAAACCAGATGATTGTGATCCGTCCATATCTCAATGATGAAAGAAAAATTTGTCACATACTGCTTGAAATAGTTAAGAGCTCGGACCAAAGAAATAGCTTCCTTTTCTATAGTTGAGTAACGTTTTTCAGCCGCTAGAAGCTTTTTACTATGGTAAGACACAGGATGAACACCGTCCTCCTTTCTCTGAAAAAGGACACCTCCAATGCCAACGTCACTGGCATCTACTGCTATATTAAAAGGGCTCTGAAAATATGGGGAAGTCATAATGGGGTTAGTAATTAATACTGATTTAAGTTTATTAAAAGATTCTTCACACTGATCCAACCACCAGAACTAGTAAGAGGCTGAGTAAGATCAGAGTAATTACACACAAATCTGCGGGAATAACCCGTCATACCCAGCACTCTTCTTACCTCTCTAGCATTACCAGACCTCTTCCAATTTTTTAATAGCCTCGAGATTAGCTTGTTTCGGAGCCACCTGACCTAAACCAACCTCATGACCCAGCTAACAAAACTTTGCCTGACCCAATTTGCACTTAGCCAAATTACCAACTAACCCTGCAGACCTAAAGGGTTCAAAAACCTTACATAACCTTAACATGTGAGTATCCCAGTCATTACTATATACTACCAAGTCATCAATATAAATTTTCACTCCTTTCACACCAGAAATTACCCTATTCATGAGCCTTTGAAAAGTACTTGCGGCATTTTTCATTCCAAAAGGCAATACCTTACACTCGTATAGGCAAAACGAAGTGACAAAGGCGGATATTTCACGAGGTTGGTCGGACAATGGAACCTGCCAATAATCCTTTAAAAGAACTAACTTAGAAATAAATTTGGCAGAACTAATCTGAACCAGACAATCATCAATACAAGGGAGAGGTAAAGAATAATTTTTCGTATGGGCGTTCACTTTACAGTAGTCTACACATATGCGATACATACCGTCTGCTTTCTTTACTAGTACAATAGAAGAACTCCATGGACTTACTGATGGTTGAATAAGGTTATGTTTCATCATATACTCTATCTCTTTACTGACCAAATCCCACTTTACGGGGCTCAGCCGGTAAGGACTCTGCTTCACAAGGGAAGCATCACCTACATTAACGTCATGACTTAAAATATTTGTCCTACCTGGAGCATCCTGAAAAAGATCTGAAAAAGAAAAAAATTAAATTTAGCACATCTTCCCCTTTGTTAACATCTAAATGATCTAACCCACTTTTTAACATCTCCAAATTCTGCATACTTTCATGCAATGAATTAGAAGGAAACTGACACTCTAACTCGCCCGATTCCTCGGAAGACACATCCAATACCACAGACACAGGCTCGGACACTATCGCTAATGGATCACCTTGCTTACCAATATAAGGTTCCAGACGATTAATATGAAATATTCTACATTTACGGCTTGAACCGGGAGCTTCAATTTTATAGTTAACCGCTGATAGTTACCTCAAATCTTTCCAAGGGCTATTATATCTTGGTTCGAGAAAACTATCTGGGTCCATACTCCGTACAAAAACCAACTTCACAAGTTCACGTGATCGTACCTTTACTTTTTTGTCTTGTTGTTCTTCATTACTGACTGGGACCGTTTCAAATTTTCCCTGGCAAACTTCCACGCACTAACCAGTCCTCCCTACAAGTCTTCCACAAACCCTTTCACATTTATTTGCTCGTTCTGGTTGCACCTGAGCATTTAAAAAAAATTTCCAATGGTCTACGGACCTTGTGCCTTAATACCAATAAGAAAGGAGCTACACCGGTGGATAAGTTAGGGTAATTCCAGATAGCAAAGAGGGCAAAAGGGAGGGCTTTGTCTCAGTCACTATCATGATCATAACAATGTTTCTTCAGGACAGACTTGAGTCTCTTGTGGAACCTTTCCATGACTCCTTGACTCTTCGGGTGATAAGGTACGCTGGTAACGTGCTAAATGGCCAGTTCAGCACACTTACCCCTAAAAACCTTACTCATGAAATTCATCCTACAGTCGGTCTGAATTAGACGAGGGAGACCATACCTGGAAAAGAAATCCATTAATTTTTCAAAGACAACTTTGGAAGTAATACACCTCATAGGTATAGCTTCACGAAAAGCGAATGGCTCTATCCAAGATAGTTAGTAAATATACGTAACCTGCTTTAGTTTTGGGTAAGGGAACCTACCACATCAATTACTAACTCAGAATATGGACCACCTATTGTGGGTATGGAATGCAACACGGCTCTAGGGATCCCCTGATTCGGTTTACCCATAACCTGACAAGTCTCACACACTCTGAGAAACTGCTTCACACAATTTAATTCCAGGCTTCTAAAAATACTTAGCCAGACTGTGAAGAGTTCTTAACACACCAAAATGACCTTGAAAAGATTAGTATGAGCTAACTCCAAAACAGAATTTCTAAATTGAGAAGGTACCACAATCTGTTTCACCCGACCAGTTTTATTCAAATTATCACATGCGGGACAACTAAACCTATATAGTAAGCCATTTACAACTCCAAACCTAGGTTTAGTCAGATCCTCAATATTGCTTAAATCAGAATTAAATTCATCCTTTTGAGCTTTACTGAAAGCAGCTCTTTGCCAATCAAGTTTCATGTTAACTATATCAAAACAACTACTCTCTACTGGCCCGGCCCTTAAAGTATCTAAAGCTACACAACTTATCATAAAGTCATCATCGCTATCCACATCAAGTAAATTAGCAGTTTTTGCTGCCGACCGAGTCATAACAGCCACGGGACTACCATTTACTGATAATATAAGGAACAGCTGCCATCCTTCACTATCCAGCATATCATTTCCCAGGCTACCATCAATACCCGGAATAGGTCCGACTATGAAGAGTTCTTAACACACCAAAATGACCTTGAAAAGATTAGTATGAGCTAACTCCAAAACAGAATTTCTAAATTGAGAAGGTACCACAATCTGTTTCACCCGACCAGTTTTATTCAAATTATCACATGCGGGACGACTAAACCTATATAGTAAGCCCTTTACA
>NC_090744.1:61929098-61959098 GCF_036898095.1 Palaemon carinicauda | reverse complement strand
CTTTGAAGGATCTCAGTTTGTTGAGGACCCTCAACAGAAGGTTGTGAGGAGGGAACAGATAAATCTTGGACCATCTGTTCCAGTCGAGGGACATCGCGTCCACTGCTTCCGCTAAGGGGTCCTCGTACGGGGCACGTACAGGGGCAACTTCTTGTTGTCTTTCGTCGCAAAGAGGTCTATCTGCAGTTCTGGGACTGATTCAGAATGAAGGAGAATGATCCTGCGTCTAAGGACCATTCTGACTCTATCGGTGTGAACCTGGATAGAGCGTCCGCTGTCACATTGCGGACTCCTTGAAGGTGAACTGCCGACAGGTACCACTTCTTCTTTTCCGCCAATCGGAAGACGGCCAACATCACCTGGTTGAGAGGTGGTGACCTCGATCCTTGTCGATTCAAGTATCTTACAACTACCTCGCTGTCTATTACCACTTTATGTGGAACGAATGACGCGGGGAGACTTTCTTTAAGGTAAGGAGCACTGCCCTAGCTTCTAGAAAGTTTTATGAGAAAGGTCTTGAATAGCCTGGACCAAGTCCCCTGGACTTTTTTCCGATGAGAGTGACCTCCCCATCCCTCCTTTGAGGCATCTGAGTGAATCGTCACCGACGGGGGAGGTGGCTGAAGAAGAACCTGACTTCTTTAGATGTCTGGCTTGGGACCAAGGCCTGAGAAGAGTACTTAGCCGAAGCGGCTGGTCTTCTCAGATCTCTTCACGCGTTTGATGCATAACTTCTCCAAACTCCGATTGCATCCTTTAGCTGTGCTCTTAGCACTGGGTCTGTCACCGAAGCAAACTGGAGAGAGCGCAGTACTCTCTCCTGCTCGTGTCTTGATATCCTTTCGGAATCTTGAAGTCTCTTGACAGAACCCGCTATCTCCTTCCTTTTCTTCGCTGGGGTGGAGAAACGGTGTGACAAAAGGTCCCAGTGGATCTTAGCCACTGGAACTTTTGAGATGGAGAAAGTCGAGACTTTTTCTGTTGATCTTGAAGCCTAGTATCTAGGAACTGGATCACTGACTGGAAGCTTGCAAGCATTCTGTCTCGGATGCTGCCCACACCAACCAGTCGTCCAGGTAGGCTACTACCTGAATTCCCTTTAGGCGAAATTGTTTGAGAGCTACGCTCGCAAGCTTCGTAAAAATCCTTGGGGCTATGTTTAGCCCGAATGGCATGGCTCCGAAGGCGTATAGTCTTCGCTGTAGCCTGAACCCTAGGTAGGGGGAGAGTCGATGGCTAATTGGAATGTGCCAGTAGGCATCTGACAAGTCTATAGAGACGGAATATGCCCTCTTGGGCAGTAAGGTCCTTATGTGTTGCAGTGTTAGCATTTTGAATTTGCAATTCACTATGAACTTGTTAAGTGGCGACAAGTCCAGAATGACTCTGAGCTTTTCCGAGTCTTTCTTGGGAACACAAAACAGCCTCCCTTAGAAATTGATGGGCTTCACCCTTTTTCTCCAACCGTTCTTGAACGTACTCCTCCATAACGGGGGTGGAGTGTTGGAAAAACCGAAGGTACGGGGGTGGAGTGCTGTACCAGCTCCCGCCCAATCCATTCTTGAGTAGGCTGTGGGCCCAGGGATCGAAGGTCCACCGATCCCGAAATTTCAGAAGTCTCCCTCCTACCGGTATCACCTCACTTGGACTGCCGTCCTGAGGTCTTGCCTTCCTGACCACGACCACCCCTGAATCCCCTTCCCCTTGAGGGGCGTCTAGACGAGCCTCTGGCTGCTCCTCTAGGCTTTGCTCGGAAGGAAGTAGACTGCCCTTCGAACGCTGGGGTGAATGCCGTGGACTGTGTCGACACGGCCTGGGGTACCCACTGAAAGGTGGTCGGGGTTTGTGCCACGATCTGGGGCACTGGGGCAATGGCAATTGCAGTTGCTGTTGCTGTCTAAGAGGCTTGGCTGGCCGAGACGGTAGCCTAGTCCTCATAGTCTCCCTCTTTGGTTGAGGACCCTCATCCGGGGAAGACTTTCTTTTGATAGCCAGGTCCCACTTCTGGAGAAGGTTTCTATTCTCCAAGGTGGCTTTATCAAAAACTTCTTTGACCAAGTCGGTAGGGAAAAAGGTCTTTTCCCCAAATGTTGGAGGAGATTAGTTTCTTTAGCTCGTGCCTCACTGTAGCCGAGGTAAACACGAACTCCCTACAAGCTCTCCTTGCCTTGACGAAGCCATAAAGGTCCTTCGTCACTGTGGCCAGATGAGGCTTGGCCACTACCATGAACATTTCATGGACCTTGGGGTCACTTGCCATCGTCTCGAGAGTAGTCTGAAGAGACATTGAGGCAGTCAGTCTTTCTTTTGTATCAAACTCACTTCGCAAAAGAAAGTCAGACAGCTTAGGGAGGTCCTTGCCGAACTGACGTCCGGCAATATCAGCCTCCAACTTTCCCACTTAGAACGTAAGATGGACGTCCTTCCAATCTTTGTGGTCCATAGGCAGGGCCAGCGACAAGGGTTTACACTCCTCTAGGGAGGGGCAAGACTTGCCGGCCTCGATTGCTTTTAGTACAGCCAGAAACCCTTTCTGTAAAAGGGGGAAGGCTCTAGTAGGCGAGGACACAAAGGAAGGGAGCTTCCTATTCAATGCAGCTACCTTTGAGTTAGAGAAGCCCCTCTCTTTCATCGAAGATGAAAGTAGAGCTTGAGCCTTAGCATGGTCATCACTATGACCTCCTTCGGCTCTGCCTCCTCCTTTGAAGCTGGTTCCTTCCTCAGCCGGACATAACAGTCCGGATATGGTGCCTTGCTGGGCCAGAATTCCACCCTCCAGGGGAACTGAGCCCAGCATATCCGAGATGACGATCTTTCCAGTCGTCATCGACATGTGCTCAGCATACCTCCATGGGTTAGCATCCGAGCACAAAGGAAGGTCTTTCACATTGAGCTTTTCTGGGGCCCATGTGATTCTGCAAGGCACTGCATTCGCAGTTCCATTGCAGCCGCCTTCTCCTGATTCTCCTTCTGCATTTGTTGGATCATTCCAACAATAGAAGAGAGGGCCTGTCCCAGCTCTACTGGGAGACCGGCCGATGTAGAGGGGCTTGAACTTCATCCTGGGCTTCTGCAAGGAGGTCTTCCTCCTGACACCCGTCCACATCAGATATCCTGTCATTTAGCTGGATGTCTTGCATCGCGACCGCGACTTCAGCATCCACCTGGATCTGAACTTAGGGGATCTCCTCTTGAGGCTGGGGAATCACTGCATCAGCTGATGCCTTAGGGAAAAGATACGCCCTCATCTTCTCACTTGGAAGATAAGGGCCAGAAGTGTACTTTTGGAAGCCCCTTACCCAGGTACGAAGCTTCTTCCTAGCTATTTAAATGTCTCATTAATCAGGTTAGTGCACACAGTACATACCTGAGGGTCCCAATACCGGAGATCATCCTTGGAGACAGCGTATGCTGCGTGTCTCCTACAAAACTCATGTCCGCAGAGGTTCTTGCTGCTGACATTGCAGAAAGCACTTCCCCACTTCGGAGTGTCCTTCTGTAAAGAGAAGAAATTTCCATGAGTATCAAGTGAACTATGTATCACTGGATATGCATAGTATAGCATAACAATTCAGAAATTAAAGACACACACTTGTGTTTCCCTCACAACCCATTGCTGCAGCCTTCCAGATAATAAAATCAAAATGGTTTATCTCTACTAGAGTAACCAATGCAAAGTTTCCAGAGGAAACAGGTGGAGCTCACACCTAGGCAATGATTTTAAAATCCGGGATAATAGACAGGGAAGAACTCTGCTTCTTGTCTGAAGGCAACAGCAAAGGGCCGTGCAAGAAAACACAATAGTGTTAGAAGATACAGTGCTGTACCTAAACTTTTACTATAGTTTTCTTCTTACTGTATATGCTATACAGAAGAATACTAGTACAGTATAGGAGGATGTGTGCCGGCCTGCCTTTGCCGGCCGGCACACACCACAATTAGCTTTAAAGTATACTACTTAACAGCTATAGAGCGGCAGCCCTCTGGTTCAAATGCCTGTGCCGGCGGCAGCAGCTGCCGGCCAGCAACAGCCAGTGTTGGCCGGCAATGATTGCCGGCCAGCAACTACACAAGGTAGTACCCAGCTGCCGGCCACACTCTTGGTGGCCGGCAGACAAGGACTGACATAAGCCGGCCGGCAAAGGTACAAGACCGATGCCAGCCGGCAGCAAAAGAACCAGAAGACTACACCTGCCCAGCTGCCGGCCTCATAGGCCGGCAGCCGGGACAGGTACAGCACTAGAAGAAAATAGAATGGATGCCGGGATAAGAGTGTACACAACCCCCCCAAGCCCGGCAACCGAAAGAGTGCATATAAGGAAGGGGAGAAACTTAATTCAGGCTTCCTTGACCAATGCCGTCCGGCTCTGCCGGCAGGCATGGATGAGGGACCAAGAGAGGTCCGGGCAGCACTCGAAAACATAAGACCCTTGCCGTCCAGCATCTCTGCCGGCCGGCAATGGGCTTAGTCAATTCCATATCCCAACCTATACTAGGTCCAGAAGTAGAATGACATACAGTACAGTAATACCCCTGCCGGCCAGCTCTGCCGGCCGGCAAGGTACAGTACAGTAATGGCTAGGCCATTACGGAGATAGAGGGGGAAGGGACAAGAGGGTCCTGCCAACCTTGCTTTAGTGACAGATCACCCGCAGCCAAGAACTTTGTCTTAGCCTAAGGGAGATCTAAGGGAAAGGGCCAGCGCAGTAGTATAATACCTGCCAGCTTCCAGAGCACCAAAGCAAGGAAGGCGTTGCTACTCCCAAGGGAAGATTTATCCTCCCCGAGAACAGCAACAGGACTTAGTCTGGTCGATCACACAAGAAGGAATCATAACTACAGAAACCTTCGATAGTGACCTAAGGGAGCTAAGCTCCCTTTGTAAGTGTTAGGTCAGCGAGGGAGACTCTGCCCCAAGCCAAACAACACGGACTCAGACTAAAAACTCTGTTGTTCTGTCCCTCTTTGAACCAGACTCTGCTGGAACAGGAAGGTACAGTAACACCCTAGTATAGTTTTATCGAAAATAAATTCGGAAAAAACCACTTAGGGATAAGCCCAAGGCTTAAACAGAGGGAAAGGGATTGCATACCTTCTCCGAAGAAAAGAAAGCAACCGGGGAGTATAATAAAGTATACTAAGGCTCCATAAGCAATTAGCCTAGGCACCAAGAGAATCGATTACCTAATTCACCGAAACTCTCACGTATACAATCTTGGAAATATTCCACACAGTCTAAAATGTATAAAATATAGCCTAAAGCTTCAATAAAATTTTAATTACACTCGGAAAAACCAAAATCATGCATTAAGTACTAGGACCAAACGACTAGGCTACATGGCCTAGCGTAGGCCAGAATGGCGAATACTTCGCCAAATAATACTAAGCACGAAAGGAAATCCTATGTAAAGCTAAATAGCTAAAATTTATTAAGCAAAACAACCAGGAATGTCACTCTGACTAACTAATTTATACCTAGCGAGTGACAGTGTCCAGGACACCTCTGGTAGGCTACGGCTCTTGTATCAAAGATTAATCCTATTAATCACTCAAAATTTTACCAAGAGCCTACATTTATACATAACAGACACTATACTCAACTTATCCGAGGCCAACGAAGACGAAGAAGCCATGAAAAGCTGAATAAATCCAAGATTTGCGAGAAAAACAGGAAAAAACACCGAGTTGTTAAGCTACGCAAAAAGGAATACAGATGGCGCCAGGATTGGCGCCAGGCACGCATACGAATCGGGGGATAGGGAAGCCTTGGGAGCGGCTCCCCTTTTTCTTTCCCGAATTCGTATCTCGTCAATCTCCCTCCTACGAGACGAATCTCTGTTCAGGTCGTAGATTGCCATGTGACGTGTCTAGAATACGTCCTCTGATATGTCGCGATATCCCTTTCACGAGGGATACTCGCTCCAGGAGTTAGAATTCTGGTACCTTAAGGTAAATTCTCTGGGAATATCGCCGTAGTTGTAATATACCCTAGGAAGCTACCCTATAGGAACTTCCATCAGGACGACATGGCTTGAGCCCAAAAATATATATATATATATATATATATCTATATATACATATATGTATATATATATATATATATATATATGTATATATATATATATATATATATATATATACATATATATATATATATATATATATATATAATTTCCCATTGTAAATAGGGATACCTTAACATGGTGAAAGGGTTTATGTATCACCATGATCAGGAAACTTGTACGTGTCAAGGCCATACCATACTAAGTTGGTTTGCTGTGAGCGATCACACGAAAATCTCCCATCTCCAATACGCAGTTGGCCAGCATTTTGATAAAAACTACCAAACAACAGACATGATTATGGATATGTTTGAGGCCTTTACCACGTATTGTAGTAAAAACGGCAGTTTGTAGATTATATATATATATATATATATATATATATATAGTATATATATATATATATATATATATAAACTACAAACAACAACAAATGGAGCCGTTTCTAGTCCAATACGGGGTAAAAGCCTGAAACATATCCATTATATATATATATATATATATATATGTACATATATATATGTATATATATGTATATATATATATATATATATATGTATATATATATATATATATATGTTGGTGTCCGTTTGCATGTATATGTGTGTGTGTTTGCATGTTAGTGTTTGTGTGTATAAGGAAGCCCCATAAATACATCGGTTTGAGGATTCCAATACCTAAACATATATATATATATAAATTATTCTTTATTATTCTTTTTTCTCAAACTCAATATCATTTCATTGATGTACGTACACGTATCAGCTTGCAGTGTTTACCTGAGTCACTTGAGTCAGTATACAAAATGATGAAAACCTTACCACATTTACTGCTTTCAGCTGTCAACGAGCATACTTAAATGCACGGAAGTATTCTTCTTATTTATATGATTATTTCTAAATCACTCTTACGAAAGGCAATGGCTATTCTCCATCCCGAAAATCTGTTTTTTTTTTTTTTTTTTTTTTTTTTTTTGTGTTTATCGGTTTCAAATAATGCCAAATCTGTTTTTTTGAGCTGTTCAGACTGAATTTTTGAATAGAAATAAATATCATTTTATTGAGTAAGAAAAATGCATTTTACAAGCACACTGGTAGAAAAGGAAAACCCAACTGTTCATTTACGTCATACCTCTCTTTAAATCTCAAAGAATACAAACTGAAAAAAGAAGAAAACAGTTTACCTATCACGAAAAATCACTTCTAAAGAATATTATTTCTCTTTCCTTTTGAATTTCTTACCTCAAGAAATAGAATTTTTTATTAACCGTTTTCTTCAACACTTTATATTATGTATAATACTCTTCCAGTTATAATTACTATTCTGTCAGTTTCTTTACTTAGTTAAACTTAAAAAGTTCCCTTTATTAAGTAGAAATGCTTCTCTGCCTAACGGTACATTGTTAATCTTGTGGGTTGAAAAAAAAGAGATATTATATTTGAATTATAAAAAAATCTGTATCACCCGTGTTTCACACGATCGTACATAGTAACGACATTTTTCCTTTCTTTATATGTTATACTTTGTATCTACACTCTCCCCTTGCACTGACAGCAACTCGAATTAACCGTTTTGACCACTTCATTGTTAACTGTTAACAGAAAAGGTTGCCAGTTTGACAAGAAATAGCATGCTCGCATTTTGTGACATTTTTACCAGGACCTCGGGTGTATATATACTAGATGTGTCTGTAATAAAGTTACTCAGTTGCATTCATCTCTTACAACCTACTCTAGGACTGTCACATTGGTGACCCCGGAGGTCGACTCGCTCCACCCCGCCTTCTCTACCTCACTGTTACTATAGCGAAATTCATAGTAATTGGCCCGCCCTATCCATACTTTAGTCGTTCGCCAGTGGAAAGGAATTTGCTCGGTTTCAGCGTACAGAAGTCCAGTTCCGCATCAAGACCGTGAATCACTCAACCATCAAATCAGATTATGTTCTCGCGGCGATACCCAAGGACAACTTTTAGGAAATCTACGACATGCTTTGTGAACAAGGAGAAACCCAAATAGCGTATGACGCCCTCAAATCATACCTTCTGCAGCAGTACTTGCTGTCGCCCACCGTCTTTGCAGCAAAGCTTTTTCAGCTCTCTCAACAACCGTTGGGGGATCAAAGGGCTTTGTTCGCTCTTCAGGAAATGACCAGTATCGCTCACCTGGACCTGCCGCAGACGGCTCTACTCATAAGGTGAACCTACTTCGTGCCCTTTGGGTACGCCGTTTACCTGAACCTGTACGCGCTGCCATACCCGATGTCAATAGTTTACCGATAAAGGACTTGATGACCAAAGCCAAAGCCCTCATGGATAGCCACTTCACGACTTCCAAGACCTCTCTCAACTCCTCCACTCCTGACAAACAGGACACCTATTCAACATCAATCAAAGCTGACGTGAATGCTGTAGGACACACACGCCTACCCCGTGACGTTCTGCATTCTGCAGTGTCGACAAAGCCATCTCCCACCTTTTGATCGCACCCCAATCAACGACGTCTAAAGCCCACTTACTGCCGGTCCATCGGCTTCAGTTTTGCTACTACCACTCCAGATTCGATGCTGCCAAGGAGAAATTTGCCCAGGAATGTCAGTGGCCAAAAAACGTATAAGTGGGCCATCGCTCATGGCGGTGGCCTCCAATGTTTGTAATCTTCTCTTTTTACATGAAGCAGGAATGGGCGTGCAATTTTTGGTAGACACGGGTGCTTGTCATTCTCTTTTGCCAAGGGAACTCTTCAGACACAACGTAGTCTGTCAAAGTCTCCGACGTCCACCTGGTAGCTGCCAACGGATCGATTGGCAGCCACCAAGCAGACGTTCACCGAAATGGTAGAAATGGGACTTTGCCAAAAGGCCTCCAGCCCATGGCCGTCACCATTATACATCGTCCTGGAGAATGACGGGTCCCTCAATCCGTGGTGGGGATTACAGGCTCCTGAACATTAAACAGAACCGGATCACTACCGCATCCCAAACATCGCGATGTGACCTCCTAACTGCACAAAACGAAGGTTTTATTAATGCTTGACCACCTGAAAGGAGGTTGTCCGGTGCCTATGAATCCAGAAGACATCCCCAAGACCGCCATCACCACTCCCTTCGGTACATACACCTTCAATCACTCCGGTTTTGCCTTTCGTAATGTTGGGTCCACTTTTCTATGTCTCATGGATGTGGCATCTTAGGGGCCTCACCTTCTGTGCATGTTACGTGAATGACATACTTGTATTTTCTTCCTCAAAAGAGGAACACCTTCGTCACCTGCGCATCATGGTCGACCGCCTACAACAAAATGGCCTTGTAGTCCAGTAAGACAAGTGTACCATTGGCACCAAAAAAGTGTCGTTCTTAATGCACCGCATCACTTCTGAAGGAGTCCATCTTCTCCGTGAGAAGGTAGCAACCGTTCAGAACTTCCCCACGCCCTCGTCCGTCAAAGCACTGCAGGAATTCTTTAGCATGATCAACTATTATCACCGTTTTCTGCCAGCCATTGCCGCCACTTTTGCTCCCCTCTACGCCTCCCTCAAGGGCAAGCCAAAAGACCTGAAGTGGGGTCCCCTTCAAGAAGTGGCCTTCTGCAACACAAAGAATGCCCTATCAACTGCTGCTGCTCTCACTTTTCCTGTCCCACATGCTCCCATCCTCCTCTCCACTTATGCCAGCGATGTCGCTATTGGTGCTTTACTCGCACATGTGGTCAACACCTCGCCCAGCCCATTGGCCATCTTCAACAGAAAACTGTCCAAGGCAGAATCGGGTTATTCAACCTTCGATCGAGAATTGCTGCAGGTGCACTTGGCTGTACGTTACTTTCGCCATCTCTTAGGAGGTACACCCTTCGTCCTTCGCACAGACCGTATTCATATCCCTCGCGCCCTTCTACAGCACAGCAGCTGAAAACAATGTTCATTTGGCACGGCATTACTAAGGATGCTAAGGATTGGGTCCGCACCTCTAATTTTTGCCAAACTTCCGAAGTACATTGACACATGGATTCAGGAGTGGGCACCTTTCCTTAACCTCGGCGTCGTTTCACCCACATTCACGTAGTTTTAGGCCCCCTACCCTCATCACTAGGATATCGTTACCTGTTTACCGTCATCGACCGCTCCACTCGTTGACCTGGAGCCATTCCCTTGGAAACTGCACCGTCCTCCTCATGTACATCTGCCTTACTCTCAGGATGATAGCAAGATTTGGTATCCCTGAGCAGATTACTTCTGACAGGGGTACCACGTTCACCTATCAAGTGTGGACATCATTAGTGAATCACCTGGGCATAACCCTACATCAGACAACTGCCTACAACCCTGCTGCCAATGGAATGATTGAACGTTTTCATCGCATCCTCAAAGCATCTTTGATGTCCCACTGCAAGGACTCCAACTGGTTTACTCAGCTTCCTTGGGCCCTTCTAAGGCTAAGGGCCACTCCTAATGATGCCCTGGACGTCTCGGTAGCTTGAATGGTGTATGGCGACCCGTTGGTTGTCACTACCGAATTATTTCCTTCTGCAACCACCTTCGATGATCTCCAGCGCATACGTTACGTCACGTCGTGGGAAAATTTCCTCTATGCCTCCAGACTTATGAGTCCCAAGTGAAGCATCACATAACGATAGACTTGAACTCTGCTACACAAGTCTTCCTACTCAATGACACTAGCAAGCCACCGGTAATGCCCACTTACACGAGCTCTTTTCTTGTGATCCGATGCAATCCGAAAGCATGCTTACTATACATTCATGGCAAAGAAGACTGGGTCTCCATTGATCGTCTAAAACCCGCTTATCATGTGCTAGATGACCTGCCTACAATTCGCCTTTGTAGATCAGGGTGCCATATTCAACATGTACAATATGCCATTTTTATGGGGGGGAGAGCCATGTACCACCCGTTTGTCACACGATCGTACATAGTAATGTCAATTTTCTTTTTTATTTATCATCCTTTTTATCTTTGGTCTCCCCTCGCACTGACAGCAACTTGTATCAACCTGTCTGCCTACTTCATTATTAACTGTTAACAGAACCGGTTGCTGGTTTGACAAGAAATAGCATATTTGTATTTTGTGACCTTACCAGGACCAAGTGTGTATATATGAAATTACTCAGTTGCATTCATCTCGCCTTTTATTAACAACATACTCTTGGCCCGTCACAATTCCATTAGCAAGTCTAATCAATATTACATTATCTCCCACAAGTTCACAGAGTTATAAATAATTACAAGTAGCTGGTATGGTCTAGAAAATAGGCTTATGTTCTTGTTTCTAGAGACTTACCAGAAACCCCCTTGGTTATATAGGATGAAATGTTTTCCCGAATGCCTATGTTCAAGTTCCATACATTTCTTTTCTAGAGTACCACGGTAACATTCATCAGTTTTTGAACAAAATTTCTCATTGATCGTCCAGGGTAAGTTGAGGGAAATTCCTCTATCCTCTTAATATCTCTGGAAAATCAAATTGAGATACAAGAAACAATGCAATGCCAGATATTGAATTAAATGTTTTATGTATTTATTGATTAAATATTTTATAATCAAAATGTATATCTTCTATCATAAACAAAAATTAATGCACCTGTTTAAAAATCCCGAAATTATAAGAAGAATCAATTTGAGAAAAAACAGGTACGATAAGTTATCTGAAAGAATTTAGTTCTATGATTATTATAAGATGAAACTATTGAATTTGGATAATAATTTTTTTCTTAATTTCCATCATAACCCGATATTCATATTCCTTTGTTCTCGAATGTTCCTCAATATTGACGTTACCCAACACACCAAAAACATAGTTTTCCTTCCTCCAAGTGGTCACATCTTGCCCACCAAGGGGACATCTGGTGCTCAAAGTCAATGTAATTCAGTCTCGACGTCGAAACTAGTGTTCTTCCTCTTAACTTTTTTAGTCAGTGGGAAGGAGGATAGGCATTTATATGAACATTAGTTGAGTCTAGAAAAAAAAAAACTATATTATCCAAATTCGATACAGTTCTATGAGCCTCTCCTGATCTTTTTATTGCTTACTTACACACTCTGGAAGAGGTGGATCATCAAAGAGATACAAAGTTTTAGGTCAAAAATAAAATACTCATTTATACACAAGACTCACATCTCAGCGCAGTTCCTCGGTACTAAACCATTATATCAAAGGTCATTCTAAATACCTCTATGAATAATTCAATTCATCCATTAATAAAACTGAAGGACACCAAACTGTCTTATGAACCCCCCCCCCCCCCCCCACCACCACCAGCTACTACTAATGGTTAGTAAATTAAAAATAGAAAATATTTTTAGGATAATGTTAAGTGAATACCGCTTTGTTAAACTCTGATCTAAAGCTAAAACTCCTTGAAAAATATTCTTACATATATTCAACAATGTAGCTGAACCTCTAATATTCGGTATTCCAACTTAAATATGTTCCCTTTAAGTTAGAAGCAACTACTTGTGAGTCTATCTGACCAGTCTTTTAACCAGAAAATGTAAGTATTTGGACATACAATAAATTGTCTATCTAATTCCACAAAAATTTGGAACATTACCATTAATGTCTGTAGTTTTCGCCAATTGAAACTTTAACAGCCCTCACCGATCAAAGATATCCCTATCCTGATTCACCGGCCGAAGAAATCCCTTTTCTGCTGGAGTCATACATATATATATATATATATATATATAGATAGATAGATAGATAGATAGATATATATATGTATATATACGTATATATATATATATATATATATACGTATATATATACATATATAAATATCTATATATATATATATATATATATATATTTAGTATATATATATATATATATATATATTTAATTTTTTTTAAAATAGGTCGCAGTGGTAGTTTTTTCCCCTCGTTTTGGTCAAAGCTTAAAAGAATAGGCCGACATAATAAAAACCTCTTATCTTTTTGAAGCCTACCTTACAAAAATATATTTTAGTTTTCTAAAGTTCTTAGCGGTGATAATGTCAAAGAAAGGTTTTACAAATGTTATGAATCTCAACAATGACTAGAGTATCGTGCAAGGACATAATATCCTTTGATTGCAGATTATGATCTCCTTTTACAGCAAAAGAGCTTAGTTCAATATAGTTAAGGGTTACACAAATTTTTTAAGGCCCAATTACATTATGTACTGCCAAAGAAAGCAAATCATTCTTCGTCTTGTTAGTTATTAATGTAGGGGAAATGTTATTACCCTCTGCCGGAGTTTTATTCTTGTAATATTATTATTATTATTATTATTATTATTATTATTATTATTATTATTATTATTATTATTATTATTATTATTATTATTATTATTATTATTATTATTATTATTATTAGCCAAGCTACCGCTCTAGTTGGAAAAGCAAGATTTTATAAGCCCAAGGGTTCTAACAGAGAAAAATAGCTTAGTGAAGAAATGAAACATGGAAATAAATAAACGATAATACAAGTAATAATAAATCATACTGAAATATTGAAAAAAAACTTTAATAACAATGAAACATATTTCAAATAAAAGTAAAAAAAGAGTTATGTCAGCCTATTCAACATTAAAATCCTTCGCTGCAAGTTTGAACTATTGAAGTTCTACTGAACCAACAACCCGATTATGAAGATCCTTCCACAACTGGTTCACAGCTAAAATAAAACGTCTAGAATACTGTTTAATATTGAGCCTTATGATAGAGAAGGTGTGACTATTAGACTTAACTACATGCCTAGAATTACAAACATGATGGAACTGTCCAGGAAGATCTGAATGTAAAAGGATGGTCAGAATATATATAAATATATCTATATATATATATATATATATATATATGTATATATATATATATATATATATATTTATACATGTGTGTATATATGTACATATATATATATATATATATATACATATATATATATATATATATATATATATATATGCATATATATATATATATAATTATATATATACACGCACACACACACACACATATATATATATATATATATATTACTCTCCAGGACACGACTTAGTCATTCTAAGCTTGCTAATATATGCCTGGTAAATAACAACGGATCCCCACCCCTGGATACGACACATTCACTCAATGGTTTGGGAACGTCAAATACAATTATCAGTTTCTCGTTGCCGATGTAATATTACCATGAATTTTGCTGATTTCCTCACTCTTTTCCACCTTCTGTTCGATGTGGTGAATTGAGAGTCAGGGAACGTAAACTCATGTTACTCAACACCTCTTTACCCCGCGTTCCACATTAGGGCATCCATGAATGACTACGCCAAACTCCTCACGTCGTATACGAAATTTTTCTGACCAGAATTTACCAAATACCCAATATTTATTATTATTATTATTATTATTATTATTATTATTATTATTATTATTATTATTATTATTATTATTATTATTATTAGCTAAGCTACAACCCAGGGTGAAGAGGCAAGATGCTCTAAGTCCAAGGCCTCCAACAGAGAATATAGCCCAGTGATGAAATGAGATACAGAATAAATAGAATATATGAGAAATAATGAACAGCTTTTATGAAATATTCTAAATACAGTAACAACATCAAAACATATTCTATGTAAAAACTCTGAAAGAGACTAATATCAGCATATTCAACATAAAAACATTTGCTATAAGTTTCAACTTTTTAAGTTCTATTGATTACACTACCCAATTAGGAAAATCATCCAAAACTTTGTTAGAGATGTAATAAAACTTCTAGAATACCGTGTAGTATAGAGCCTCATGATGCAGAAGGCCTGACTATTAGAATAAACTGCATACCTAGTATTACAAACAGGATGGAACTGTCCGGGAAGATCGGATTAAATTATGAAAAATCTTATATAACATGCATATCAAACTAATTAAACGGCGGAGGTTAATATCTAGATCCGGAATAAGAAATTTAATAGACTCTAAGAGTCCGTCCAACAAATTAAGATGAGATTTCACAGATGAAGACCAGATAGGAGAACAATACTCGAAACAAGGTTGAATGAAAAAATTAAAGCGCATTAGAAAAGATGGATGACCGAAAATCTTAAAATAATATCTCAATAAGCCAATTTTTATTTGAAATTGGAGAAGAGACAAACCTAGTGTGTTTCTAAAAAGTAGATTTGTTGTCAAGATTCAAACCTAAAGTTAAAAAGAAGATCTTACAGAGTTGGAGAAACATTATCATTGTTGAGATCGGGATGTTGAGGAGCCACTGCCCTTGACCTGCTTATAATCCTATTTTAAGTTTTGTTATGATTTGATTTCCAGTCCCATAATTTGCACTATGCACTAATTTAGTGAGATCTATACCTAGGAGTATAGCATCATCTGCATATGAAACAAGCATGTTTTCTAGGCCAAACAAGAGGTCATGTGCATATAGTATGAAAAGAAATGGGCCAAGATCACTACCCTGAGGAGCACCATATAGCACATTCCTATATTTAATATGGTGTTCATCAACAAAAACTTTTTGGTCTATTACTTAAGAATTCAATAATAATGCGCCAACCCACTCCCAACTGTTTGAGTTTGAAAACAAGGGGCTCATGATTAACATAATCAAAGGCAGCACTGAAATCAAGGCTAATCATATGAACTTCTTGACCAAGATCAAGGGATTTCTGTACCGCATTTGAGATTGTAAGAAGGTCATCACATGCTCCAAGGCCTTTAAAAAAACAGATTGTAATCTAGGGAACAGATTATTACCTTTATCAAACTTATTAGAACGTTTCGCCAAAAGACGTTAAAAAAAATCACATAAAATGAGAGTTATGGAAATTGGGTGGTAATCAGTTGATCTTGAGCTTCCACAAACAGATCTACATTGTAGAGTAACATTACTAATTCTCCAATAAGTTCTAAAAGCTTCTCTTTCTGCTAACTTGTGCAAAATAGCAGACAGATTTGGAGGTAAGAAATCTCCAGTCTTTTCAAAATACAAAGGAAAAATACCATTGGGGTCTACACTTCCATAAGCATCAACTTCTATCACGAGCTGTAATTTCACAAGACCAAAAATCTTAACTAGTGAGTTTAGCCTCAGGAAAACAGGAATGAGGAAGATTAAGTTTCTCATTACTCTACTTACTGACAGAGCCATCTGGTTTAGGTAAAAGAGGAATGATTAAATCTTCACCAAAGAGTGTAGATTTAAAGGTAGTCCAACATTTATATTCCTGGATTGTAACAGAAAGGTTTTCTAATATAGTTGAATTGTATTCCTTTTCAGTTGAAGCATAAACTCTCTGAGCAAATGGTATCTGCTGATTATAGTTATTCCAAGTCAAATCTGATATGTTACCCTTACAAAGATGCTAGGCCTCCTGCTTCTCCAAATAAGCTCGTCTACAATCATAATTGCACCATTAATTGCTCTTTAATTTTACCTTAGCAAACGAGAAGGGATACACCTATCAATTATATTGACTAGATTCTAATATGAATGGACAAAAGGACCAGCACTACTGTACAGTTGTGACCAGTTTTACTCCAAAAAATAACTTAAAATCCCATTCCAGTCTGCTTGAGATTTCATATAAATCTTACATGAGTGTGATACATCAGGGACAGGCTAATCAGTCATCAATACAAATGAAATCAAGGCCTGATCACATGTCCTAAGTAGAGAGCCAGCCTTACTAGCTATAATGCCAGGGGAGTTGGTGTAAACTAGTTCCAAGCAGTTACCAGATCTGTGAGAAGCTTCACTTTTGATATGCTCACAACCTGATTCAGTGGCAACTTCTAAAGCGCTTAAGCCATGACTATCGGTAGGAAAAACAGAATTTAACCACTCCTCATGGCGAGCATTGAAATCACCAACAAAGACTTTTGAAGGTTTTCTATCATCTTGTATCTTAGCCATAATGGTAAAAAGACAATCAAAGATAAACTCATCCATATCTGGATTCAGGTAGATCGAACACAAATAAATGTTGTTATGTCTGCCACAAACTTTTATTACCTAAATTTTATGATATTAACATTCATAGCAGGACGAGGGCCTCATATTAAAACCAAAGTTTCTGAGTACAAAAGAATATCATGCTGTCTGGATATAACTGTAAGATCTTGAATATTTGCATGAAGACCGCGTATATTATCATAAAGTAGATGATATTGACAAAATCTAAGACATACTGGTCGGGTATATTGCTCAATGTCTCCATGCCGCATAAACATTAATGGTAATAAAGATGATACATTATACTTAAAAACAAAATTAAGAAGAATAACTAAAATAATATATAGGCAAATATAAATGGAGAAACTGATCAAACCCATAGACTATAGAATTGAAATCGAAAAAATGGTCAACATGGAGGAGCCGATACACCATGCAAGGCTAAATACCCCAAAGGATAGCCACATATCCTTTTCACAAACAAGCTAGTGAAAGGATCATCTTTAACCAGCGAGTAATTGAAATCTTCGGTCCGTTGCCCGTAGAGTTTTCCAATTTTTCGCGATTTTGAAAAATTGAACTGGCTTAACACTTCATTTTTCTTCTGTTATAGTCCAGCCGTTTTCGGTAAAAATATGGAGGAATCGTTCACATTCGGTTAAAAGCACCAAATTTTGCACAAAGTTAGCTTTTGATGTACCTTTTGAAATGTGATAGAGACCCATTTGATATCTTTCCAATATGGCCGCTTTTTTCAAGATGGCCGCCAAAATTCAGGAAAATGCTGCTATTCGAACTATTTTCATCGTATAGTTACAATTTTGGAGTCTTTACCTATATTTTCAAGGATGATCTAAACAATGAGAATAAAAATAAGTACAGGAGAACAATATTTTACCAGCAAATGCCCATTTAAATTCTGAAATAAGTCAAACATACTGAAAAATTGCTCTAAATGTTGTTGTTATCTGTCTCAATTCTTACAATTCTACAGTGAAAACCATTTTGTTTGTTATACAATCAATTTGCAGTTGGTTGAAACATGTGAAAGAAGAGATTGAAGCGGAGTCATCAACAGACCTAAAGACATCCTGGGCTGCATACCATGCTGATCAGGCCCACACATAATAGCCTGCTCCTTCCGACATCAGCTCATTGCTCCCACTGTTCTATGAGGAGGCTAAGTCAAGTGCCATGAATGCCCATACTATGAAAGTTATGAAGAATGCAGTAGATTTTCTGAATTCTGTTCAGATCCCTGTAGTTGCCTGTGATCAGCCACTGTATGCTATTGCCAAACAACTCCAGTGGTAATACCCCAACATTCACGGAGAGAGTCAAGTTGTAGTGATATTTGGTGGCTTACACATTGAGCTGGCCTTTCTCAAAGTTCTTGGAGACTGGCTGGAATGAACTAGATGGACCAACACCCTTGTGCAGGCAGAGATAGCCTCAAGGTACTGCAGATTCCTTCCTGAAGGCTGCACATATAATGAGAACGAGGCATGCCCACCAGGTGACTGCAGGGAGCTTGTACATTCTCATGGATAGAGCCTACAAGCGTCACCAAACAGAAGACCACACCACAGATCCTCTAAGCTTTGAGCAATGGAGAGTGAAAATGGAAAATGCATGACCTATGTTTAACTTCTGGTCCATCACACTTGACCTAGAACTAGCTTTGATGGATTTCCTCCAATCATTGCCAAAAGGCAACTTCAATCTGTACAAGGCTGCACTCACAAAGCTGGCCCCATGGTTCTTTGCTCTTGACCACCCAAAATATGCTCGTTGGGTTGCAGTGCATATTAGAGATATGGCTTCCCTAGATTTGATGCATCCTGAGGTTGCTGCTGAATTCTCAGAGGGAAAGTTTGTTGTTCACAAAACACAACACTCATTTTCCGGCATCCCATTAGACCAAGCTCAAGAACAGAACAACAAACAGATTAAAGGAGATGGCGGTGCTGTGGGCATAACTGAAAACAGTGCACAACTCCAAAGATGGATGGTGGTTGGGCCAGAAGTGTCAAGAGTTGTGAATGAGTTTAAAACTGTGGGGGAAGGACTCCGGGGACAGGCGGAAAAGCATTCAGACCAAAGACACCATGAAGCTCAACAGGGGGTACAGACAACATACAGAAAGCAAGTCAAATCCTTGTGTGATACATTAGAAGACATGGGAAATTCATTCATGGAAGATTCATCTGATCTTCTTGTATTAGGCACCCAGGATATTGCAGACTAAGAGGTTATAGAAACCGTAAGGCATATCAAAAGGATGGGAAATGAGCAATATAGTGATTTTGTGAAGTAACGGCTAGAAGACAGAACCAAAAGTCTGACAGACCCTATCAAAAGGAACAAATTTCCTCTATTCAGCAGCCAGCCTACCCGCAAAGTGTCAAAGGAGAAGCAACAAATTGCATCATTGAAACTGTATGTGTCTTGCCAAGTGAGAGATGGGGATATTGATGAGTTTTTCTGCCATGAGAATCAATCCAGTCCACCATCATTGTCACAGGGTGGATTACTTCAAAAAGGGACCAAAGCTGATCTTTTCCCATTCCTTACACAGCATAGTACCACAATCAAGGACAAGCCTGATACTGATGCAGTTCTTCTACAGTAGATGGGGCTGCCATTGTTAATATGCTTAACCTAGGTGGATCAAGAACATTTCAAGAGTATGCTGACCAGGTATTTGTACCACATGTAAAGCGTCAACTGGAGTCAGCAAGAAGAGTTGATATTATCTTTGATCAGTACTTCCAAGACAGTCTGAAGGCGACTGCTAGGAGTCTCTGAGGAGAGGGGGACCGCAGAAAAGTAAAGGCTAACAATCCTGTTCCTGGCAACTAGAAGGGTTTCTTGCGGTGTGATGCAAACAAAGCCGAGCTCTTCAGTTTTCTAGCGGATCAATGTACTACTGTCAGCTGTCCAGAGGGCAAGCAAATTTTGTCCACAAAAGGAGAATTGGTCCTTTGCAACCCCCAGAGGGACAGTATGGATTAAATATCTCCGTGCTCCCATGAGGAAGCAGACACAAGGCTTCTTCTCCATGCAAAAGATGCTGTTTAACACGGTTGTGAGAGGATCATGATCAGAACTGTGGACACTGATGTAGTAGTGTTAGCTATAGCATTGTGTCTTCCAATTAATGCAAGTGAACTGTGGATCAGCTTTAGGGTTGGGGACAACTTCAAATATATCCCTGTACACACCATAGCTGGTTCTCTAGGTCCAAAGTGTCGAGCTCTGCCTATTTTTCAGGCCTTCAGCGAGTGTGACAACACATCCTCCTTTGCTGGTAAAGGAAGAAATCTTCTTGGGAGACGTGGCAAATATGTGAAAGTGTAACCGAGGTGTTTGCAGACCTTGGGAATGTACCAACACTGGAGAGAATTGACCAGCACATGGCAAACCTTGAGCGATTTGTTGTTCTGCTTTATGGCATCTGCCACATCAGCTTATGAAGCGAGAAAAGATCTCTTCACCAGGAAGGGCAGGTCTATTGATCTCATACCACCAACTTCTGCTGCTCTCTACCAGCATGTCATATGAGCATCTTATCAAGCGGGTCATGTTTGGGGCCAGTCACTTCTCCCCAATCCCGTGTTACCTTCACCTGTTGAATGGGGTTGGATGTAAGGACCTGGGAATGCATGGGAACCCTATTGGTTAGATCTGCCTCAAGCATCAGTTTCCTGTATGGAATTCCTGAAATGTGGATGTGTCAAAGGCTGTAGAGGAAGATACAAGTGTGTGAAAGCACAACTAGCATGTACGGCTCTGTGCAAATGCGGGGGGGGGGGGGGGGTTGCCTGTGTGTGATTAGACTGTGTACTTAAATTAGTCATTTCAGTACTGTACTAGCAATTGATGGTTACAAGGATAAGACCTATTTTGGGATTAAGTTAGTATAAAACTCTTCATATTGAGTTAATAAAACACTGTACTTATGTTTGACCTTCAAATACATTCTTTACTTTGCGTTAAATTACAGAATAAATATGATTACAGCTGGTTTAATATTTTTGTAGGCAATTTCTGTAACAAAAAGGCCATTTGTTCCTTAAATATTTGTCTTATGTGCCCACATTTGCTTTTTAATGTTTAGAACATCCTTGAAAATATAGGTTTAGACTCCAAAATTGTGACTATACGATAAAAATCTTTCAAATTGCAGCATTTTCCAGATTTTTGGCGGCCATCTTGAAAAAAGCGGTCATATTTGAAAGATATCAAATGGGTCTCTATCACCTTTCAATAGGTACATCTCAAGCTAACTTTGTGCAAAATTTGGTGCTTTTAACCAAATTTGAATAATTTTTACTGAAAACGGCTGGACTATTATTGAGACAAACACCTGAAACCAAGTACCTATCGACAGCTGAAGGCAACAATCGTGTGTCTGTGATGGCAGCCAGGGGTTCTTCCCCCATCTCTACCTCCTCCCGTCGAACTAGAGTGGAGAAGGGAAGGATAAAAGAGCCTAGGTGTCTCACCTTGAGGAGCCACAAGAACCTTCCTAATACACCTGATATCGAACTAGAACCTGTTGCAGGGACCTCTAGAGACCTCCAACAAGAGACCTTGGAACGCCCAGCAACCCCAGATGAAGTAGAAGACGACGAAGAAGAACACCAGGACACTGAGGATAACCCCACCCAACAGTCACCTGCACTCCAAGCCCAGGACAACACCTCTAATCCTGCCAAGTTTAGACTTACTCCAGGACCTAACACGACCTCCTATGCTGCTGTTGCTGCCACGGAGGCCAGAAACCCGCACCTCAATATGACCATACGTCCTAATCGCAGGGGACAGCTGGTCATCTCTGCACAGGATCTACCTACCAAGACCTTCCTGGAGCAGCAGGAAAACATGCGCAAGCTCGACTACACCAACAGGCCAACCACCATCATCATTGTTTATGATCTTGACCTCCCACTCTAACCCGTGCTCCAACACCCCTTCATTCTTACTGCTAAGAGATGTGAGGGAAAGGCCGGAAGGAGATCTCACAAGCTGGAGGCAGTCTTCAAGGGACCTCGCCCCTCTCAGCTCTTATTCGGCCTCTGGGGCACCTTCTGCACCGAGGAGTATTTTAAGGAACATCTTAGATGCTTCCGCTGCCAGATGTTTGGCCACCACAAGGACTGCTGCAGTGGGCCAGAGATCTGTGGAGTGTGTAGCAGCAGGCAGCACCCTACTGCCTATTGCATTGCCAGGCACAAGGCTGGATACCACACCACCGCCCATTGCCCGAATTGCAGAGGATCTCATCATGCTTGGCAAGACAGATGTCCCTTTCGGCTTCAGCGGATTGCGCACCGTCATGGAGCAGATCGTCACTACAATCTTCATCCATGTCAGAAACACAGCAACCTCCAATCAACCACACCCCTCCACCAATCAACCACACCTCCCAACTAAATCCTAACCGCTCCAGACATGCCATTCCTGAACTTCCTTCTCCTCCAAGCCTTCCTCCAGCACCTAAACCTCAAAGTCCTCCCAAACTTCCTCCAAAGTCAAGAAGATCCCCATCCCGCACTCCTTCCACTCCTTCACCTCTAAGATTCACCTCCCCTCCCGCTGTCCCACAGCCCAAAAACCTTACTCATCCATATCCACTCCTGCAACCCACATACCTAATTCCTCTCACTCCTTAAGAGAATTCCCAAGTCTACCTAGTCCCGCTGTCAGAAGCTAACCAAGCGCCTCACGCCCCGCCAAACCCCACCTAAATCTTGATATACAACCTTTCTGCTTGCCCCATGGATGCTATTCTAGCAGTCATTAGTAATATACTTCACAGTTTTCTGCAATCCCGTAAAGTAAAGTTCATTCAGAAGTCTTTTGACAATTTTGTTTTTGAAAACGCCGCCCTTGAACTCAATTCCCTTCATAGACCCTCCCATAAACGATCCTAACACAACCACTCACAACAACCAAAACACCCACCAAAACACCCAGGTGAAAGTGCTCTAATGGAACGTGTGCGGCCTACGAAACAAATTTGTATTCCTGCAATCCCAAACTTCAGTGCAAAACCCTAACATAATTGTACTGCAAGAAACACTGCTCAATGAGAACATACCATTTGCATTTTCAGGATACAAAGTATACTCTACGTATCTTTCACCAACAACAAGAGGACTAACAACTCTTGTTAAAAGCAGCATTCCCTCCAAAATAGCACCGAGCATTGACTGTGGGACAGACAGAGACTCTGAGTATTCAGATATCCCTGCTTGCTACAACTCTCACAGTACAAAACATCTACAAATCCCCAGCTAAAAGCATCAATGCTGAGGCGCTTTTCGCCGCAGCCTCCGAGGATGACACAATAATTGCAGGTGATTTCAACGCCCATCACCCGTTCCTAAACTCAGTATCTGCAACAAATCAAACAGGCAGACACTTGCATGCCTTACTGCAAGAATATCCGGATGTAACACTCCTCAATAATGTTACAGAAGCCACCCATCTAAAAGGAGGATGCCTAGACCTCACTTTCCTCTCTAGGGCCATACGAAGAGGCTCTAGATGGCAGCTGCATCCTGTATTAACGAGCGATCACATTGCCATAGAAATTAAACTCGAAATGGAGCAATATCCCCCTCCTCCTCCACCCCCCAAAAGGGGGAACCCAGACTTTGCCAACTGGGAAAAATTCGAAACAACTATGACAGAATGTGCTCTGGAATACATAAAAAACCCTCACAATGATATCTCCACCCTATCACTCGATTTCAACAAATAACTAGATGCAGCCGCAAGTGTTTCCATGCCTCAGAAAAAACACTCTGACAGGAAACACGCCGACGCCTGGTACTATAACAACCGCATCAAAAGAAATGAATGTCAGAATAAATAGGACCAGAAAACTCTTCAGAAGACACAAAACTGATGAGTTCCATGACTTACTTGTGGAGATCATCAAACACTCTGTGCAAGTATCACTGGAAGTCAAAACGGATAAATGGTACTCATGGTGCCATGAAGTCAACCTCAGCACATCCCTAGCCAGAATATGGGGCTGGTTCAACAAAGTCTCTGGAAAGTATGATACACCCAGAGTCACACACCCAGACCCATTAGCTGAGGCCAACTAAAATTGCCAACAACTTTGCTGGCAGAGCTAAAAGCATCAACCTACCTCTGTCGCTTTTGCCAATGACTTGGCTGAGCTTTTTCCTTACCATTTGTAACTTTTTATTTTGTAATTTTATTTACCCTTTTGCTTGGTGTCATGACAGGTTAGTTACACTCTTCAAATCAGGTAATAGAATGGACTGTGGGAATTACAGGGGCATAAGTATAATGAACACTTTCGCAAAATTTTATGAGGCACTGTTGGTGAGACGTTTAAATCTGTGGGCTGGTATAGATAAATGTCAGGCTGGAGCCCAAAAGGGTAGAGGGTGTATCGAACAAATATTATCTGTGAGGCTTATGATGGACTACGCAATTTTTAAGAAAAAGAAGCTGTATGTTGTATTTGTAGATTTTAGTAAAGCATACGACCGTGTTCCAAGAGATAAGTTAATTGAGTGCCTAAAAGAGAAAGGTTGTGGTAAGACTATGTTAATGGCCATTCATAAGATCTATGCTTGTACTAAAAGTGTCTTGAAATCAGCTGTGATTATATCTACTGTTGGAATACGTCAGGGTGCTCCAACAAGCTGTTTATTATTTACTATCTACCTAGACAAAATGGTTAAAATGATAAAAGAGGGAATTGGCAGAGATGGGTTTTTAGGGACAATGCATACGCTATTATTGATGGATGACACAGTTATTTTAAGTACATCAAGAGAAAAGTGTTTTGAGAAAATTGGGATTATGTTGGATTACTGTAACTTATATGGGATGATTGTTAACGAAAAAAAGACCAAGTTTTTTGTAGTAAATGGAAATGCAAGAGATAAAGAGTCTCTAGTCATAAATAATGTTAAGATAGACCATTGTGAAAAATATGGTATCTTGGTGCATGGTTTACGGGTGATGGCAAAATGCAATCAGTGCTCAAACAACATGAAATTGAAAATGCAAAGACCATAACAAGTTCTCAATATTTTGTTATAACAATACAACTATGCCATATGCATATAAAGTCAAAGTGTTCAAAGCAGCGTTAGGAGCCTCACTACTTTATAGTGCAGAGAGTTGGCTTACAAACAACGTAATATGTATGGAGAGGATATACAACCAGGCTGTTAGATGCTTATTGGGGGTCAGAAATAATACGCCTATGACATTGTGCTTAGTGGAGAGTGGCCTTGAGTCTTTTAATCGTGAAGTTCAAGTAAGAAGGAAACGTTTTTTAGAAAAAAAAAAATGGCGAACATTGATATGGAAGAACCGTTCCACTATATTTATGAAATTTGCAGAAGTGAAAATACACCCGGTTACAGATTTTTGAATTCTTGTCTAGTTGATAACATCATCAGGTCAAGCCTTGACCAAATGAAAAATGAAATCCGGAATAAACCTGAAACAGCAACAAAATATTATACGTACAGAGAAATTTTAAATAGATCCTTGCAAAGGCATAGAGTGTACAGTGAAAATGTTTATGTACCAGACTATATACGAATTGACTTTACTAGATTACGTTTAATGTCCCACGACCTAAGAATAGAGACGGGAAGGTGGAGTAGAACTCCAAGGGAGTTGCGAGTGTGTAATTGTGATTCACAGACAGTACAGAATGAAGTGCATGTCCTAATTGAATGTACAATGTCACGATCGAAGAGGCAGAAATTTAGTAATCTTAATTATACGAACATAGACGCACTGTTTGGAGAAGAAAACCAAGTAATTGACCTGTGCCAGTATATATTTGAAGTGTTAAAGATTTATAATTAAATATTTGTTTTGTTTTGTTGTTGATGTATGAGGGGTTTGTTGTGATGGTTGATTAATAGACTTATATTTCTTTATGGAAGAAAATATGATTTTTCTGGACAAAATATTTTATAATATAATGGGGAAAATGTATAATTGTTACAGAATAAAACCCACTGTTTTGTGTAAACTAAATATAATTATTGTACTACAATGTATATAAAGTTTTGTCAATAAAGAATAAATAAATAAATAAAATAGACAATAAACAGGTAGAGAACACTGCTTCCAATCAGGAATACTATCATTGAAGCCGCCTGTAACATGGTAGATGATACAGACAGCCCCTGCACCATGGAGGAACTAAACACGGCCCTTGCAAGGGGCAGAAAAGACACTGCCCATGGAGCCGACTTCATCACATACAGTATGCTGAGGAATATGGGAAACCACGCGAAGTTGGTGTACTTGCACTTGATTAACAGAACACACACTGATAGACTACGCCCAATTACATGGAACCAACAGGGCACTAAACCCATCCCAAAACCCAAGGAACCAGACACCTACCGACCAGTAACTTTGATTAGCTGCACCGAGAAAGTAGCTGAGAGAATGGTTCTCATCAGACTGCAGTGGAACATAGGCCAATTAGATCACCGCCTATATGCCGACAGGAGCGGCATAGGCACTCAAGAATGTATCAAGGATGTCCTTACAACAATTAATGACAAAAAAGCCTTTGTCATATTCCTCGACCTAGAGAAAGCCTTTGAGCTAGCCAGCTCACCAGCCATTCTCTTTACACTTGAAAAAAAAAGAGTAAAAGGACATCTACTGGCCTGGACTTGAAATTACACATCAAACCGAGAAGCTAGATTCCCCTTCCAAGGAAAACAACCGGTTTCATCCCCCTAAAAAACGGAACACCACAAGGAGGCATTCTAAGCCCCTACCTCTTCAATCTACTAATGGAGAACCTAGCCATTCTAAATCTCCCAAATGGAGTGGAAATCTTCATATATGCAGACGACATATGTATCATATGTCCAAACAAAGCACATGCAAGAAATGCCATCCAAAAGGCATTGGACATGATCCAGACCAAATGCAATGATGTTGGCCTAAAGATCAACACCAACAAAACAAAAGCCGTGGCTATAAAACTTCTGCAAAACCCTCAGAACCTTACTCTGAGGGGTGAAGCCATTTAATGGGTAAATCAATTTATGTACCTTGGAGTAATCATTAGTAAAACCCTATCATCTGCTAATGAAGTAACATACCTCAGAGAGAAGACAAAGATTCGTCTATCAGCCATGAGACGAATGACCTCCCTCAATCAAGGAGTATCAAACAACTTCCTTAGACTGTTTTATCTACAAGCAATTCGATCCCACACTGATTATGCAGCACCTACTCTCACCACAATGACCGACACACAAAAAGAATCATTGGAAGTAGTGCAAAATAACGCCATGAGACTCATCTGTGCCTCTCCAATGTGGACAAGACTCTGCTTACTTAGAGCAGAAACCAACCTAATTTCCCTGTCAGCCAAAATTGACATTAGGAATAGAAGTATTATACTCAAGTCAATCATTGCACACAGGACAATCCCACTCAACAACAAACTGAGAAGACTTCTACCTCTAGCAGAAGAGGTAGACCCACCCAATACTCATACAAAGAAACTACTAGACACACTCAGGAGGATGCAAATGCAAAATGAGGCCAACAAAACCAAGGGACAACAAAAGCACGAAGGCTACAGCACTCCGGCCCCTTGGGCTTAGGACCCCATCAAATACAACTTTACTCTCCTACCAGCAGATAGCAAAGCCCTCTGCACACCAGAGCAACTCACTGAAGCTGCAAAGAATGCAATCAGCAACACACCTGCACCTAACATCTACTATACTGATGGATCAGTGGACCGCGCAGTCCCTGCAGCTGCTGCTGCAGTTGTCTCCCTATCAAGATATAGAGAAAATTGGAGTCTTTCTAACCATGCCTCCACATTACAAACTGAGCTAGTGGCTATTGCAAAAGCCCTAGAACACCCATCTAACCTAGTATGGAAACACAACAATCCGTACAGATTCCAGAGGAGCCATCCTGGCCCTCAGCAACAAGGAACCGACAGAAAATGTTTATCTCATAACAGCAATCCAATTCCTAGCCTTAGATCACCAAAGCAACAACAGGCAAGTGACTTTGAATTGGATTCCAAGTCACACTGGTATTGCTGGCAATGCCGAGGCCGATCACCTAGCTAAATCAGCCTTAAGGTTTCAGACCATAAGAATTACTGTGCAACCCTCACTTAAAACCATCAAGAATCAAATGGCAGCCTACTGCAACATCCAAAATACTAGCAAAGTAAGGCGAGCCTTCTTAGATGGATCAAGATCTGCAAAGTGGTATATTGAAGCTACAAACATACTACCACACCCAATTGTAAGGAAAACACCACGCCAGGACGCTGTCATAATCTGTAGACAGTGACTGGGATATCTATGCAGCTGGCAAATCATCCTAGACAACGATGGAGACCCAGCAACACAGCAGAGACCAATAAGACCGTGCAATTACTGTAATCAAGACACAGAAGAACCGCTACAGCACTACCTACAGCACTGTCAAGAAACAAGCCTACTTCGACAGGATCTCAACCCCCAACAATCATGCAACTGCAACAGCAATTGTCAGACATATAACTGCAAATGGTGATGCCCTCTCGGCCTTTCTCCGCAGATATCTTCCACCGAGATAACGTAACAACAGCACCAGTTTGCCATCTAAATAACCCTTTCAACTTCCTTGTTGAGATCAGAACGACTATTGGCGGCTGAGGGCAATAACTTTTACTCCTTATAAGGAGACAGTTTTGCGCTCCTGTCCTTCCTCTCAACGATTGGGGGGGGGGGGGGGAGCAGAGCCGTTAGTGGTTTTTCTGGTTTTTAACACCTCTTCCACTTGCAATCTCTCTTTTCAGTTCAGGTATCCCCTCTAACCATTCATACCCATATTGTCACAATAATCACAATTACAATTAAATCTATATTTTTATTTTGGTTCTAGTTTTACAGGTAAATGAATATTTTATTCCACCCTTTTCCTACCACTCAAACAGCTACTATTCTCTTCTTTTCAGCTCTCTCTTGCACAGCTGAAATCTCACACTATACCTCTGTCTAATAACTTAAGCTTAAACCACTATGGAGTTTTTTACTTCACCTATACCTATATCTCCAACTAAAACTCCTCAACACCTTCCCGAGCCCTCCTACTTATCGGGACTTATTACTATAACTCTTTTTCTCTAACTAAAGACTGGAGCCAATGGGCTCCTGGGAAGGATATCCCCTTCCCACTGTCACCTTTTTCACGCTCTAAACAGGCTTTAACATTGCATGTTACCATCCTCAACCCAAAAACCTAACCCAATATCCTAAAATAAAAGTTGCAGAATACCCCCAACCACAATTACCTATCCCAAAAATCCTACCAAACACCTACGGGCTGCAAGATTGCAAGAGCCCGTGTCTGGCAAAAAGGGCCAGGCAATCTTTAACAATAAACAGGATAGGCACTTAACTGAAGGGAAGAAGGTAAAGATTGTTTCGAAAAAAAAAGAAACAGATAAGGAAAAGACAACCTCTTGATAAACCACCTGGATTCCATGGTCATTCTATTAAGCTACCCAACACACCGTAAAAAAAAAAAAAAAAAAAAAAACGGGAGTAAGAAAAAAAACCCCGAGAATAGTGTGCACTAGTGTAACCTCAAGCAAGAAAACTTTAATCTAAGACATTGGAAGATCATGGTACAGAGACTATAGCACTACCCAAGACTAGAGAACAATGGTTTAATTTTTGAGTGTCCTTCTAGAAGAGCTCCTTATCATAGCGATAGATTCTCCTCTACACTTACCAAGAGGAAAAGTGAGCTGTATTAGGTAAGACCAGAGAGTGTAAAGAATAGGCCAGTCTATGAATAATCAGAATTGCAATAGAACATACCTATCTATAATACATTTGCAGGTATTTGGGGGAAAATGCTTCTTACCCATACAAAAATAGGCTTATTCATAAACTATAATATACAAAAAAATTAATATT
>NC_090744.1:61909098-61924098 GCF_036898095.1 Palaemon carinicauda | reverse complement strand
ATACTCCTCAGACACTTCATCTCCAACGCATTCTATCTCTGTCTCCACATCACTCTCATTTCCCACAACACTGATCCATACATCACAGCTGGTACAATCACTTTCTCATACATAACTCTCTATACATTCACGCCCAACCATGTATCTTTAACCACTCCTTTCACTATACCCAACACTTTGCATCTTTTATTTACTCTCTGACATGCATCTGCTTCCACTCCACCATTTGCTGCAACAACAGTCCACAAGTGCTCAAACTGATCTACTTCCTCATGTAACTCTCCATTTAAAAATGACACTCAACCTTGCGCCATCTTCCCTTCTCATACATCTCTTACCAACATTAATTCTCAACTTCCTTCTCTCACATAGCCTTTGAAATTATGTCACTGCTAGGCCAAACTTATCTGCCAAGTGTGCAACCAGTACAGGATCATCATTAAACAACAAGTGATTTACCTTCCATTCATAATCATTCCCGTCTATAAGTTTCAATCCTCGTCCAAGCACTTGAGCATTCACCTCTCTCACCACTCCATCAACACACATGGCAACATTGCTCATCCAGTCTTAGCCCCACTTTCACTGGAAACCAATTACCAACTTCATTTCCTATCCTAACACACACTTTACAACCTTTATAGAAGCTTTACCATTCTTGCAACAACCACCCACCAATATCATATAACCTCCACAATGCTTCCCTATCAACTCTATTATACTTTTTCTCCAGATCCAAAAATGCAACATACACCTCATTACCTTTTGCTAAATATTTATCACATATCTGCCTAACTGTAACAATCTGATTCATACATCCCTACCTCTTCTAAAACCACCCTTTTAATCAGTACTCTACCGTACACTTTTCCAACCACACTCAACAAATGAATAACCCTGGGCTAAATATTTTGAGGAGTAGGACTAGGGGGATATTACTTCAGGTCTGTTAAACAAGAAAATATATGGCTTCCAGAATTCTGGGCTTATAGCATTTTGCTTTGCCAACTAGGGTCGTAGCTTTTCAAGTAATAATAAAAATAATAATATATAGTGGTAAAATACATGCACAAACCCAATCTACTGGTACTATTGACAATGTAAAACACATTAAACAATCTCACCAACCATTCAAGTACAGTCACACCCCCTTCCTTTAACATCTCAGCTCTCATGCCATCCATGCCAGGTGCTTTACCTACTATCGTTTCATCTAGTTCTCTCCTCACTTCCACTCTGGTAATCTCTCTCTCATTCTCGTCTCCCATTAATGGCAGCTCGACACCTGCAACAGCAATTATATCTGTCACCCTATTATCCTCTACATTCAATAAACTTTAAAAATATTCCGCCCACCTTTTCCTTGCCTCCTCTCCTTTTAACAACCTTCCATTTCTATCTTTCCCTGTCTCTTCCATTTTTTAACCAGCCTTCCTTACTCTCTTCACTTCCTTCCAAAACTTCTTCTTATTCACTTAATATGAACAGCCCCAAATACTAGCCCCACCTCAGGTCAGCTGCCATCTTTGCCTCAGTTACCTTGCACTTTACACTCACCTTTTCCCCTCTATATCTTTCATACATCTCTACACTATTACTCTGCAGCCATTCTTCAAATTCCCTCTTTTTCTCTTCCACTTTTACCTTCACTCCTTCATTCAACCACTCACTACCATTCCTCATGCTTCTGCCAACAATCTTCTTTCCACACACATCACATGCAATCTAGAAAAAAATTTCTTTTACTAACTTCCACTCCTCTGAATTACCAGTTTCTCTCACTTTTATTCTGTCAAATGCAATTTTTAACCTTTCTTGATATTCACTTTTTAACTAAGGCTTTATCAATTCTTAAATTTTTGGAAAAAATAAATTTGATGCTGTTTACATATTTGTGTACTAACATGCAAAAAAGAGGTATTAAATAAATAAAGATTAAGACCGCAATTCACATGTGATGATAGACATAGGATCAGAGTGACGGACTGACAAAGAACATACATATTGAGTTTTTATGCTCATATATTGTTGGCAATGGTAATATAACTGTACCCTGAAAATATTGAGTTACTGAGTCAAATAGTTATTTTTTTTTTATTAACATTCTTATGTTTCGAGATGATCTGGGCCTTAAGCATATGTGAGAGAAATATTTAGCAAAAGTAAGGAGGTGTATGTTGCATTTATGGATCAGAAGAAAGATTATGACAGAGTTCATGGGGAAGCGATATGGATCGTGATGAATTTATACAAAATTGGTGGAAATTGGTTGCAAGCAGTGAAGAATTTATATATAACCAGTAAAGAGTATATTAGGATATGAAACAGAGTGAGTGGTTTCTAGTGAGAGTTGGGCTGGAACAGGGACATGTGGAGTCATCACAATTATTCAATTTGTTTGTTGGTGGAGTTTTTAGAGAATTAAATGCATGAGTGCTTGATCATGGATTGAAACAGAGAGGAGAGTAATCATGAATGGGAGGTGAATCAGTTGTTGTTTGCGGATGATACGGTATTGATTGCAGACTCGGAAGAGAAACTGGGTCAATTAGTGACAGAGTTTGGGAGGGTGTGTGAGAGAAGGAAGACGAGAGTTTTTTTTTGAGTAAGAGTAAGGTTATCCGATCAACGAGATGGAACGGTGGTGCTAGGTTGGATGTCAAGTTGAATAGAGAGTTACTCGAGGAAGTAGACAAGTTTAGGTAACTGCGTTCTGTTGTTGCTACAAATGGTGGAGAGGAAGGTATATGTCAGAGAGTAAATGAAGGATGCAAAGTCTTATGGGCAGTGACGAGAGTGGTATAGACTAGAGGGTAAGGAAATGATGTGAAGAGACTTCTTCATAAGAAAGTAATTGTACCATACCAACTGTGAAGTATGGATCGGAGTTGTGGGGAATCAATTTGATTGAAAGACGGGAATTGAATATGTTAGAAATCAAGTGTCTGAGGAGTATGGCTGGTGTATCTCGATTAGATACGGTGTAAGAAATTAATTAGCCACTTGAGTGGATATGAATGTATTACAGTGGTTTACCCATGAAAAGAGAATGAAAAATGACCGTCTGCTGAACAATTTGATGAATGCAGGAGTTTATGAGAGAAGTACAGTACAAGATGAACGGTAAGGTTTGGGTGGATTGATGGATTGAAGAAAGTAGCGGTGATAGGAGGATATATTTAAGAGAGACAAAAGAGGGTACCAGAAATAAGAATGAATTACAGGCAAATGTGACAAAGTTTTGTGAGGCCCTGTTGCTTTCGCTGGTCATCTTGGTGACCGCTGAGGTAGCAGCAGTAAGGAATTTGGTTTAAGAACCTTCATTTGTGGTGGATAACGGGGGAGATTGTGCGCTGTCACCCAAGCAGTACCAAACAAAATCTGCTGAATCCCTTGCCAGGCTGGGAGGAGCTAAGAGAAGAAAAGTCTCCTTTAGCTCTTTTTTTTTTATGTCGACTACTCTGAAAATTTGGGGACGTGATTTGGTAAATAGATAGCTCGCATAATCATCCTTGTTGTTATCCTCTTCCTCAAAATAATAATAATAATAATAATAATAATAATAATAATAATAATAATAATAATAATGAAAATTACTCTGAAAGATCTTTTCATAAATGTCAATTGCGACAAAAATAGAATAAAAATTCATCCGAAAATCGTTGGGTGTTTTGTATCAATAAACATCGAGATGATTAGCAAATTGTAAGACAAAAAATTTCTCGAATATATTCGAAGATATTTTTAATCTCACAAAATATTCTATGTTTGCTATGAATACACTTTTACCTTTTATATATACTAATAAACATTGAAAGAAAAAATAGGTTGCTGAAAAAGTAATAAAAATTAAACGTTATAAAGGACAAGCATTGTGGCGGGATGTAAAGCACAAACATTACCCTAAAAACTTACAGAGAAGTCACAAATTCATCTACAAAACCTTTTACAAGGCGGCACAAAGTTTACAGAGATTTGGGTGTATGCTTGCTTACGACGATCGTCGAGCACTATGGAAACATTAAGCTCCTTTATTGGACCGTCCATGGTATATTTTGCAAGACCTGTTCATTCACACTCCAGAGACCTATTGGAAAAGGGGGCGTTCCTATTCTGCTGTTGGTTCCTCTTCCTCGGTACATGCCAATATGTATTATTTAAATTGAGTTTTTCTGCCAATCTCACATATATTTCGCCAGCAAGACTGGCCAAAGTGAGACAAACAACCACGAATAGAAGCGTTAGGAAATAAATTATGGATTAATTTTTCGAAGTCCACTAAGCAATTCGAAGGACAAATATTTGGACGCAACTGAAGAAGAGCTTCGAAAAATCTCTTGTAAGTTTCTTCTCTTTTTTTTTGACATCATCACAAAGCTTCTGTTTTCCTTTTTCGCCTTTAATGAATTTCAAGAACATGTCTATACTTTTGTAAATTTAAAAAAATTGGAACGTGTTGGCTTAAACTTTCAAGTAGTACTGGTAGCTGGAAGCCCATCAAGATTTATAGATTCTTTTATAATGTTTTTCTTTTTTTCTGGAAATTTTAAGCTGTTGTTTACTTGTGAATAACTATTTTTGGTAATTTCGAATTATTGTTTGCTTATTAGGAACTCTTAATTTGGGTGGAATTTTCTTTGGTGAAATTTTTTCTGAGTGAAATTTTCATTGGGTGATTTTTTCTTGGTGAAATTTTCGTGGGTGTAATTTTCATTGGGGGATTTTTTTCTTGGTGAAATTTTCGTGGGTGTAATTTTCATTGATTGAATTTTCCTATCGCGATATATATATATATATATATATATATATATATATATATATATATATATATATATATATATATATATATATATATATATATGTGTGTGTGTGTGTGTGTGTGCGCGTGTGTGTATGTGTGTGTTAGTTTGTTGACACTAAAATCCTAACTGTCATTCAAAGCCCACTGGCACAGCTCTGTATTAAACTGTATCTTCCGTCAATCTGACAGAACTAGCTTATTGGGACTGGATCGAAACTACGCTTTACAGCCGTTTCGTACTAGGGGACTTTCGACCGAAGTTGTTTCGTACCAAGGCGATTTTTATCCAAGTTGTTTTGCACCCCAAACCCAAGTTGATTCATACCACGTTCCCATACCAAATTAAATTATACAATTCTATAACTACTCGCAGATACTGGTGAAACTACTTATAGGAAGTTGAACAGTGCTGTGACTGTAACGACCACGTTATGATTTATGTACTTGTGTGGCTTAGTGTTGTTATATTATGTAAATCATATCATTTGTAAGTTTTCTCTTGTGTATATGCACGTCAATAAAATTTCTTCCAATCAAAAGTTTCAAAGCAAGGGCTAATTAACCCCCTTAGAGCTCTTATCACTTAAGACTTTGATGTGCCATACATACAGTACATTATATGTGTAATCCGAAATAAAAAACATACAAGAACACAGAAAATGTAATCTATTGAAATCAAACAAAACCAAATGTAAGAAAGATAATATTAATTTTGTTAATTTCCAATCACATTTGAAAAGTTTTCTCCTACTTTTTTAATTGCAGTCTTAGACCAGATCTTCAAAATTGCTCTTTCTAGACACACCTGCTCCTACACTTAATAGAAGCCTTGGTGTATAGTTGATTTGATGGGATTTTTATATACTTCAATTGAGAAAATGTGTGTTTAGCTGTTCTATTTACGACCATTAATTTTAAAGATATACAGAGGCCAGCTTGACGGAATCTTGTTTCTATATTTTCTTTCTATTTCACTGACTTTCTGACGCACATACTAATGAAATCGATGTAGCTCAGCTAAGAAATTTCGATTGATATCCTCTGGGTAAGCATCAATAAGCTTTTGACAGCACTAAGAATAACTTTCAGTGATAATAGATGAAGTGTCATATGGGGATAGTGGTACAGTATATCCCTTAGAAAAAATAATCTCTGCTGTTTCTCTCTACATCTCACCCCATTTTTTCATCTGAGTTTCAAGTATGTTTTTCCGTCAAGGCTTGCGAGTTGTAGCTTCCTTGTAATATACATTAAATGTATAACTGATAACTCTAATACACTCACATTAGTATCAACAGGAACATAGGGTTTTTGTTTGGGGCTTGTTTGTGTCTAATAAGTTTGAAATACATTATTATTTTGAATGCTAAAAATGTTTAATGTTTAAGCTTAAGAGACTCAAGAAGACTCAATATGAATTTTATTTAATTTAACTAATAATCTTGCAACGAAACAGTTATTCTATGTAATGAATAGTATGAATGAAGTGTAAAAAAAGATTTTTTGTCACTATGTTCTTCTCTTAGACTTTGTATAATATCAATAATAACTTATTATTAATCGAGTAATATATACTATCGTTACATTTACATTGATGGTTCAACTTCGTATTTTGTATCAACTATGTTACCATCAACTGCAAAAAAAGCAAATTGAAGGATACAGTGTCTCAGTTCTATTTAGTCCAACACGCTGGTAAGAATAACCTTGGATGGTGGTACAAAACATTACTGGAAAGTGGTAGGAAACATCTTTTGTACCAAATCGCTTTGGTACAAAACGATTTGAGTATCAAGTCCCCTAGTACTGAACGACCTGATACCATATCCATCATCATCATCAAAACCCAATTCCACAAAACGAAGTAGTTATCAACTTCCTAATTTCCAATAGATTGGCCAAGTAATCCAGCTCAAGGTTTACACAGTCCACATCGTCATCTGTTATGCCAAATCACAGCATTACCAAAAAAGAAAAAAAAAAGAGAAGGAGAGTATAATAGTTTTCCACCAAGAAATGGAACAGAAAGGGAGGAAATATTGTTTGGCAAATAAAAAAAAACATACAAACACTCCTAGCTAGCTAACCTATTATGCTATAATCCAACTAATTAATAATAAACTAATTCCGTCATTCGCAATCACTCCAAGCAAAAATAGTCACTATAGTATTTCCTGTCAAATGTACAAATCACTTCTAACAATACCTGCACGTAGTGATAATCGAGCGTTCAAGCAACAATTTTTCATGTTCAAAGATCATATAAACAACCGTGCAGGATATTCACCATTGTCCTAACCTAGCTAATAAGAAATTCTAAATAAACAACTGCAATTATATCAACAGTGTTTTGCGCGACAAGCAATCATTACACTAATCACTTACTTTGCTCTCTCTCTCTCTCTCTCTCTCTCTCTCTCTCTCTCTCTCTCTCTCTCTCTCTCTTTCTCTCTCTATATATATATATATTATATATATATATATATATATATATATATATATATATATATATATATATATATATATATATATATATATATATATATATATATACATACATATATATATATATATATATATATATATATATATATATTTATATATATATATATATATATATATATATATATATATATATATATATATATATATATATAAATATATATATATATATATATATATATATATATATATATATATATATATATATATATATATGTATATATTTTTGGGCTCAAGCCATGTCCTCCTGATGGACGTTCCTTAAACTAGCTTCCTAAGGGATATATGTACTACAGTGATATTCCCAGAGAATTTTACCTTTAGGTATCCAGAATTCTAACTTCTGGCGCTAATATCCTTAAAATTTCTCCTAAGGATATCGCAATATCAGCGGACGTATTCTTGACACGCCTCCATAGCAATCTGTACCCCTAATAGCGTTTTCGCTTCGAGGAGGATGTGGCCAAATAAAAGGGAGCCATCCAAAGGCTATCCCCGCTCTCGTAATACTATTGGGAATACAACAGCGCCATTCCCACGATGTCGGACATTCCTTTTTTTGTAGCGATCTCGCTCGGTGGTATTCCCTGGTGATCTAACTTTTCGATTGTTTTACAGGATTATAATCATGCTTTCTCCATCTTCTTCCGCCTCTGGAAAGTTGAGCATCGGGTCTTTACTATGAGTATATTTTAGCTCCTCTTTCACAATGAAATTAGAGTATTTTATTCTGCTTAAGAGTTAGGCCAGTTACTGGAGGTACCATGGTGCCGTCGTTCGTTAGGCATGTGTTATCTAGATAGCAGAACGACTTCCAGTTTTAAATAGCCTTATTTAATTATTTTAATTATTTAGCTATTTAGGAATTATTCTTGTAAAGTTTTGATAATGTGCATAATTTTTTCCCCCTTTTCTCTGTCGATCGTATAGTTAGAGTTTCGGTGATTTAGGTAACCGAGATCTCGTATAGCCTAGGTATCCTAACCCGGACGTTTTACTATACGTTCAGACTTTCCCCAGTTACCTTCGTGTATTGTTTTCATTCAATGGAGACTGATACCTCATAGAATGTTCTGAAACATTACACGTCTCTTCGGAGATTTATGGGTAATCTCTTTCCTCTGAGTGTAGCTTCAAGATACAACCCTAATAGCCGTGCCTTGAATTTTATTCAGACATGGCTAACTTAGGGTTTGTCCTGACTCTTCCCTTAACCGTTGGTTGTGGTATACCATCGGGTTTTGGGATTTAGTCAGAATCTCAGAGTATTTAGTCTTATGTTGGCGACCTGCCGGCAAGGCGAATGGGTTGTAAAATACTATCATTCCCCTGCCGGCTAGGTGGCCGGCAATGGAGGTTAGCCCTCATTAGCCGCACTCGAATTTATGGTAGGATACCATCTTCTCCTTGCGACTAAAAGACTAGTCCTGTGCCACAGTACTCTGGGCTGAAGAGTAATTTTCTTTAGCCTAGGATACGTGGCACTGGAACTCTGTTTCTTCTTTGTTGAGAGGAGGCGGCAGTGCCGCCATCCCCTTAACTGTTTCGGCAATCTCTGGGATGGAGAACTGAGTCTCTCCTGTTCACTGGGATTCTGCCGATACCGAAACAAAGTTTCTTTTAACAGGTAGTAGGACTGACAATTTTTGCCAGTTCCTTTCACTCTCGTTACAGGCCCCTGTTCCCTACCCCTCTGTCCACTTTTGATGGCTGTGCCATTGTCTTTCTTTAGGACGGCATATTGCAACCTTACCTTTACCGGTAGGTTGCCGGAGCCAGCCAGACTCCCTCTCTAGCCATGACTTTGGCTGACGGCAGAGCATATTACCGCCAACCACATCATCTGTCGGCAACTGCAGGCCCAGCCGGCAGCCAAGATGGCTGCCGGTAGCTGGCAGCTGCAGGCGGCATGATGGCCGTGAGTGGGAAATCCCCTCTGTTCCCAAGGTTCTTCAGTCCTTCCTTGGACTGCTGCTACAGGTCCTGTTGCCAGGGTACTGCCGGCCAGGCCGGGAAAGATAGTGCTGACTCAGTTGGCAGCACGCCGACTGTACTGGTACTGCTGGACTTGCCGGCTGGCAGTGTATCGGCGGTACCTTGTCGGCAATAGTAATGTAGCTGCATGGAAGCCTGAATGGTACATTCTTCCCTTCTATTAGAACCTTCTTTCTTTCTCTCTCTCTCTCTCTCTCTCTCTCTCTCTCTCTCTCTCTCTCTCTCTCTCTAGCTAGCATGCCGGGTATACCGGCAAGACCTAGCTATGCCAGCTATATGCCGGCTGAACTACTGTATATATTATACAGGTAGCCAGTATATCTGCAGTATAGAATATACTGCAGATAGAAAACTACTATATAGTTTATACTAGTAGTTATTTCCAATATATTTTGGATATCCAACACAGGGATTTGCTGAGCCCAATCCTATATTGAATGAATATGATTTCTTCAATATCCTGATTAGAAATCAGTGTTAGGATTACCATACAATATTAAACACTTCAAGGCAAGAGTAATACACTCCTAACACTTAAAGGGTAGAGCCTTTTTCCTATATTTTAATATAGTAGGAAGACTACAGCAAATAGGCTGAGTGGGATATACAAATATATGTCTTTATTTTCCTAGTCCAGCTGGCTTCATGCTAGATGGTCCATACTGTCATACGCTACTATGAAGGCAGCATAATGACTAGACTACAATACAGGATATACAGTAGCAAGTAAATTGCAATATAGACTTACTGCAATTAGAAAACTACATTACCATTATTCAGTAGTATTTTCTGACATACCTTGGGTACCCTTGTACGAGCATTCCGCTGGTACTGTTCATATATTGAATGAATAGTTTTCTTCAATATTCTGATCGAGAATCAGTCATCCTGACCCGACGTATTAACATTATTTTGGGACAGTGATTTGATACTTCTCTACCCCTAGGGGTAAGAGTCCTTCTACTTGGAGTTTACTCAATAGAGAAATCTCCATGTAGTTAATACTCAGGGGAGGTAACAGAATTTGCTCACAGGGGTACACAAGTATGTATCTCCTACTATCCCTTTATAGCTTACTATCCTAAGCTACTCTATTGTAAAGGACATTTGCATGCTGATTGTCAAGGCGATAATCCATTGTATATTCATTTGTTTTTCCTTTTTGCAAGGCCAAGAGTAAGTATTTTTACGGTCATAATACTTGCAGGTTTCATGCCCCCTGCAATATTATTTCCGGATTCCTACATTATTGGAACCCACAGGTTTGCAATATATGTCGGACAATAATGTCCAAAGGTTTTAACCCAAGTCTACAGAGACTAGGGATACAGCTCAATATAAATCATTCAACTGGGTGAGAGGCTTTCAAAAGATCTCTCTGGGACCTTTCCTACCTAATGATAGGATGTGTAAGCTACTATTTCCTGAAGCATGTGAGGAAACAGTAGTGCCTAAGGAGCCAACTACATCCCCTGACGGCCAGAAAACCTTTGGGATTAAGGGCAAGAAGTGCCCCAGGGTAGAAGAGGAAAATGTTGCGTCGGAATTTCCTCCGCCTATGCCGGCTTTAGAGCCATCAATGTCGACATCTTCGTCTTCTACCCCTCTATTGGATAATGTGGTACAATTATGTATTCAGCTGAAGAATCAAATAGAAAGCTTTCATAAACAAAACGAAAAGCAGGAAGTAAGACGCAAGATAGAGCCTCGTAAAGTTTCTCTTGTCGCTTCCCAGGGGTCAGTCGAACAACCCATGAATCAAGACCTACCAACATGCTCCATAACCAATCCCTAGAGGTTTGCAGAGCAGATGCCGAATTCAAATGGCAATCTCTACATCTCAGAGAAAAAAGGTGCTGTTCCTTTGGACAAAATTCAATTTTGGCAAAATTTGATGCTTTCCCTAATTGTTGGGTTCGACTGAAGTACGAACCAAAGTCAAGAAAAGGAATGGAACCAAAGGAGGTCTTGATTCTCGACCATGATAAGGCACAGACTATCCTTTCAGGTAGTCTAAGAAAGGCGGGTAATTCAGAGTCGAAGGTATTCTCACTGAATAACACACACCCTTCCTTTCTTGCTCTTACTTCACGCTCATTCCCCTTTATGGGGAAGGCATTTACTTCTGTTGCCAAAGCGGTAGAGGCAGGTAAGCCATGTCCCACACTCGATGAGTGCAAGCCTTTATCACCAGCTTTTCCCGGACAGGAAAAGGATTGGAAGGAAGTCCATTTGACATTTTCAGTAGGAAAATTAGACAAGGACGTCGCAAGTCGACAATTCAAGGTATGTCTCCCTAAATTGTCTGAGTTGCTCTTGTGTAATGAACAGGAGTCAAAGGAGAGACTTGTGACATCTCTTTCTCTACAAAACTACATAGAGTTGTGTTCAACCTACGAAAGTACCCCAGACATGCTCATGGTCATAGCCAAAATGCATATGGCTATCTTGGTGAAGGACCTTTACGCCTTTATGAAGGCTAGGAGAGCATGTAGAGAGTTTGTGTTCGCTGATGCAACAGTGAAACACGAATCAAGGGAGCTAATATCTTCCAACATCTTGGGTAAAGACCTCTTCCCACATGAGGTCACTAAGGAAGTAATTAAGAACGCCACCATGGAGAACATAGGTCTTCTCCAAAAATGGGGCATTACTTCAAAGAGAAAATCTTCTGTGGTTGTGGGTCCCCAACCTTAAAAGAAGATCGGAAATGCTGGAAATATCCGGGCTGCTCAACAACATCCCACTATTCCAGTGACCACGGTGCTACAGGCAGATGGTCAAAAGTCTAAGCCTACTCACTACTCGAAGCATAAAGACACTTCGACTAGGAGGAACTTCCCCTCAGGATCGCAGGACCTTCGATCCTTCGGTCCAAAGCCTATTCAAGATGAGCCATTGATGGGAAACAGAAATGTCCCTACCATCATTTCCTTACCTTCTCCTACAGTTCAAAACCCTCCTGGAGGAGTATACCTGAGAGCTATAGAGCATACAGGTGGTAAGAAAACTATAGCTCATCGAGTTCCAGGGAAGGCTGCTTTGTGTTCACGAGGACTCAAGATATCAATGAGTCATTCTGAACTTGTCGCCACTCAACAAGTTCATAAAAAAGAGCAAGTTCTGAAAGTTAATTCTTCTGAACATATGGACCTTGTTCCAATTAAGGTTGTTCGTAGTCTTGTCAGACCTGAAAGGTGTCCTTCGGAACCTTCCAGTTAACCACCCCCCTTCTCCTATCTAGAATTCATGTTACAGAGAGTAACATTCATCCTAAGAAAGATATGTGTCGGACTCACAGTCCTAAGTATCTTAAAAGGATTGACGAACTTAGTCACGTCAAAGTCAAGCCTAAAAATAGTTCAGGTATTAATATACCTGATCGAGAGGCTGGAGTGGGCAGCACCCGAAGTGTATTGCCAATGTGCATTCAAAGAGATGACCCGGTTCCTGGGACATCACGGACGTAAGATAAGCTTCTAGAAGTCTCGACTTTCTCCAGCTCAGGGGTTTTGATGGTTAAAAAACCATCGAAGCCCTCAGTCACATACACTCTCCTCTCCTTTGGAAATATGAAAGGAGCTCGTGAGGTCTGTCAAGAGACAGGCATTCAGTCAGATTTCCAAAACGCCAACAGGAAAAAGCGCTAAACTTTCCCCAGTTTGCTATAGTGACAGACCTGGTTCTAAGGGCACACCGGAAGGATGCATTAAGAGCTTGGAGAAAACACACTTCAAACGCTTGAAGAGATAAAAAAAGACTGAGATCGGTCCCTCTTTAATCGCTTCTCTAACAGAAACTAGAGCACGAAAGTCCCAAGACTCTGCTGGTCCTTTCATGGGTAGGGAAGCCCCCTCCACACAGATCAGACTCCCTACGACTGATCTGGGACACCGAAGCGATAATAAGACGTCACATTTGAAGGTCTCACACAGTCTTGGTGAAGTTACCCATCCCTCTCTTAAATGGATGGCACCTACCAGCAGTTCATTTACAACTGATCCACGATGGGACGGTGGATACTCTATTTCGATCCAAACTGATAGAGTTGGAATGGTCCATGGACGCAGACATATTCCCTCCCAGATGGGAACAAGTCCCGGAACTACAATTTGACCTCTTCATCACGAGCGTCTTCAAGAAACTACCTCGCTATATAGCCCAATACGAGGATCCTCTAGTGGGGCTGATAGACTAGATGAGGCTGGTCCTAGCTCAGATCCTAGGTATATTTCCGAAGGTTCAGAAATTAACCACCTTCGTTTTATCACAGAGTACCCAAACCCTTCATTTCATGATTTCCTCGCTCTAGCGGTTAGAAAAAGGTTTGGGATCTCAAAAGGCAATGTAGAATTCTTAAAAAAATACAAGGCCAAGTCAACTGGAAGACAATATGAGTCTTCCTGGAAAAAGTGGGTTGCGTTTGTCAAAGCTAAAGGACCGAAAAAAATTTCAATGAACTTCTGTCTCTCCTTCTTTGTCCACCTTCATAGCCAAGGTCTGGCGGCCAATACGATAAAAACATGCAAGTCAACCTTGACTAGGCCTCTCCTACATGCCTTTCAAGTAGATCTGGCGAATGAAATCTTTTATAAGATTCCGAAGGCATGTGCTAGGCTTAAGCCCGCAGTACCACTAAAGCCCATCTCTTGGTCTTTGGACAAGGTCTTACATTATGCCTCATTTGTGAACAATGAAGATTGTTCTCATAAGGATCTAACCCAAAAGGTTATTTTTCTGTTTGCTATCGCCTCTGGGGCTAGAGTTAGTGAAATAGTGGCCCTATCCAGAGATGAGGGTCACATTCAGTTCACGGAAGTAGGAGAACTGAATCTCTTTCCTGATCCATCCTTTCTCGCTAAAAACGAGCTACCCACTAAGAGAGAATCTGCCCTTTGAAGGAAGATATCTCTCTATGTCCTGAAACACTTCGCAGTGGCGGCAGGTAGTGTATTAAAACTTGCTCCCTAATCACTGTGGTAAACAGTTTATGGTTTGGGACCTCACATGTCCTCGCATATGTAACGGATGAGAATCATCCAGAGTGTTCTACATACACTATGGTAGACAAATCCATGATCTGAAGCAATATGTGGTGACGCCAGGTAGAATATTTAACCTGTCGTCTAATTCTACGATGAACAGCTAATTGACTGGGACTGTCAATTAAAGGGAGGAGAGGTCATCCTTCTTAGGTGTGACTTCTTTTGATTAGGTATTACCATGATAAAACTAGCTATGTTCAAAATCCCAGTTGTGGAATTATACAGATAGCACTAGTGCCGGTGTACGAAGTACACAGTGCAGATAGAAGTAACCAGTACAAGAATTATGAGAGAAATTGTTTTATAATTTTTCTTTAGTCTGAGAGTGGCACTCATCATTTCTTCCTCCAAGAAGGAAATATAGTCTCTGTACTAGTTACAGGTATAATCCCAATGTCATTTTACATTCGTTTTACTAAACATCTCTTTTAGTCATTTATTAGTAATAAATATCTATTAGAATGTAGTGCGTCCACTTTCGCCAGACAATTTTATGTATACATGGCAGAGTTCTTCAACTTACCAAAGTAAGTATCCCTCATATATTTGTATGCATCAAATAATAGATATAAGAGACACTGATGTTATTTTAGCAAATATACAACTATGAGGCTATTTGTAAATTCAGTGTGCTTATGTTTGGTCATACTATGTATG
>NC_090744.1:61868433-61873433 GCF_036898095.1 Palaemon carinicauda | reverse complement strand
GCCTGTCCGGGATCTCTACATTTAAAATTAAATTTTGCCCAAATCCATTTCAACGTAACATTTTGTATTCTGATCGTGGGATATGATTATCATGTGTTGAGTATTATTATTACAGTGCGCAAGTAATTCAGTGATGTTTCAACAGTGTTACCGTAATCCTTTTAGAGTAAGATTTATTTTTAGTGCTAACGAGGTATCTCTATTGTTCTGTCCGCGAGCCACCATCGACTTTTAAGTGTCTTTAAACTTTAATTACAGTTGTAACTAAGCCAATATAGTTTATAATCGGGTCTTGAACACTGATTAACCACTTTCGTTGTATTTGGAGCATTCAGCGGAAAATCTTAAGGTAACATATTTCGCTCAGCGGCCGTCGACATGGGTAGTTCGGTAAATGCTCGTTATAACTAATTTTCCTTGTCCTAAGCATTCTTTTCCGAGGTGTTAACTTCAGAATTCGCTTCCAAGTTTCCATTGTGCACATTTATTATGATTTCATGTGTTTAACACATTATATGGTGTAGACTATATATCCTGCTTTCAGAAGTAACAATTGTTTACAAGGTGTTACTAACAGGTAGACGTCTCTTAACTCAAAATGCCGCTCTTTAGTGTTAATGATTTTCATAGTGACCCAGTGTCACACCTGACTTCCATTGTTGTCGCTAATAAGAATGAACTTTTGTTGTTAGCAGCTAAGTTTGGGTTAGCTCTTCCTCCTAATGCGAAGAAAGATGTAGTACATAATTACATAGTACAGCATTGTATAAGTGAAGACCTAGTGGATAGTTCTGAGGGCAGCAAATATATCGTAGACGTGGGTGATAAATCGTCGGATGTAGAGTATATGAAGCTGGCTATTCAGTTAGAGCAAACGGAAAGGGAAACCATAAATGCTGAACTAGAGAAGAAAAAGAGAGAGTTGGAAATAGAAAATCCGGCTTTATTAGAAAGACAGCAAAAGGAATTGGAGTTTGTTCTAGCTAAATTAGTCTATGAAGCTCGTGTAGCTCAGCAAGTGGAGGAGAGTAAAATTAGGTTAGCTATGGAAAATAAAGAACGAGAATTAGAACTAGAAGCTAGACAACCAATGAAATTTGATATGAATAGATGCATCAAGTTAGTTCCTACGTTCGATGAGACTGAAGTTGACGTGTTTTTTAAGAATTTTGAAGACTTGCCTTCTTACATGAAATGGCCTCTTGAACAATGGGTGTGGCTTATTAAGCCTAAGTTGGTCGGGAAGGCTGCCACTGTTGTTGGTAGTCTGGTAGGCGAATCGAGCTATGTGGTAATCAAAAACGCTGTTTTAGATGCATATGCTGTAACTAGTGAAGGTTATCGTCAAAAGTTTCGTAATTATGTTAAGCCCCATATTAAGACTTGGACTGAATTTGCTGCGGAAAAATTAAGGTTGTTTAAGAAGTGGCTTGACTCAGAAGATGTAGATACTTATGAGGAATTAATTAATCTCATTGTAACTGAGGAATTTAAGAGACGTCTCCCTCAAAATATCATATTGTATATAGCTGATAAGGAAGAGAAGGATCTAAAAAGGCAGCTGTTTTGGCAGATAATTATTCATTAATACATAAAGGCAGTCTGGGTAATGTAAAACAATATAGAGCAGAACCGCTGGGTGATCAAGATGGGAGGATTGATAGGAGTTTGTTTTGCAATTATTGTAAGAAGGAAGGCCACATGATTAGCAATTGTCCAAATCCTGCATGTAAGAAGGGGAAAGTAACTGAAAACAGAGCTCTAGTTAAGATGTTCCCAGGACACAATTCAGACACTAGTAAAGAGTCTGCAATGCATTGTGTATCACAGGATAAGAATTTGTTTGAAAAACTCATTTGTAACGGTACAATATCATTGCACAGTAATGATAAACCCATTAAAGTAAGAATGTTAATGAAGGGATACAGAATCAAACCAAAGCATTTTAATTAAAAGTGTTGTTCCAAATCTCACATTGCTTGATAGAAATGTCATAGTCAGGGATTTAACAGACGCTAAACTATTGCCGCTTACAGAAGTGTTCATGGTTTGTCCGTATGTAACTGGTAAAGTAGAAATGGCTTTTAGAGAAGGGAATTTCCCCTTGCCAAATGTACAGGTGTTACTTGGTAACGATCTTGCTGAAGAACTATTGTTACCCAATCTGACAATGTATGAAACTCCTGGAATAATAGAGGAAAGTGAAAATGAAAAGGAGTCAAAAGTGGAAGGTTGTGTTAATGTGACGACCCGCAGTATGGTTAACAATGATCGAGTGAAAGTAAGTGTACCTAACCTTGCAGATAAAGTAAAAATGAACAAGAAAAGCCTTGTTAAGTTACAGAGAGAAGATCCAGCTTTAAAGGGTGTTTATAAGCAAGCATTGGAGAAAGGAATGGAAAAGGTACCTGGGTATTACTTTAAGGATGACTTACTTTTCAGGTTATATAGACCTCCTAGGCTGGGTAATGATGAAACATGGAGTGACAGAGAACAGTTAGTAGTCCCTCATGATTTACGTAAAGATTTATTGGAGCTCGCTCATAATGTTTATTCACATTTTTGAATTACTGAAACTTACAACCGTTTAGCTTATGATTTTTTCTGGCCTAAAATGAAGGCTGATGTTGTAAATTTCATTAAACATTGTCATATTTGTCAAATTGCCGGTAAGCCTAATTAGGTTATACCAAAGGCACCTTTGAATCCTATTATTGTACCTCATGAGCCATTCCATCGAATTATCATTGATTGTGTAGGTCCACTGCCTAAGACAAAGAAAGGCAATCAATATCTTGTGACTATAAAGTGCCCTACCTCACGATTTCCTATTGCACTTCCAGTCAGGAATATTTCCTCTAAAAATTTTCTCAACCACTTACTCAAAGTATTTACAACTTACCGGTTTCCTAAGGAAATCCAGTGTGATAGGGGCACTAATTTTACTAGTGATGTTTTTCAGAAAACTATGAATGAGTTGTGTATAAAACAATGTCTCTCATCTCCTTATCACCCTGAATCTCAGGGAGCATTAGAACGGCATCATCAGACTTTAAAGTCGTTGCTTAGGAAGTTTTGTATTGAATCTGAATCTGATTGGGATGAAGGCATACACTATTTACTATTTGTAATTAAGGAAGTACCTTCTGAGTCTCTAGGTGTAATACCTTTTGAAATGCTATATGGTCGTAAAGTACGTGGTCCTTTATAAGTAGTTAAAGATAAGTTACTTGACAAGTATAACGTAGAGGCTATAACAGTGAGTCAGTACCTACAGAAATTAAAGGGAAATATTAATAAGATTCATAAATTTGCTATAAACAACTTGTGTAAAAATCAAGAAGAGATGAAATTAGGTATGCTAAAATCAGTAAAGATAGGAAGTTTAATGTGGGAGATTTAGTCTTTGCCTTCTATCCCATTACTGGTTCTCCTTTTGAAAGTAAGTTTTCTGGCCCTTATGTTATACAGAAACGTTAAAATAATCAGAACTATATCATAAAAACTCCAGATAGACGTAGAAGCACTCAGTTAGTCAATGTCAATATGCTTAAAGAATATCATGCCGATTCCTCTGCTGTTCTATTTTGTTCCAGAGACACTGATATTGTAAAATAAAAGTCCGCCACCTTAAAGGATGTAAATTATTTAGGCCTAGATGAAATCCCATCTTGGGCTGACTTTTCTAATAAAGAAATCTTACAATCTCTTCCACAGTATCTACAGTACCTAAATGAGGAGCAACGGTGTGATATTGAGAATCTGCTACGACAGTATGAAGATGTATGCAGTGATAATCCCCGAGAATGCAGTGTTATTTCTCACGACATCGAGTTATTGCCAGGAACTCGTCCTATACGATAAAACTACTATCGAATCGATTTTGAAAAACGGAAGGTAATGCAAGAGGAGATCGAGTATCTACTGAAGCATAAACTTGCTGTGCCTAGCAAGTCTCCTTGGGCTTCTCCTTGCTTACTAGTGCCAAAGTCTAATGGTAAGGTCAGGTTATGTACAGACTTTAGAAAATTAAATTTGGTAACCATAAAAGACAGTTATCCCCTACCACGTATTGATGATATACTGGACTCCATTGGTAAGTCGAAATATTTAACCCAAGTCGATATGCTGAAGGGATATTATCAAGTCCCATTGTCAGGGAGAGCGAAGGAGATGTCCGCTTTTATTACTCCCTTTGGGTTGTTTCAATATGAAAGACTTCCTTTTGGTTTGTGCAACTCACCTACCACATTTCAGAGAATGGTAAATAATGTCATAAGAGATCTGGATGGGGTTTACGGTTACCTGGATGACATTTTTGTAGTATCTGACACATGGGAGGAACATCTTGGTAAGCTTAAAGCACTTCTTGATAGATTTAGAAGGTTGAGTTTAACAATAAACCTTACTAAATCAAACTTTGCTAGAGCTCGTGTAAAGTACTTGGGACATGTTATTGGAAGTGGGGAAATCTTGCCTAAAACCACTAACATAAAAGCTATATTAAAGTATCCCGTACCTACAAACAGAAAAGAAATAATGAAATTTATGGGAATGACCTCATATTACCGCAGATTTTGCAAGAATTTCAGTAATGTAGCTCATCCGTTTATAAACTTGACTAGTACTAAGACTAAATTCGTATGGGATGAATCTTGTCAGGACTCCTTCAAACAGTTCAAAAGCCTACTTTGCTGTAAACCAGTATTAACAACTCCTGATCCTTCAAAACCTTTTGTTCTCCAGGTAGATGCATGTGACTACGGGGTTGGTGCTGTCCTCCTACAAGAGAAGCCTGAAACTAACTTGCTTCACCCTGTGTCTTACTATTCATGCAGGTTGAAGAAGCACCAAAGGTCACTATCTACTGTGGAGAAAGAGCTCCTAGCTATAGTACAAGCCTTGCAGAAATATGAAGTCTACGTTTCCACAAATAACCCCATTACTGTGTACACCGACCACAACCCCCTCGTCTTCTTGAACAGAGCTCGAAATGTGAA
>NC_090744.1:61860933-61863433 GCF_036898095.1 Palaemon carinicauda | reverse complement strand
AGTGAAGGTTATCGTCAAAAGTTTCGTAATTATGTTAAGCCCCATATTAAGACTTGGACTGAATTTGCTGCGGAAAAATTAAGGTTGTTTAAGAAGTGGCTTGACTCAGAAGATGTAGATACTTATGAGGAATTAATTAATCTCATTGTAACTGAGGAATTTAAGAGACGTCTCCCTCAAAATATCATATTGTATATAGCTGATAAGGAAGAGAAGGATCTAAAAAGGCAGCTGTTTTGGCAGATAATTATTCATTAATACATAAAGGCAGTCTGGGTAATGTAAAACAATATAGAGCAGAACCGCTGGGTGATCAAGATGGGAGGATTGATAGGAGTTTGTTTTGCAATTATTGTAAGAAGGAAGGCCACATGATTAGCAATTGTCCAAATCCTGCATGTAAGAAGGGGAAAGTAACTGAAAACAGAGCTCTAGTTAAGATGTTCCCAGGACACAATTCAGACACTAGTAAAGAGTCTGCAATGCATTGTGTATCACAGGATAAGAATTTGTTTGAAAAACTCATTTGTAACGGTACAATATCATTGCACAGTAATGATAAACCCATTAAAGTAAGAATGTTAATGAAGGGATACAGAATCAAACCAAAGCATTTTAATTAAAAGTGTTGTTCCAAATCTCACATTGCTTGATAGAAATGTCATAGTCAGGGATTTAACAGACGCTAAACTATTGCCGCTTACAGAAGTGTTCATGGTTTGTCCGTATGTAACTGGTAAAGTAGAAATGGCTTTTAGAGAAGGGAATTTCCCCTTGCCAAATGTACAGGTGTTACTTGGTAACGATCTTGCTGAAGAACTATTGTTACCCAATCTGACAATGTATGAAACTCCTGGAATAATAGAGGAAAGTGAAAATGAAAAGGAGTCAAAAGTGGAAGGTTGTGTTAATGTGACGACCCGCAGTATGGTTAACAATGATCGAGTGAAAGTAAGTGTACCTAACCTTGCAGATAAAGTAAAAATGAACAAGAAAAGCCTTGTTAAGTTACAGAGAGAAGATCCAGCTTTAAAGGGTGTTTATAAGCAAGCATTGGAGAAAGGAATGGAAAAGGTACCTGGGTATTACTTTAAGGATGACTTACTTTTCAGGTTATATAGACCTCCTAGGCTGGGTAATGATGAAACATGGAGTGACAGAGAACAGTTAGTAGTCCCTCATGATTTACGTAAAGATTTATTGGAGCTCGCTCATAATGTTTATTCACATTTTTGAATTACTGAAACTTACAACCGTTTAGCTTATGATTTTTTCTGGCCTAAAATGAAGGCTGATGTTGTAAATTTCATTAAACATTGTCATATTTGTCAAATTGCCGGTAAGCCTAATTAGGTTATACCAAAGGCACCTTTGAATCCTATTATTGTACCTCATGAGCCATTCCATCGAATTATCATTGATTGTGTAGGTCCACTGCCTAAGACAAAGAAAGGCAATCAATATCTTGTGACTATAAAGTGCCCTACCTCACGATTTCCTATTGCACTTCCAGTCAGGAATATTTCCTCTAAAAATTTTCTCAACCACTTACTCAAAGTATTTACAACTTACCGGTTTCCTAAGGAAATCCAGTGTGATAGGGGCACTAATTTTACTAGTGATGTTTTTCAGAAAACTATGAATGAGTTGTGTATAAAACAATGTCTCTCATCTCCTTATCACCCTGAATCTCAGGGAGCATTAGAACGGCATCATCAGACTTTAAAGTCGTTGCTTAGGAAGTTTTGTATTGAATCTGAATCTGATTGGGATGAAGGCATACACTATTTACTATTTGTAATTAAGGAAGTACCTTCTGAGTCTCTAGGTGTAATACCTTTTGAAATGCTATATGGTCGTAAAGTACGTGGTCCTTTATAAGTAGTTAAAGATAAGTTACTTGACAAGTATAACGTAGAGGCTATAACAGTGAGTCAGTACCTACAGAAATTAAAGGGAAATATTAATAAGATTCATAAATTTGCTATAAACAACTTGTGTAAAAATCAAGAAGAGATGAAATTAGGTATGCTAAAATCAGTAAAGATAGGAAGTTTAATGTGGGAGATTTAGTCTTTGCCTTCTATCCCATTACTGGTTCTCCTTTTGAAAGTAAGTTTTCTGGCCCTTATGTTATACAGAAACGTTAAAATAATCAGAACTATATCATAAAAACTCCAGATAGACGTAGAAGCACTCAGTTAGTCAATGTCAATATGCTTAAAGAATATCATGCCGATTCCTCTGCTGTTCTATTTTGTTCCAGAGACACTGATATTGTAAAATAAAAGTCCGCCACCTTAAAGGATGTAAATTATTTAGGCCTAGATGAAATCCCATCTTGGGCTGACTTTTCTAATAAAGAAATCTTACAATCTCTTCCACAGTATCTACAGTACCTAAATGAGGAGCAACGGTGTGATATTGAGAATCTGCTACGACAGTATGAAGATGTATGCAGTGATAATCCCCGAGAATGCAGTGTTATTTCTCACGACAT
>NC_090744.1:61850933-61853433 GCF_036898095.1 Palaemon carinicauda | reverse complement strand
GTAACACTTTACCTTAGCGAAAGGCCAGCGCAGGTGTAGGGACTTCTACGCAGGAGGAGACGGAAGATCAGAGAGGAGGTAGGGACGGTGACTTTGTACGATAACGTGTACGATAACTTACACTACTTTACACTACTACGTGAACTTTAACTTAACTTAGCTTATTTTTTTTTTTTCATTTTTATAATTTTATATTTATTTTTACATCATTCTTTTCTTATTTTTAATTTTAATTTCTTTCACTCGATTCGGTCTTCCTTTTCCTTGCTTTACTTTCTTTCTATTCATCATGATCACTAGACTGTTTTAAAAGAGATTTTTCAATGAAACTATCGAGTGAAAGTTGCTTTGTACGGGTTTTAAAGATTTTTCTAAAATGCGTTAAGCTAACATCATCAAACTGCGCAACAACACAGCAAACCTGAAGTTTCTGTGGGTGATGCTTGTCGATGAAATCAATGTGTTGATGATATGCCAGCATCTGTTTTATTTCCGCCGTACCTAAGATTTCGCCTACCTCCTCGATCTCCTCCGACTCACTCAACTGTGCTTGGAACTCATCATGCTGCATGGCTTGCAGCTCCTTGAGTTTTTCAGTGGTGAGCTCTTCGTGATGCTCATCGACGAGTTCGGTGATATCATCTTCATCCACCTCCAGACCCATGGACTTGCCAAGGGATACAATCTCTTCGACGTCTTCCTCGGCGGTAAGCACTGGCTCATTCTCGGGGCCAAAACCTTCGAAATCTCTGGGAGCAACAGCATCAGGCCAAAGCTTCTTCCAAGCGGAATTCAGGGTCCGATGAGTTACTTCCTCCTAAGCCTGATCAATGATCTTTAAGCAGTGCACGATATTGAAGTGGCTCCTTCAAAATTCACGCAAAGTTAGGTTGGTGCTGTGCGTGACATTAAAGCACTGCTTAAATAAGTGCTTGGTGTACAGCTTCTTAAAATCAGAGATGACTTGCTGGTCCATGGGCTGGGGGATAGGGGTGGTATTCGGTGGAAGATACAACACATTGATGAATTTGCATTCGTCGATGATATCATCTTCGAGTCCGGGGGTGTGGGGGGGGTGAGCGGGTGCATTTTCCAAACAAAGCAAGCACTTCAAAGGCAAATTCCTTTCTCTGAAGATACTTCTTGACAGCAGGGCCGAAAACTACGTTTACCCATTCCACAGCGATATGCCTAGTAACCCAAGCCTTAAAATTAAAATGCCATAGAACATGTAGCAGGTCTTTATTAATTCTATGTGCTTTAAATGCCCTAGGGATTTCGGAATGGTAAACTAACAGAGGCTCAATTTTGCAGTCCCTGCTGGCGTTGGCACAAAGCGCAAGAGTCAACCAATCCTTCATTGGCTTATGTCCCGGCATTTTCTTCTCTTCAGCGGTAATGTACGTTCGACTAGGCATCTTTTTCCAAAACAGACCGGTTTCATCACAGTTGAAAACCTGCTGCTCTACGTAACCTTCCTCCGCCACGATGCTTTCGAACTTTTCAACAAAGTTTTTAGCAGCCTTAGTGTCCGAACTCGAAGCTTCTCCATGACGTACAACTGAATGAATACCGGTCCGTTTTCTAAATTTCTCGAACCAACCTCAAGACGCCTTGAATTCCTCAGTCGTAGTATCGGCTGAACTCTCCCCCGCGTCACCCTGAGAGTGCGCCGCCTTCAGGTCACTGTAGATAGCACTGGCCTTCTCACAAATGATCGTTTTCGTGATCGTATCGCCAACAATCTCCTTGTGTTTGATCCATATTAACAAAAGTCGTTCCATCTCTTGAAGAGTAGTGCTACGACGTTTAGAAATAATCGTGATCCACTTCGAAGGTTTCACAGATTTAATGGCTGACTTCTGTTTTATGATGGTCGAGATCGTCGACATATTCCGGCCATATTGTTTGGCCAGATCGCTAACACGTACAAATCGCTCATGCTTTTCTATGATTTTCTGCTTTAATTCTAAAGAAAGCATAGACTTCCTCTTTTTCTCACCACTGCTGATAATTCCTGAACCGAAACTAAGCTTTTTAGGATCCATGATTACAAATCACAGAAAACAACACGTGAAAAGGCAAGATAAAAAACTGTTAAAACTGAGAGAACAGAGGACAACCACACAATGCGCACGCGATGAGAGGACTGATCAAGGTGACGCTCGATTGGCGTCCCTCCGATGTGCTGCCGTCTAACGGCGTCAACAACAAACTACAGTATGCTGCACGCTTTCGAGAAAATTCCACGGGTAAACGTATTGTTTACGTCAGTGGTTCTTAAACTTTTTTTCCTTGCGCCCTCCTTCTGCATTAAGCATAGATCCCATGCCCCCCTCCCCACCCTTGAAATTTTTGCCAAACGTGAAAGTACCGTATGTATGTATGTATTGTTTTTACAAACAATATGTTGCGTTTTGTATGGTAATATACTTCATTGGTTATGTGAGTATATGGATGAATGATAGATTTTTATTTCATCGCTGTTGATTTTTTATAG
>NC_090744.1:61835933-61838433 GCF_036898095.1 Palaemon carinicauda | reverse complement strand
CCATCGTATAATGTAAAAAAGAAAAATATTTTCGCTACAATTCCTTACCAATCTGACAACAAGTTTTCCATCAAACTTAAACAAATAATAGAAAAAGAGTTCGGCTGCCTTAACATCCAACTAATCCCAATCAATCCACTCAAAATTAATGTATTTTTTGGCTACAAAGACAAACTGCAGACCTTCATGAGGTCCAACATCATTTATAAATTCAAGTGCCCGGGATGTCCCGGTATCTATGTTGGATCTTGCCGAAGGTTGTTGCAGGTGAGATACTGTAGCCATATGGGATACAGCTTCAGAACTGGTCAGAGACTTGGTAACCCAGAATTTTCTAATATTAGGAATCATGCCGCTATTTGCAAAACCCAAGTAAACAAAAAACATTTTTCAATTATTGGTGGGACAAAACATAGCGAATTTTTAACTACCCTTGAATCATTATACATTAAACGCCTCGTTCCTTCTTTAAACTCTAACGCCTCCGCTTCTCCTCTTTTCTTAGCATAACTGAAGTCGTAGATGGGTAACAATTCTTACTCATTCGTTCTTCGCCTTTTCCTATGGATGGCTTGGTGAGCACTGGTTCTCTTATGTTTCAATGTTTTAGTTTTTCACGATTTTCTGTGATAAAATCAATAATGTTTTAATATTCTTTTACTATTTTGTTTTAAATTATTGTATAAATTTTAAGAATTTTATATTTATATCTTTTACAGATTGATAATGAACATTGCAATGTTCGAAACGTTTCCTAAATAAATTATGGCCTTTTTACTGATGTGTTTTGGACCCTGCTGCACACCATATATATGATCTTCACCTGTAATCCTTATATATATATATATATATATATATATATATATATATATATATATATATATATATATATATATATATATGTATATGCAAAATTGATCAACGAAACTGAGTTACGAACCTTTTTAACCAACACTACAGCAAAATACCAGGAACAGAAAAGAATTTGATGCCTTGAGTTGAGATAATGTTGAGTTATGATGATGTAAAGTGGAATTGTACCTTTTAAAACATGCTATCTTCCGCATCCGAGAGAAATATGGCACCTGCGCAATAGAGATGTGGCAACAGCGCGAGATTCCGTTTCTAATGCTCTTATTGGATAAGAACCTGTGCAGAGCCATCTAGTGGCAAGAAATTGAACTAAATTCTGTTGAATATTAGGAGGCTAATAATTAGTAATTACTAATCAATGTGCAAGTTATTTTTGGAGAACATTGTATTTTTTTGTAGCTAAGAACATACTGAATAACATATAAAAAAATTGGATAGTTGCAGGATGGGTCAAATAAAAGTGAACAATATTGCTGTATGCCCCATGGCCTACCACTGATTACCGCCAAATTTCCATAACTCCCATATTATCTAAAGTTTTTGAACGTCTTCTGGCAAAACGTCTTAATAGATTTGCTGAAGGTAATCATCTACTCCCTAGTTTGCAATTCAGTTTTCGTAAAGGCCTTGGAGCATGTGATGGCCTTCTTACAAACTCCAATGCTGTACAGAAATCCCTTGATTGTGGTCGGGAAGTTCGTATGATTGGCCTTGATTTTAGTGCTGCCTTTGGCCGTGTTAATCATGAGGCCCTTGTTTTCAAACTGAAACAGTTGGGAGTGGGTAGGTCGTTTCTTAGCATTATTATTGATTTTTTAAGTAATAGATCTCAAAGAGTTGTTGATGGGCACCATAGTGATTATAGGAATGTGATATCCGGTGTTCCACAGGGTAGTGTTCTTGGCTCATTACTTTTCATACTATATACACATGACATGTGGTTTGGCCTAGAAAACAAGCTTGTTGCATATGCAGATGATGCTACTCTCTTTGCATCAATTCCATCCCCTGAATGTAGATCTAGGGTTGGTGAATCCCTTAATAGAGATTTAGCTAGAATTAGTGCATGGTGCAAATTATGGGGTATGAAGTTGAATCCTAACAAAACTCAAAGTATGATTTTAAGTAGGTCAAGGACGGTGGCTCCTCAACATCCGGATCTCAGTATTGATAATGTTTCTTTAAATATGTATGACTCTTTCAAAATTTTAGGTGTGATTCTCGACAGTAAATTTACTTTTGAGAAACATATAAGGTCTGTGTCTTCTTCAATTGCACAAAAAATTTGCTTATTGAGAAAGTCTTTCAAGATTTTCGGTGATCAATCTATTCTGAAGAAGTGTTTTAATTCTTTCATTCTACCTTGTTTTGAGTATTGTTCTCCTGTCTGGTCTTCAGCTGCTGATTCTCATCTTAATTTGTTGGACAGAAACTTACTGTCTATTAAATTTCTTATTCCTGATCTAGACATTAATCTCTGGCACCGTCGTTCAATTAGTTCATTATGCATGTTGCATAACAATTCTATCCTGTTCGTAATACTAGGCAGGCAGTTAATTCTAATAGCCAGGCCTTCTCCATCACGAGGCTCAATACTACGCAGTACTCTAGAAGTTTTATTCCAGCT
>NC_090744.1:61820933-61830933 GCF_036898095.1 Palaemon carinicauda | reverse complement strand
CGATTGCTTCAATATTATTCCTTGTTATTTGTCTGTTTCACTTCAAACACCATTTACAATATAACATACATGTTTATATTTTTCTATCTAAATCAAGGCTATAGATGTTTGCTTTCCCATAACAGAGAGAGAGAGAGAGAGAGAGAGAGAGAGAGAGAGAGAGAGAGAGAGAGAGAGAGAGAGAGAGAGAGCTATTATTATTATTATTATTATTATTATTATTATTATTATTATTATTATTATTAGTTAAGCTACAGCGATAGATGGAAACGCAGGATGCTACAAGCACACGGACTCTTACAGAAAAAAAGATAGCCCAGTGAAAAAGGATAAAAGGAAATATATAACTCTAAAGAGAATTAAAGAACAATTAAAATACAATATTTTAAAATTATAACATATAGTTCATATATATTTATATATGCATATATATATATATATATATATATATATATATATATATATATATATATATATATATATATATATGTATATATACTGTATATACATATATATATATATATATATATATATATATATATATGTATATATATATATATATATATAAATGCATATATATCTATATATATATAAATACAAATACATATATATATATATATATATATATATATATATATATATATATATAAATATATATATATATATATATATATATATATATATATATATATATTTATTTATATATATATATATATATATATATATATATATATATATATATATATATATATATATATATATATATAATACTAAAAAAGTGTTATGTCCGTCTGTTCAATAAAAAAACATTTAATGCAAATTTGGACATTAGAAGTTAAAAGCATATTGAACAGAAGTTGAAGTACGAAAGTAAAATTTTATAGAATTTAAAATTATTTTCTCATATTGCCAATGTCTACCATTAAGAGTCTATGATAAACTTCATTTTGCATTAAATAGGGGAAGTCACGAAATTATGAGTGTCCTGAACTAAAAATATCCAAAAATGCTTAATCTATATGAGTTTCAATGCTTATATGGTATAAATAACAGATTTTGAGCAAATTGAAAAATCTATTTTTGGGTGAGCTACCCATGTCGTCCTGATGGAAGTTCCTAAAAGGTAGCTTTCTAGGGTATATTTGACTACAGTGATATTCCCAGAGAATTTTACCTTAAGATACCCAGAATTCTAACTCCTGGAGCGAATATCCCTAAATCATCTCACAGGGATATCGCACAATATCAGAGGACGTATTTTTGACACGTCACATAGCTATCTTCAGCCCGAACAGTATTAACGCTTCGAGGGGATATAGTGAAAAGATTCTGAAACGAGAATGAAAAGAGAGCCACTCATAAGGCATCTCTCCTATTCCGTTTCCAGTGTGTATCTGATGAAGGCGGTAGCTACCTCTTTATTCCTTGTAGCTATATACGAGGTGTTACAGATACTGTATTATATTATTATTATTATTATTATTATTACTTACTAAGCTACAACCCTAGTTGGAAAAGCAGTATGCTATAAGCCCAGGGGCTCCAACAGGGAAAATAGCTCAGTGCGGAAAGGAAAAAAGGAAAATAAAATATTCTAAGAGGAGTAACAACAATAAATATCTCCTATATAAACTATAAAAACTTTAACAAAACAAGAGGAAGAGAAATAAGATAGGAGAGTGTGCTCGAGTGTACCCTCAAGCAAGAGAACTCTAACCCAAGACAGTGAAAGGCCATGGTACAGAGGCTATGGCACTACCCAAGACTAGAGAACAGTGGTTTGATTTTGGAGTGTCCTTCTCCTAGAAGAGCTGCTTACCATAGCTAAAGAGTCTCTTCTACCCTTACCAAGAGGAAAGTGGCACTGAACAAGTACAGTGCAGTAACCCCTTGGGTGATGAAGAATTGTTTGGTAATCTGTGTTGTCAGGTGTATGAGGATAGAGGAGAATATGTAAAGAATATGACAGACTATTCAGTGTGTATGTAGGCAAAGGGAAAATGAACCGTAACCAGAGAGGAGGATCCAATGTAGTACTGTCTGGCCAGTCAAAAGACCCCATAACTCTCTAGCGGTAGTATCTCAACGGGTGGCTGATCCCGGGATTGATCAATAAGCCCTTTTACAATAAAAGGAAGGGCGGGTCCATCAGGACAACATGGCTACCTCACCTAAAAATAGATTTTTTGCTTCGCTTAAAATCCGTTTTTTGGGCTCAGGCCATGTCGTCCTGATGGAAGTTTACCAGAGCATTACTGTATCTGTGGATTCTCAATCAGTGCCGTACTCTCAAGAAAGTATTTTCCTGGTCCGTCTAGACTTAGAGACCTATGATGTTACCGTCATACATCATTTCATCTAAGCATGAACTATGTTAGTGCTTCCTGCCCCCTACAGGGAAGAGTCGTACTAGACTCTGGAAAAAGTCACAAGGAATACATAATAATTATGGATGACAAAATGACAAGCTTGTTTAGTGGTCTCGCCTTATACAATATTAAGCAAAGTTTGTATAAGTCACCAATGTCAGTATGAATTTGTGACCCATTCCCCAATGTGACTACTCTTATCAACTATTGGATAATGGTTGTATCCACATAGAAAAAAATTTTGCCTCTTTGCCACTATCCCGTTAGGGTACCACGTCAACCCTTCCAAGGAAAGGTTAGAGTGAGTGGACTTTTGCTTGAATCAGGGAACAGTCTTAAAAGACATACCGTGATAAAAATATCCATAATTTAACCTTATTGCTCAGTACATTTCTAATAAAATGAGTGTGGGCAAATAAGAAGCAGGGATCACTATGAACTAGTTTATTAAAATTTAATAAGCGTACATATAAGATGAACATTTATAAAATTTACAAAATGTGGATGATATGCGTCAAAGCATAAAGAAAAACAGTCAACAGAAAATATTGTTTCGTTTACTAGGAAACAGATTTGCCACTTCAATTGAATTATTAATAATATTGATATAGTCTGTATACTGTTAATTTACACTAGCATAAAAAACGCTTGGCACAAGTGTCCGCATTATGCTATAGTTCACCGACGACAATGGAACAGTTCGTAAGGACACTTTAGTGGCCTATCGCTCAGTGTGTAGTAATATACAGTGACTCTACACGCACCCTCTTAATTAATTGTCTCAAATTTATTACACTGTTCCTTGCAGATTTAAAACAGAAGGTTAAAGAATATTACCTGCTGCTACCACAGAATTCTTAAGTTGCTCCACTAGCTTCGCATAGTGCGTAAAGAACACCTTGGGTGACTACCAGCCGGTGTACAAACAAGGATGTTCAAAGTCCATATAATTAAAGAAATTTTATGGAAGAGGCAACTTTCCTCAGATCATGACTAATGGGTGTACTGTCTGGATCCGTTCTGCGAATAACACAGGTGAGTTTCGCTCTTAGTTATAGAAAACTTTGAACCCAGGGTTTCTCTTCTGAATAGCTGTCCTGCCATAAAGTCTGAAGTTCTATGAAGATAGACCTTAGGCACTCCACTGGACATAGAGATGCATCTTCCTTCAGAGGGCAGATTCTCTAGGGACCCCACCTGTTGGTGGGAAGCATGTTCTTAGCAAGAAACGTTGGGTCTGGAAATAGATTCAGTTCTCCCTCCAAGAACTGGACGTGACCTTCCTCTCTAGAGAGAGCCACTATTTCACTAACTCTGGCCCAAAAAGCGAGTACAAGCAAAAATATGACTTAAAATTCAAGGCCCTCTAAGCGCATTCCTCATTGTTTATTATTTATACACAATGAAGAATCTTATCTACTGACCATGTAAAGGGTTCTTGGAGGTGCTGAAGGGCAAAGCCTAGCATGGGCCTTTGTAGTTCATTAAGAACGTCGTTAGAAAGGTCGACCTGTAAGGCATATGGTATTTGTCTTGTCAAGGCAGACTTGAACAAAAGAATTGTGTTGGCTGCTAAACCTTGTTGTCTTTCGTCGCAAAGAGGTCTATCTGCAGCTCTGGGACTTAACTCGAGATGAAGGAGAACGATCCTGCGTCAAGGGACCATTCTGACTCTATAGGTGTAAACCTGGATTGAGCGTCCGCTGTCACATTGCGGAACCCTTGAATGTGAACTGCTGACAGGTGCCATTTCTTCCTTTCCGCCAAACAGAATATGGCCAACATCACTTGGTTGATTTGAGGTGACCTCGACCCTTGTCGATTTAGGCATCTCACTACCACCTCGCTGTCCAGAACCAGTTTTATGTGGGTCGAGTGGTAAGGAGAAACTTTCTTTAGTGTCAGAAGTACTGCCATGGCTTCTAGAAAGTTGATGTGAAATGACTTGAAAAGATTGGACAAAGCTCCTTGGACTCTTATCTGATGAGAGTGACCTCCCCAGCCTTCCTTTGAAGCATCTGTGTGGATAGTTACTGACAGGGGAGGAGGTTGAAGAAGTATTGATTTCTTCAATTGCTTGGCATTGGACCACAGCTTGAGAAGCGTTCGCAGTCGAGTCGGTAGTGGTCTTATTAGATCTCTTCGCGCGTTTGATGCGTATTTTCTCCAGACTCCTGTTGCATCCTTAAGCTGTGCTCTTAGCACTGGATCTGTTATGGAAGCAAACTGTAGAGAGCCCAGCACTCTCTCCTGTTCGCGTCTTGATATCCGTTTGGATTTCAATAGTCTCTTGATAGATCCTTCTATTTTTTTCCTCTTCTTACTAGGAATGGAAAGTCGGTGTGACTCCAAATTCCAGTGGATTCCCAACCACTGAAATTTTTGAGCTGGAGAAAGTCGAGACTTTTTTATGTTCATCTTGAATCCCAGATGTTCCAGAAACTAGATCACTATCTGAGAAGCTTGCATGCATTCTGTCCTAGATGCTGCCCACACCAGCCAGTCGTCCAAGTAGGCTACTACTTGGACCCACTTTAGGCGTAATTGATGGACGGCTGCATTCGCGAGCTTCGTGAAAATCCTCGAGGCTATGTTTAGCCCGGAAGGCATGGCTCTGAAGGCGTAAAGTTTTCTATGTAACTTGAAGCCTAGGTAGGAGGAGAGGTGACGATTAATTGGAACGTGCCAATAAGCGTCAGACAAGTTTATAGAGACAGCATATGCCCTTCTGGGCAGTAGGGTCCTTATGTGCTGAATTGTGAGCATTCTGAACATGTAGTTCACTATGAAAATGTTGAGTGGCGACAAGTCTAGAATGACTCTGAGTTTTTCTGAGTCCTTCTTTGGAACACAAAACAGCCTTCCTTGGAATTTTATTGACTTAATTTTCCGGATTACGCTTTTGTCTAAGAGTTCTCGGACATATTCTTCCAGAACGGGGGATGAGTGTTGGAAGAATTTTTATTTAGGCTGTGGGCCCAGGGATCAAAGGTCCAGCGATCCCTAAATAGCTGTAGTCTCCCTCCTACTGGAAGTATCTTACTTCTGCTGTTGTGGACCTGAGGCCTTGCCTCCTTGACCGCGTCCTCCCCTGTATCCCCTTCCTCTTGAAAGGCGTCTAGAAGAACCTCTGGCTGTTCCTCTAGCTCTCGAACGAAAGGAAGAAGTCTGCCTTTCGAAGGCTGGGTTAAAAACTGGCGACCGTGTCGCCACTTGTTGAGGTACCAGCTGGTACGTGGTTGGAGCTTGTGCCGCTATCTGAGGCACCGCGGTCACAGGAAGTTGTTGTTGATGTTGCTGTCGGTAGGGTTTAGCCGGCCGAGAGGGTGGCCTAGGCCTTTTTGTCTTCATCTTGGGTTGGGGACCCTCATCCGGAGAAGACTTTCTCTTAAAATTTAAGCCCCACTTTTTGAGAAGGTTCCTATTCTCTGTGGTGGCCTTGTCTACTACCTCTTTAACCACTTCATTGGGAAAGAGGTCTTTACCCCAGATACGAGAGGAGATCAGTTTCCTCGGTTCGTGCCTCACCGCAGCCGAGGAGAACACGAACTCTCTACAGGCTCTCCTAGCTTTTATAAAGCTATAGAGATCCTTCGTAACTGTGGCCAGATGGGTTTTGGCTGCAACCTTGAACATGTCCTGGTTCTTGAGGTTACTTGCCATCATTTCTAGTGTCGTTTGCAATGACATCGATGCCGCAAATCTTTCTCTTGTCTCTTGCTCTCTACGCAAGAGAACCTTCGACAGTTTTGGAAGTGCCTCACCGAACTGGCGTTCAGCAATATCAGCTTCCAGCTTCCTGACTGAGAAGGTAAGGTATACGTCCTTCCAGTCTTCTTGGTCCAAGGGCAAGGTCAGAGATAACGGCTTGCAGTCCTCCAAGGAGGGGCATGGTTTCCCTGCCTCCACCGCCTTTAAGGCTGCCTTATATCCCTTTTCCAAGAAGGGAAAGGCTCTGGTAGGAGAGGCCAAAAAGGAGGGAAGCTTCTTACTCAAGGCTGGCACCTTTGAGTTAGTGAAGCCCCTCTCTTTCATTGAGCTCGCTAGTAACGTCTGAGCTTTACTATGGTAAAAAACTATGACTTCCATCTGCTCTGTCTCCTCCCTTGAGGCTGGCTCCTTCCTAAGACGGACATAGCAGTCCGGATAAGAATCTTTGTTGAGCCAAAATTCCACTTCTTCCAGGGGAATTGCTCCCAACTTTTCTGAGATCACGATCTTCTCGGTTGTCATTGGCATGTATTCGGCATACCTCCAAGGATTGGTATCCGAGCACAAAGGAAGATCCTTCACGCTGAGCTGTTTCTGGAGCCCACGTGATGTTGCAAGTCTACGTAACTCCAGTTTCATTGCAGCTTCCTTCTCATCATTCTTCCTTTGAAATTGTTGGATCATCTCAACAATGGAAGAAAGAGTCCTTCCCAGTTCATCTGGGATGGCAGACGATGTAGAAGGAACAGGTTCTGGGTCCGGAACCGATGTAACCGACACTTCGTCAATTTCTTCCTCTTCTACTTGAGGAGCCTGGAACAGCTCCTCCTCCTGACCTTCTCCTAGAAGGTCCCTCTCAGTAGAATCCGACACCTCCGACATCCTATCGTCTAATTGGATGTCTTGAAGGGCGGCCGAGACTTTAGAATCTACCGGATTCTGGGCAGTTGGTATCTCCACCTGAGGCTGAGGGATGATTGCATCAGCCGATGCTTTAGGGAAAAGGTATGCCCTCATCTTCTCATTTGGAACGTAGGGGCCTGAGGTGTTTTTCTGAAAACCCCTCACCCAGGATCGTAACATTTCCCTGGCAGCATCCCTTGACTCCGTCGACTTAGGGTCGTCAAAAGCCTCGGTAATCAGGTTAGAACAAACTGTACAAATCTGGGGGTCCCAATAGCGGAGGCTGCGCATGGTGCGTGCCTCCTGCAAAGTTGATGTCCACAGAAGTTCTTACTGCGGACATTACAGAACACACTCCCGCACTTCGGACGGTCCTCCTGTAAAGAGAAAAAAAATCCATGAGTATCAAGTGAAAGCTTTCACTTATAATGAGACATTTAGCTTATATAGAAAAGCTATAAAAGAAAGAAGGAAAGACACATACTTGTATTATCTGTCCAGTCAATTGCTGAAACCTCCCGATATATTAAAACTAAGGTTAATTCTATTCTAGAATACCTTATGTAATTTCCAAAACGGAAATTTAAGGTGTAGTTCACACCTTGAGATAAAGTTTTAATATACGGGATAGAAAGAATACAGAAAGAACTTTTCTCTATATATTGTACGGTCTCAACAAAAGGCTGTACAAGATAATATTAAGTATGATGAAGAACTTTAGTGTTATCACAAGCTCTGTACAGTAGTTTCTGACAATGCAGTGTGTACTACACTACAAATATAGCAGATACTGTACATAACATGCTGTTGTGCCGCTGTGCTCCTGCACGTGCCGGCCGGCATCTACCCCTGTATAGTTCAAAGATATACTATCTTTAACTAATAGGCGGCAGCCCACTGATTCGCGACTGTGTGCCGGCCGGCAATCATTGCCCGCCGACGGCTGAAAACACTAATACCCGGCTGCCGGCCGCTAATCGTAGTGGCCAGCAGATTCGGGCTGTGTTTCCACTGCCGGCAGGCAAAGATAATAATACCCATGCCCACCGACAGTAGCCAAGAACACGAGAACCTCCACCTGCCCGGCTGTTGGCTGTTAAGCCGGCAGCCGGGTTAGGGGTGCAACACAAGAGTCAGAGAAGCAGTATGGAGATAAGGTTATAAGGCGGCATTGCCATACAACCTTCCATCCAGAAAGAGTGAACTTTTGGAAGGGGAGATGGTAGCATTCAGGCTTCCAAAGAATCCATAGCCTGCCGGGCTCTACCCGCAGACATGGAAGGGAGATCAAGGGAGGTCTGGGGTTCACTCTGCAAAGAACAAAGGGTCTCTGCCGGCCGACACGTAATGCCAGCCGGCAGAGAGCTGAGCCGGTCCTCCATCCTAACCTACGCTGGGTATGGAAGTAGGACTGCGTGTAAAAGAAAATAAAAGAAAGAGAGGTGGGGAAGGGATAAGGGTCCTATAGACTTCGTTCTAGCAAGAGACGCACTCAGCAGTTAGGGAAGCTCATCCTAACGTAGAGTTGTCTATTAGGGAAGAAGACTGGCAATACTTGCTATCCTCCTCCCAACCACAACAAAGTTATGTGAAGTTATTTCACCGGGCAACAGAGAAAACTCATTCTCCAGCTCGAGAAAAACAATACAGGACAGTCTGCTAGGCCACTAGAGGAAGGAATCATCTCTTACAGAATCCTTCCAACAAGGACTAGGGAAGCAAACCTTCCTGTGTCCACCCCTAACCTAGCAAAAGAGACTCATTCTCTATGCTAGGAAGAAGCAGACCACAGACTAGAAACTCTGATATTCTGCCCTAACCCAAAAAACCAGTCACTCTGGTTATCAGGTCAGGACAGACATATCCTAGAATAGTTATACCTGAATTATTATACAGATAGAACCACTAGGATTAAGCCGAAGGCTTACAGAGGGAGAGAGGGATTGAACTTAGCCTCCGGAGGAGAAAAGAACAATCGGGGATGTGCGAAAGTATACTACTGTACCTAGATACTAGACTAGGTAAGGTGAGAATCGATTACATAACCGAAACTCTCTCGTAGACAATCTTGAAAAAAACATTCAACAATATCTTACATGTATAAAATTTTTGCCTATAGCTTCAATAACATAACACTCGGAAAAACTTATATCATGCATGAAAATACTAAGGCCGAACGCCTAGGCTACTAAGCCTATCGAAGGGCAAGATCGGTACCTCGACCCTTGTCGAAATCGCCGAACTAAAACTGATGGTATAATATAAGCATTCCTAGAGGAGCTGAATAGCTAGATTATTAAAGCATAATAAACCAGGAACGTCGCTCTAGCTAACTAAATGACCCATAAATAGCGAGCGATAGCATCCAAGATGCCTCCGGTAGGCAACAGCTCTTGTTTACGTTAATATCACTTTTGATTTAATTCAAAACGACAAGAGCTTACATTTATACAGAGTAAAGATAATACTCAACTTTCCAGAGGCAAAAGAGGCCGGAGAAGTCATCAAAATGTTGAATAAAATCCAAAATAACGAGAGAACACAACGGAAAACACCGAGCAGTAGAGCTACACGAAAAGGAATAAAGAGGGAGCTACCGCCTTCATCAGATACACACTGGAAACGGAATAGGAGAGATAGCTTATGAGCGGCTCTCTTTTCATTCTCATTTCAGATTCTTGTCACTATAACCCCTTGAAGCGTTAATACTGTTCGGGGTGAAGATAGCTATGTGACGTGTCAAGAATACGTCCTCTGATATTCTGCGATATCCCTGTGAGATGATTTAGGGATATTCGCTCCAGGAGTTAGAATTCTGGATACCTTAATGTAAAATTCTATGGGAATATCACTGTAGTCAAATATACCTTAGAAAGCTACCTATTAGAGACTTCCATCAGGAGGACATGGCCTGAGCCCAAAAAAATCATTACATATAGAAAAGAAAGTTCGACTTACAGTAGTTTTTCCTATGATTTGCATCCAACCAGTTTCCATCATTCATTAATGTCCCGTAT
>NC_090744.1:61813433-61815933 GCF_036898095.1 Palaemon carinicauda | reverse complement strand
TTCTTTGAAACTGGTATAAGCATGACAACCTTTCATATAATGTTCTATAGATTTTTTCATTCCTAACCAAAAGGATTCACGTGCTCTCCTTAATATTCTATCTATCCCTAAATGCCCTGCATACGGACTTGCATGAACAATGTGGATGGCTCGATTAATTAAAGAGGGAGGGAGAACTACCCATGCACAAAATTCCCCTCCCCTATTCTCGTAAGCATAATTCAAGATGTCATTTATATAAAAAAAAAATCTCACGAGGCACATTCAGAAATGACGGATATCTCTCTGATTCCCCTTTAATCACCACTCGAACTATTTCCATTCATCCCTCTTTTTTCTGTCCGTCTCGGACTTCTTTTATGTCTCAACCTCCCAAGTCAATCAAACCTGCATCATCAGGGCATTCATGCTGGACACCCCTGGTCATGTCCTCGGCCACCCACATATATTCATCTTCACCGCTCATATCTCTCTCTCTCTCTCTCTCTCTCTCTCTCTCTCTCTCTCTCTCTCTCTCTCTCTCTCTCTCTCTCTCGTCTTCTGATAGCTCATCAGGAGAATTCACATCCCATTCTCTCTTTTTTCAATTTTGATGTGGGTCTTCAATATTTCGGTTACGTTCTTCGTTCCTCTTTTGTGCCCTAGTTGTTACTCCTATTACTGTACCTCTAGAGAGAGCATCAGCTACCTTTTTAGCTTTACCTTCTATATGATGAAAACCCTTTATATTGAACTCTAACAGTCTCTCAATCCATCTCGCTTGTTGGGAGCTCAAATCATTTTCATAATGCAAATCACATAAAGGGCGATTATCACTTTGTAACTAAATCAACTCACCTGATAAAAAAAAAAAAAACGATGTCTCTCTAGAACCCAAAGAATAGCTAAAGCCTCTCAATCGAATGTATTATAATTATTTTCTGCCCCTTTTAATGCCCGGGAAACAAATCAAATGGGTTGCTCTCTGCCTTTATCATCTCATTGAGAAATTACACCACTAATAGCTACGTTAATCGCATCTATTTTCACAAAAACGGGCGATCAAATCTAGGATATAGGAGTAATTGATTGCTAGTTAAGACAGCTTTTAAATGTTTAAAAGCCCTTTCTTCTTCCATTCCCCAATTTATTACTTTCTGTTTCTTTAAAGAATATAAGGGTCTCGCTATCTCTCCAAAACCTCTTAATAATTTATTGGTAATACCCAGCGAGCCCTAGGAACCAAGCGTCTTCCTTAGAGTTATGTGGCCTGGGGAAATCTCTAATAGCTGCTACTTTACTGGGGCAGGGTTTGATACCTTCTGGGGTTATTATATGACCTAAAAATTCTACCTGTTTACAGAAAAATTTGTGCTTTCACAAATTTATTTTTATACCATTACGATGAAATTCTTCCAAGACTTTACGAATGTTATTATTATGTTTTTCGGACTTTTTCCCTATAATTATGATATCGTCAATATAGACAAGAACATTATGGCCAATTAAGGGAGACAAAACCACCATCATTACTCTAGAGAAATGACTTGGAGTATTTTTAACACTGAAAGGAAGAAAAATAAACTGATATAGTTGATCATTAGCTATAGATGCCGTTTTATATTCACTGTCTTCCTGAATGGGTATTTGATAGTATCCAGATTTTAAAAATAACCGTTGTAAAATATTTACTATCCCGTACCTTCACAAGTAATTCTTTGATCAAGGGCCATGGAAATGCATTATACTTAGTGACTGCATTCCACTTCCTATAATCAACAGACAATCTTACCGAGCCATCCTTTTTCTTAACAGCTACAATTTGAGAAGCCCAGGGGGATTCACTCTCCTTGATTATCCCTTGTTCCCTTAATTTTTTAAATTCCATTTCTATCTCTCCCTGGAAAACAATGGGTACCGTATAAGGCCTTGACGTAATTGGCTCCGTTTGTCCAGTTTCAAAGCTAAAGGGAAATCAATCACTCCTCTAGGGTGGCTCATCTCTAATTGCAATTATATCGGAATAATTATTGACAATGTCACTAACTACAGGTTCATATTTTGATGGACATAGTTTTCGCGCTTGCATAATCAAATTCTGAGTGCGTTCGTCTTTGCGGGCTGGAGTTGTGGCTCACAACATCTCATCATTAGCATTTTCACATAACTCTAATTCAGACACAGAATCACCTTCTAACATGACTTTTTTATTTGACAAATTAACTATCGTTATATCAGCTCTGATCTTTTATTTTTGATAAGCCCTCTAAAATCATATGGGCCCCATTGTCATGGAGTTTAACAACGACCTTGTTTCCTTCCAGAAGAGGGGGACACAGGGTCAGTAAAATACTCGAAAGTGTCTGGGGAGACAACACTTCTCCTCTCTCAGGTACAGCTGTTACCTTACTTAAATGTCTCTCCGAGCCCACACAAGCACTTAATTTCTCATGTCTTTTTATCAGCAAAATGTACCCTCCTGCTTTTACTGTTATTGTATCTTTCCCCCAAAAAAATGGAT
>NC_090744.1:61763433-61808433 GCF_036898095.1 Palaemon carinicauda | reverse complement strand
AAAAAAATGAGGTCTCTTCAAACAACAACAACAACAGCAAAAAAAGAAAATTATACTCATCCATCCAAGGAATGTCGCGTTTGCAGGGTTAATGAGGTACACTCCGATTGACACTTTTAAAAAGTACCTCTTCCTGAAACACATGTATATGTGCCTGATGATGCTCATACACTGCGCCATTAATCATGCTTTGTATTACTACTCTGTTAGATTTAACCATCTGTTCTCGGTACGGACCCAAATACGCTGGATCTAGTTTGTGTTTCTTAGGTTGTAATCGTTTCAAATACACACGATCGCCCACAAATACTTTTACCGGTGCGGTTCTGAGCCAACCATCATTCTTTGAGCTGGGTTTTCATAAACTATTTTCAAAAACCTTTCAGTGGTGTTCATTACTCTCCTTAAGAGATTTAGTAATTTGTCATGGTATTGCTCAGTTGTATAATTTAGCAACTAATGCAAATGAATCAGGACCGTATACGGTAACACAGGATCATGTCCATACGCTATAAAGAAAAGCGTTTCCCTGAGCCGGCCAATATGTGCAATTTTCAAAGCTAGCCCAGCTGTACGAAGCATGGCGTGCCAATGATTATGGGTCATCAGCCACAAAGTAACATAAAATTCGCACCACTTCCTTATTTTTCTATTCCACTAAGCTCAAGGCCCACATGTGGTCACTTAGAAGTGTTGACCGATTTCACCACCTTATTTATAAACTCGAGACCACTATCACATGTCAAAATTTTCGGGCAACCAAACCTAGTAATGAAAGAGCTCACCACCTGGGCTAATGAGTTTTCTGATTTATCCAACATTGCGAAAGAATGAGTATAACGAGTAAATGCATCCACAAATACACTTATATACTTATGTTATGTTATACCTGTAGGAAATGATCCTACGACATCCATATGCATCCTATTAAATTTACTAAAAATCACAGTCCACTTTCTGGCTTACGGGCCAGTTATTTTATGTTCTTCGAAACAGTCAAAAGCATGTCAATATTTCATATAATTTTCTGTAGATTTTTTTCATTCCTAACCAAAAGAAGAATTCACGTGATCTCCTTAAGGTTCTACCATTTCGAAAAAGCCCTGCATACGGACTTGCATTTACAATGTGGATGACTCGACTAATTATAGGGGGAGGAAGAACTACTTGTGCATAAAATTCCCCTTCTCACTTCTCGTAAGCACATTATAAGATATCATTCTCCACAAAAAAAAATGTCCCCGAGGCACATTCAGAAATGATGGATAATGCTCCGATTCCCCTTTAGTCACTGCTTGCACTCTTTCCATCCATTCCTATTTTTTCTGTCCATTTTGGCCTTCCTTTATGTCCCAACCGCCCAAGTCAATTACACCTGCATTATCAGGGCACTCATTGATAGTTGTAAAATATCTACTATCCCATACCTTCATGCATTATTCTTAGTGACTGCATTCAATTTCCTATAATCAACACACAATCATACCCAGACATCCTGTTTCCTAACAGCTAGAATTGAAGAAATCCACAGGGATTCTCTCTCATCGATAATCCGTTGTTCCTTCAATTTACTAATTTACCTTTCTATCTCTCCCTGGAAAGGAATGGGTACCTTATATGGCCTTGTCCTAATCGGCTCTGCCTGCCCAGTTTAAATGTTAAAGGAAAATCGATCGATCCTCTCAGTTGGCTCGTCTCCAATTGCAATTACATCGGAATAATTATCAACAATATTACTAACTAGAAGTTGATATTTTTGCGGACATAGTTTCCGTGCTCTCATAATCAAGTTCTGAGTGTGTCCGTTTGTAGTAATTTCACTCAACTCCAATTCACACACGAATCACTTCCTATCACAACACTTATGTTTGCCTAATTAACAATTGTAATATCCACTCTGTTCTCTTTTATTTCAGACAAGCCCTCTGAGACTACGTGTGCCCATTTGTCATGGTGTTTAACTACGACCTTGGTCACTCCCGGGAGTGGAGGACACGGGGTCATTGATATGCTCCTAAATGTCTGGGGAGGCAATACTTCTCCTCTCTCAGATAGAGCTGCTACCTTACTTAACTTCTCTCCTTTCACATACAAGCAATTACTCTCTCATGGCTTTCTATTGGCAAATCACCCTCCTGCTTTTTCTGTTATTCTACCTTTTTCCCCCAAATGTAAATTTGATTACTCATTATAAAATTCAAAGCAATTAATCTTCCTGGAATTTCCAAGGTGGACAAGACAAAAAAATAATGTGTAAACTTCACAGATCCCACCTTAAAGTAGACGATTGCTGTATGCCTTGCCTGTTGATTATTTCCTCCTGGTGTGTCTAGGATGATGGATACCGTTGACTGTGGTGAGTTTGACAAGATTCCATGTTCAAGAACCAAAACGCTGGCTCCTGTGTTAATCAACACTCGAATGAACTTATCTGGCAGGTCAATCCTGACTGCTTAAATTCTGAGCAGCCCATTAGGATACCGACACGGGCAAACGACCTCGCTTACAACACCACTGCCACCTGCTCCGGTCATTAGTGCTGAGGGAGGCAGGGAGGTTGTACTGCTGGAGGTCGTAGGACCAGCTCCAGTGAGACCATCGTAGTCACTCTCACCACTGCCTCAGTAACTGTTTCTGCTGTCATGTGGGGCCATCGATCTCCCTTGTCTCCTCTTCCTCTGTTTCCTTTTCCTTGGATGTTGGGCAGGTGGTGGTGTGCGTGTGCCATAGCCAGCCCTCCCTCGGAGTTTTTTGCTGGGCACTCGCGAGATAGATGACCGTAGGCCTGACAAGTGTAACAAAAGGGGTATCCCTAGACGGGACACTACACTCGTTGGTTCCCCTCTCCCCCCCAACTGCCACTTTTATCACTTTAATATAAAAAGGTTCGTAAATACACTTCACACAGCCATATAATCTTCAGACTACTACCTTCTTGCCATAATGATTTCTCGAGTAGTAATCCTTACTCCTCGGAACAAGTAAATGAAATGTTGTTCTGTCAATGTGTTGATTAGTTAACATACGTCACCTATAACAGAGTTCAGTGTTCCCTCAAAAAAATTTATGATAGTCATAGTACTCTTTAAATTGTCATTAATCTCACTATATAAAACACATACTTACTTTTACTTTACTTATTTTGATGGCTGCTTTTCCGGTCCCATACAGCAGGGGAGCCCCACTCTCTACAGAACCTCCATTGTTGTTTTATCTTGTTCATTAAGAGTATTCAACATTTCACATTGCTTCCTTTACTGTTAGATCGTCACTGTAAAACGACTCACAAAATAAGAAAGTCTTCAGTTTCCCCTTGAAAGTCATAATATCTTCAATCATTCGAATGTCTCCTGGGAGCTTATTGTATATTATCAGGGCAGCATATATGAAGCCTTTGGAGATTACAGTAGGCATGTATACAGGTTCCAATAGTTTGAAACCATCTGTAACTATTTCCGAGTCAACACAATTTGTTTGCTGTGCAATATGTTGCAATTGTTTTAAGTATTTTGGACAACCATTTCTGATAACTTTGATGGTTATTGTACATATTTTAAATTCAATAATCGCTTTAATCGGCAGCCAGTGTGAATCAATTAGTATAGGGGTGATCCTATGTCTTGATGGGACACCTTTTATCTGTATTGCTACTCTTTTTATTATTATTATTATTTTTTTTTAATTTCTTAAGTTATACTTATGGTAAATTTTAATAGATGGAGTTTCAGTAGTCAATCCTTGTAATAACAGTTTATCACAAGTTTCTTTACAGAATTTTCGTCCAGGAACTTTTCTATAAAAAGCAATATTTTTTATATGATAACCAGCAGTTTTTACTACATTATTTGGTTGGGCATTCAGAGACATGTTGAAATCAAGGAATAAACCTAAATCAGAAACTTTACTGGATATCGATATTGAGTAATTTTTATGTTTAGTTGAATATCACCAAAGCTTCTTAAAGTGTTTCGCTTTCCCACCACCATGATGTCAGTTTTGTTCTCATTTAATGTTAGTTGTTTGATTTGCATCCATTCTCTAACACTATAAAGGATTCAGTTTAGAGTTTCAGTAGTATCTTCCATATCATTTATGGAGAAGTAAAATTGTTTCATGTCCACAAAAAGTTTGAACTTCTCTCCAAGCTTTTGTAGTAATTTCGATAGATCGATGGTATAGATGGAGAATAATATTGGGAAAAGAACACTCCCTTGGGGTACCCCTCTGTTTAAAGGTTCATATGTGTATGTAATATATAAAATATATTTCATAAATAACGTATATATATATATATATATATATATATATATATATATATATATATATATATATATATATATATATATGTGTATATATATATATATATATATATATATATATATATATATATATATATATACATATATATATATATATATATATATATATATATATATATATATATATACATATATATATATGTATATATATATATATTTATATATATATATATATACATATATATATATGTATATATATATATATATATATATATATATATGTGTGTGTGTGTGTGTGTGTGTATTCAAATACGCCATATATTTTTGCTACATTAATGTCTTGATTCTCTTAACGACCTCAGGATCAGAGCCCCAGGCGAAATCACACAAAGAAAAGAGCTTGTGACCGGCCGGGAATCGAACCCTGGTCCGGCAAACTTGTAGAGACAGTGACTAAACCACTAGGCCACGAAGAACGATAAAAGTCATTGACAATTCTGCTGTGGTTTAGTCACTGTCTTTACAAGCTTGTCAGAGCAGGGTTCGATTCCTGGCCGGTCATAAGCTCTTGATTTATATTTGTTTTATTACAATTTAGACCTCTTTATTTATATTTGTTTTATTACAAATTAGAGCAGCATTTTCACCAGAAGTAGCTTTATCTTTTTGTATTTATAATTGAAACTAAAGCACTGGGATGATCATGAGGTCTACTAATGTCAGCAACTTAAAAGAAAGGCTCAAACCAGGACTAATTACCATTCTTATCAATATATATGCAACATCATGATCACTGGCAATCATCTCTTATAAGCTCATAAGTTAGTGACCTTATAAAATTATCCTCTTTTGAAAACTATAAAGACTGCGTGACCTAACGTTACACCCTCGATTTTTTGTCATGTCATCAATGATTCTACACCAAATATATTCCAGGTTTTCTAAGCCAGTTGTGATTTTACGTCTCATCATATTGGATGGATTCATAAGAAAGACCCAATCATTGGGAATTGAGATAGGTTCTTTGGTATCCTTCCAGTTTTCGCTTTTCCGCAGTCCCCCCCCACCTCTCTCTCTCTCTCTCTCTCTCTCTCTCTCTCTCTCTCTCTCTCTCTCTCTCTCTCTCTCTCTCTCCTATATACTTAACAGGCTTAGCCGAGCTGTTTAACATCAGCTGCACATTATACATTATTCGCTGAACTTCAGTGTTTGTAAAATCAGGTGAATTTCTAGACCTTATTCCTTGTAATTATTACTTAACATTTCTCTAACACAAGAACTAGATATCATATGTGGGGCATCAACAAATAAGAATATTTCCCTATTTTGATATGGATCCTTTACTGAAACAGTTTATCTACAGTGCATTGGCTCTATCCCGAGTACTTCCACAATTTCACATTGGTTGTCCATAGATCCTGTTCGATTGTAATCACAGGATACCCTACATTCTCTACTTAAACAGTTTTTCACATCAATATATCATATACATAAGATTTATCAAAATCATAAAAGATTGATTGTCTCTATTTACCAATTAAGCCACAAATCATTATTATCTGAAATTTCCAATGAAGCTTATATAGTCTGTCCATTTCCTTAGCGAAAGTATATGGTTTCATGGTGGTAATTTTATGAAATAACATTGCTACAAGCTACTCATTTACAATCAGAGTTTCAGCTTTATGTTTCGTCAAAGACAAAACAGACGTTAATATGAAACAAATCAACAGAGCATGACAAACCACCATATATGGCGTATATATACTATGCAAAGGCTTTTGATTCTCTAAAAACTTAAGCAGTAATAAAAGTCATTAAAAACCAAGGAATAGAAGAATCCTAAATTATTCACAGCATGCATGAAGGAAGTTTTAAAGAATTTCGATTTGGAAAATATAGGAATCAATATTAATGGCGAATTCCTTAACAACCTAATATTATCATATGATATAGTTGTGTGCAGTGAATTATTGGACGAATTACAAAAGATGATAGAGAATTTGTATAGAGAAAGCAGAAATATAGAACTACAAAATGAATATGAGAAAAACTAAGGTGATGTTCAATTAAAAGGAAAAATGACAGAAAATAAGACTTATGGACGATCAGACAGTAATCGTTCCCCTAAAACAGGAGACTTAAACTGAAAGAAGGATAAACATGGGATGGAAAGCATTTGGTAAACATAATGAGATTATGAAAATAAAATGCGACTTTCTCTGAAAAGAGAAGTATTCACTGAGATGGTCGTACTGTATTTACTTATGTGTCAAAAACTTGGAGCCTTACTAAAGTTTTAGAACAAAAGCTAGTTACAACTAAAACAGAAATGGAAAGAACAATGAAAAGTATAACGATAAGATACAGAGAAAGAGCAACATGGATAAGAGAGCAAACTAAAGTAGAGGATATTCTAACAACATGTATACACACACACATACTGTATATATATATATATATATATATATATATATATATATATATATATATATATATATATATATATATATATATATATTCTTCATTTGCAAACCATCCGGAGATTTTATATAAGATTTACACAAGTTCTTTAGATAAAATTTCTCGAACGCTTAAGCGAGAGAGAGAGAGAGAGAGAGAGAGAGAGAGAGAGAGAGAGAGAGAGAGAGAGAGAGAGAGACAGAGAGAGAGAGCGAGAGAGGTTAAATTGATAATAATTTGCATGTATAACTGATATCCTAACTGTGGAATAATTAAGTTCTCAATATATTTTTTCCTAGAGAATACCAAACTATCTTTATCACTCTCTCCTAGTTTTAAAAGTAACTATATTGGTCGTATTTATATTGAAATGTACAATCTCTATATTAATTATAAAAATCATACAGGATTTGCTGTGATATTGATTCATGAATGTAGCCAACATAATGAAATATCATAGCAAGAGATGGGAAGCTTGTCTATATGGTTCAGAATATCTATTTGAATTTTCTGTTTTAAAAGAATAACGGTGAAGACTATGACCTCAAACGATAATGTTCATTAGAGTTCATTCAAACCTTCCCTCAGATTCAAATATTCCTGTTAAATTATATCAACCTGTGTACTATTGTGATTGATTTAAATGTTAGATAACAATGGTTCAATATCAATATGGGAGACTGAAGCGTTAGAGACTATCAACGAGTTTTTAATCACTAACGCAATATCAGAAATGTTTCTTATTGCTATTATATATCAAGAGAACATTAATAAAGTGGTACTTACTAAATATTTTCAAAAAAGTACTTATCAAGTTCTAACATATACTAGAGCGTTTATTCGTGAAAATTACCTGGTGGCATAAAACGTATAACTTGAAGAGAAGAGACAAGAAAGGGCTGTTGAAGACAAATCTTCTCACAAAGTCGACATCATTAAGAGAAGTAAACATCTCAAAGTCGCTTTTGAGGAAGAAAATAACTCTTCAGTGCGAAACTGGCTCGCTCTTTTCAGTAGAGATTAAGTATACTAATCATTGGATTTATTAACAGATGTTGGATTGTAAAATCATGTTTTGACGATGTCTTGTCTGTTATAGGGGTTTTTCATGAGTCGATCACAAAAAAAAAAAAAAAAAAAAAAAATTGATGTCACCCGGATACTTATATGTCCATTTATGTGACATAGGGTTCATCTTTACCCATAATAGATTTTCCCAGAAACAATTATACTTATGCTCTCTCTCTCTCTCTCTCTCTCTCTCTCTCTCTCTCTCTCTCTCTCTCTCTCTCTCTCTCTCTCTCTCTCTCTCTCTCTCACAATAGCGAAAAAGAAATATGTAAGGGAGCGAGAACTATCCTAACTGAGCGACTTACTTCAAGGAGAGGACAAATTATTATTATTATTAATAATATTATTATTATTATTATTATTATTATTATTATTATTATTATTATTATTATTATTATTATGGTTGTTGTTGTGGAGGTTGCTGTAGTTGTTGTAATTATTATTATTATTATTATTATTATTATTAGTCTTTGCTGTTGTTGTTGTTTTTGTTTGTGTTGATGTTTATTATTATTATTATTATTATTATTATTATTATTATTATTATTATTATATACTCCTGTGAGACACCACTGAGGTGGAGCTGGGTGGAGTGGTGGGGGAGTGACTGCTCCCCGCACTCTAGTTTTGGGGTGTGTGAATATGCGTGGATATAGTAAGGTAGAGAGTAAATCATGTGAGATTGGAAGTATGTTAAGGAATAGAAGACAAAGATAAAAGGGAAGGGTGAAGTGATGTTTGGTGAAGTGACTGGTAGAGTGTCTGGGATTGAAACGGGGAGAGCAAGAGAGGGTGTGGCTTTATTGCTGAGTGAACTGATGACAGGTAATGTAGTGGAATGGAAGGAGATATATTCTAGGTTAATGTCGGTAAAGTTTAGCTTGGGTAGGAAATGTTTGGCTTTTGTTAGTGTGTCTGGGCCAGCTTGAGAGAAAAGTAAAGAAGAGCAAAATGAGTTCTGAAATGAATTATCTAGGTGTGTAGAATGACTGGGTAGAAGGAATTATGAAATTGTCATGGGTGACTAATGCTAGAGTGGGCGCTGGAGAGGTAGAAGGTGTCATTGGGGAGTATTGCGTAGCAGGTGAAAATATGAGTGGTGAGAGACTGGTAAATATGTGTGTTGAGCAAGAGATGGTGATAAGATCTAGCTTTTTCAAAACTAAAGATAAAAAATAAGTATACACGGGTAAGATTGGAAAATGGAAGAGTGGTAGAAAGGGAATTAAGGGATTATGTGTTGATAACTAGAAGAATGTTTGGAAGATTGAAAGATGTGTATGTGTTGATGAGTAAGGCTAATAGTTTTGTCTGATCATAATTTGGTGGAAAGAAAATTAGTTGTAGCAAAAGAGTCGGGGAAGATAGTGGGGGATGTAAAAGGGAGCTAGTGAGGGATGAACAGTTAATAAAGCCTGAGGTAAAAAGGAAATATTAAGAAAGCTTGAAAATGGCATACGAAAGAGTGAAAGTGAGAGAAACTGATAATTCAGACGAGAAGTGGAAGTTAGTAATAGAAACTTTGGTTGGGATTTTAAGTGATGTGTGTGGCAAGATAATTGTTGGAGGCAGCATGAGGAAGGGTAGTGAATGGTGGAATGAAGGAGTGAAGGTAAAAGTGGAAGAGAAAAAGAGGGCATTTGCAGAATGGCCGCAGAGTAATAGTGTAGAGAAGTATGCAAGATATAGAGAGATAAATGTGGAAATAAAGATCAAGGTGACTAAGGCAAAGAGGATGGCTGACTTTAGGTGGGGTCAGGGATTGGGTAGTTCATATGAAGAGAATTAAAAGTTTTAGAAAGAGGTGAAAAGAATAAGAAATGCTGGTTCAAGAACTTAAGAGACAGTGAAACATGAAATAGGGAGGTTATTAAAAGAAGAGAAGGCAAGGAAAAGGTAGGTGGAATATTTCAAAAGTATACTGAATGTTGAGGATAGTAGGGAGGCAGATAAAATTGGTGTTGCAGTTGTTGACGTGCCAGTGATGAGAGATGAGAATGAGAGAGATATTACAAGAGAAGAAGTGAGGAGAGCACTAGATGAAACGAGAGTAGGAAAATGTTTGAATAACAATAATAGGTGAGCAGTAATAAAACTAATAGTGATTTTTCTCTGAAAATTGTTTTTTTTTTTTTTTTAAATTGAGCTTCGAAGGTTTTTTGTATAGATGGATTGACTAGACTTCAGTTTGTATAAGTATGGGCTTTTTCCCACCACAGGGAATCATAAGAACACAATCATCATACCTTATAGTTATTTACTAAGCACTGGTATCCACTTCCCTCTAATCTAGAAATATTTGTGCTACATATACTGAATGCCCACCTATGATATATTCTTGTCAGCACATTTTTCTGGGAAATTTTTATGACTTTGGTGTGTTTAAATATTGTGTCCTACACTTGATGAATCTTTCAATATAAGTATGACAAAAATTTCCATTATACAAACGATCAGGCAAAGAAATGCAATGACCATAAATTGTAGAAACGTGTTGTAATTGATTATTACCTCCTCCAAGGCTTCAAGAGGTTATGCGATCGAGTCGGTTTATTTATTTGCCTGTCTGTGGACATTTGTTCTTTGTGTCTGTGGACAGGATGAATTCAATGATATTGGACGAACTTTAATGAAATGTTCACCGAAGATAGACCTTAGGTCATGGATGACCCCGTTAACTTTTTTATGTAAGTAGTAAGTTGGCCAGGGCACCATCCACCCGTTGAGATACTACCGCTAGAGAGTTATGGGCTCCTTTGACTGGCCAGACAGTACTGCATTGGATCCTTCTCTCTAGTTACGGTTCACTTTCCCTTTTCCTACACATACACCGAATAGTCTGGCCTATTCTTTACAGATTCTCCTCTGTCCTCATTCACCTGACAACACTGAGATTACCAAACAATTCTTCTTCACCCAAGGGTTAATTACTGCACTGTAACTGTTCAGTAGCTACTTTCCTCTTGGTAAGGGTAGAAGAGACTCTTTAGCTATGGTAAGCATCTCTTCAATGAGAAGGACACTCCAAAATCAAACCATTGTTCTCTAGTCTTGGGTAGTGCCATAGCCTCTGTACCATGGTCTTCCACTCTCTTGGGTTTAGAGTTTTCTTGCTTGAGGGTACACTCGAGCACACTATTCTAACTCGTTTCTCTTCCTCTTGTTTTGTTAAAGTTTTCATAGTTTATATAGGAAATATTTATTTAAATGTCATTGTTCCTAAAATATATTATTTTTGCTTGTTTCCTTTCTTCACTAGGCTATTTTCCCTGTTGAGGCCCCAGGGCTTATAGCATCTTGCTTTTCCAACTAGGGTTGTAGCTTAGCAAGTAATAATAATAATAATAATAATAATAATATCCGGATCCATATTCTAGATCCGGAATTGCATGGTTCGTGTGTCTGTGAACAGGATTATGTCAAAACTACACGACGAATTTTGACGAAATTTCCACCACTGATAAATCTTACATTATAAACGACCATATTAAATTTTGATATGATCTGTCTCCGGATCTGAATTCTAGCTCCTGATTCTAATATTTTGTCGGTTTAAAGTTTACGTCAAAATAATAGACGGATTTTAGCCAAATTTTACCACAAATAGAACTTAGGTCTTGGACGATCCTATATAATTTTTGAGATAGATGATTGGAATTCGGATACAGATTCTAGATCCGGTTGGTATTTTCGCTATTTTAAAGATATCGTCAAAACAAATTGATGGATTTTGACAAAACTTCAACCACAGATATATGTCAGGCCATGGACAACTCCATTAACCTTTGGCGGAGGTCAGAAATCTCTGATTGCTCTTGCCTCTAAGTCCCATTGAGAACATAAGAAATCTGATAATTCATTCCTCAGGAAATGATAGAAAATTACTGCATTACTGTATAGGGGATACAAGAATAATTAGCTTCCCTTACAATTCTTGAAGAAAGAGTAACAAATATATACCCAGGTCAGAAAATGTTGCATTCCGGATAAGACCAGGAAACGTAAATAAGTAATGAGATTTTTTGCCAATATGAAAAATCATCATCTTTAAAAAAAACTATTTGTAACAGGATATACAGACGCTCCCTTACCTAAAATTTATATAATCCGAATTTTAAAAATTCGTGGTAAATGTCATGAAGCTTGTCCCTTCATGAGTAATCATCTCGTTAATTGGTCATACTGTTCTTGTTATAATAGATGACATCATAATAACCAGGAAAACGATTGAAGGAACGTAACCAGTATATTCATACAGTATTAATTTTTTTTGCGCCGTAACTGACGAAAATGTCCCTTTTTTATGTTGAAAAGACAAATTTTTAGGTCATGTTCCCTAGTTTACAGTTTAGCTTTTAGAACGGTCTTGGATCATATGATGTGGTTTCTAGGATCTGCAATGTTGTACAAAATTTCCTTGATTATGGTTAAGAAGTTCACATAAAGGGCCTTGGTTTTAATGCTGCCTTTGACTGTACTAACTCTGAGGCTCTTTTCTTTAAACTCAATCTGTTGGGAGTAGATGTGGCTTTGTTTAGCATTATTGAGTTTTTTAATAAGAGATTGCGAAAAGTTGCTGTTGATGGGCACCATAGAGAGTATATTAATGCAATAACTGGTGTTCCTCAGGTTAGTGTTCTTGGCCCAATACTTTTCATACTATATACAAATGACGTAGGGTTTGGCCTAGAAAATATGCTCGTTGCATGTGCAGATAATGCTACTCTTTTTGCTGAATCAATTAATAGAGATCTAGTTAAAATCAATCCATGGTGCAAATTATGGAACATTAAGTTGAAATATGATTGTAAGTAGGTTGAGGACAGTGGTTCCTCATCATCCAGATATCAGCATTAAAAATGTTTCCTTAACTCCATGTCTCCTGAAATTTTTGGTGCGATTCTTGATAGCAAATTTACTTCTGACAAACATATTGGATCTGTATCTTCTTTCATTACACACACAAAAAAAATTGCTTATTTAGAAAATACTTTTAGATTTTTTACGATCAATGTACTCTGAAGTGTTTTAAATCCTTCATTTGGACTTGTTTCGAGTAGTGTTTTCCTGTCTGTTCTTTAACGGCTTACTCTCATCTTAATTTGTTAGACCAGAACTTGGGGTCTAATAAATATTTCATTTCTGTTCTAGATATTGATATCTGGCACTGCTATTCATTTAGTTCTTCAAATCCTAACTCGGATCATACTTTGGATTCAGATTTTCTCAGACAGTGATATCCTGCTCGTAATACTACAGGTATACAGATAATTCTAATAGCTATATCTTCTCCATCACAAGGCTCAATACTATTGTACATAGTATTATAGAAGTTTTATTCCAGCTATGACTAAGTTATAGAATGGGCTTCCTAATCCGGTAGTATAATCAGTGGAACTTCAAAACTTCAAGCTGCAGATAATGTTTTTATGATGAACAGGCCGGCATATGTGTCTCTTCATAGTTTTCATATGAGAGATCTATTTTAATGTCATAGTTTTTGAAATATTTCATATTAATTTTTCACTACTTCTGTTGTAGTTTATTTATGTAATTCCTTTCCTGGCTGAGTTATTTTTCCTTGTTGGAGTCATCAAGCTTAGAGCATCCTGCCTTTCCATCTGGGGTTGTAACTTAACTAGTAATAATAACAATAATAATGAAATAGCCACAGAACTATTTGACCCTACCCCTGTAAGGTAGAAGCATTTCTATAAAAACCAAAGCCATATATTTACAAAGAAATTCCTCGTTTTCTTAGAATCACTAGAAATTACATTAAATTTATTGGTAATTTCATGGAAATAGCGAGACTCTTAGAAGCTCTGAAATAACAAAGCTACTAAATTGGGGAGTTGATGAAAAAAGAGCATAGGGGACTTACAACAATTTCAAAAGGGATAGAAAAAAAAGGGAGAATGGATGAAAAGTGTGTAAACGGTGATTAAAGGAGAATCAGTCCAGTTATCTTTCCTTTTTCTATGCACCGTTAGATTGATTTTGGAGTAAGAATGATATCCTATAATGTACGTATAAAAAGTGATAAGGTAAATTTTGCGTACAGGTGTTTCTTCCATCTTTAATTTTGCATGCCAGTGTAGTTACAGGACATTTGGTTGTGAATGTTTAAATCAACAGAAATGTGTGAAAAGTTCTGCTATATATGTAGGCTACACATTGACGAGGTATAACTTTCTCAACTGCGTTAACCCAACATAAGTATACTATTAGCTCTGCTATAATTGCTAAATATTTGAAATTTATCAGGCTAGGTGCTGCGCTCTTTCAAACTGTTTAGTTGCCCAAAAAAAATAGTTTAGTGAATTCATAAGTAAGGTGATAAAAACTGTTCTGGACAGAATGGAAATGGATAATTTTTCATTAGCTGCATATACTGTATGTCTTCATATAATGTCATAGTGGAATCCAATAATAGGAAGTTGTGCAAAGTTAATGTTAGTCAGTAGCCGATGACCTCCATCATTGGTTCACCATGATTCCCACGGCTGAGCTAGATTTGAACTTTGCATCTAATGAACTGCTAAGTGACACCACTTTCTTTATAGTGTACGGACAGGATCCTGTGTTACCTTTACAGTCCTGATAAACCTTAAGAAATAATGAACTATTCAACAGAACACTATCGTGTTTATATGTTAGATCTGTTACAGAGAGTAACGAGCAGAACGGACAAGTTTTTGAAAAAAAAGATAAAGAAAATTATAACACAAATTAAGCCTTTTGGTTCGGAACCAAACCAGTGAAGGTATTTGTAGGCAATTGTGTGTATTAGAAAAGATTACAGTTTCTGTATTTTTATTCTTTTAACCGTTTTTTAATATTTTGTTTTTTTATACCAAAACTATTTCAAGCAAAAAATATATAATTAATTTCTAATGTAAACAAAATTTTGTGTTTTATATGCCTGATGATATATATATATATATATATATATATATATATATATATATATATATATATATATATATATATATATATATATATATATATGTATATATATATATATATATATATCCTCATTTCAGCCTTCAAAAGTCCTTTGTTGGATGTAGGCCTTCCCCAGGTTTCTCCACAGACTTCTATCGCAAGCTATTCTGTGCCACTGTTGCTTATGTTGGCCTAAGTCATCTCACCAGCGTGTTATTTGTCTTCCTCGGTTTCTTGTGTATCCTCGGGGTGTTCAGAAGGTTGTTCGTGATGGCCATCGGTTGTCTGTCATCTTGGCAATGTGCCCTGCCCAGTTCCATTTGAGCTTGCTAATGGTTTCAAGGATATCCATTACATTAGTTTTTTGACGTATCCATTTAGCTGTTTTTCTATCCTTCCATGTTAGATTTAGCATAATTCTCTCATGTGCCCTCTGCATTGTTCGTAATTTAAGGGAAAGCTTTTTTGGTACACTGATCATAGACTTTCCCTTTTAAGATGATAGGAATCTTCTTATTTTTTAACACTGTACTGGCTCTTCCAAACGCTTGCCAACCGAGGATTAATCTTTTTTTTTATTTCGCTCTCTTTACAGGCGTCATGTAGAGAGATTCGTTGTCCTAGGTAGATGTAGTGATCCACTTCCTCAATTTGTTGGTTTTCAATTTCAAGTATGTCATCTGCATCTTCAGTATATTTATTGCTCATGACTTTGGTCTTTTGCTTCATTTAGCTCGGTGAGCATATGTTGAAGCTCTTCTTTGGTGTGAGCAATGATAATGATATCATCAGCAAATCTTAGGTGACTTGGATATTCTAAATCTACTTTTATTCCTTTTTCTTGCCAGTTGAGTTGTCGGAAAGCTCTCTCCAGGCAGGCAGTAAACAGTTTGGGTGAGCTAGTGTCACCTTGTCTTACACCTCTCTTGAGTTGGAATGGTTCAGAGTCCTTGTGGAGGCGAATAAATGATATTGCATGGTCATAGATGTGACAGAGTACATTAATGTAAACTGAGTCAACTCCCTGTTCTTCCAGCGCTGACATGACCTCCTCAGTTTCAACCGAGTCAAATGCTTTGGTGTAATCTACAAGTGCTACTACTAGTGGTATCATATATTCATTTGTTTTCTCAATGATTTGGTTTAGTGTTTGTAGATGGTCAATTGTGGAGTAGCCTCTTCTAAAGCCCGATTGTTCCCTTGGTTGATTTTCATCAAGCTTTCCTACAATTTGGTTGGTGATAACTTTGGTGAAAATTTTATAAATAACATTAAGGAGGCTGATTGGCCGTTGGTTGTTCATGTCCCTGGGGTCGCCTTTTTTGTAGAGTAGAATGAGGATAGCTTTATTCTCCTCTTCTGGTGTTTTGCTCCTCTTCAGACATTCATTGAATAGTCGCGCCAGTCTGATGTGGATTGGCTCATCAGCATCTACTATTAGGTCTAACGTGATGTTATCTGGTCCTGGTGATTTCCCCTTCTTCATTTGCTTGACAGCTAGTCGCACCTCGCCTGCTGTGATCTCTGGTAAGTGATGAGATGGGTGTTGATTTGCTCTTTCACGAAGATGGTAACGAGGTCTTTCTGAGGAGTAAAGCTTTTGGTAGTACTCTCTTGCTCGCTTAGCTATTCCATCACGGTTGGTTGTAAGGGATCCGTCTTCTTCTAGCACCCCAGTGAATTGCAGCTTCCCTTCGCCGAGTTTTCTTTTTGCTGTTTTAAACCCTCTGCCTTGTTTGATGACATCTTCAATTATTTTTGTCGTTCTATTGCGAAGGTCTTCTCGTTGCTTTTTCTGTATAGTTTTGTTTAGTTCTGCTGCTTCAATTTTCTCCCGCACTGTTGATGGGGGCTTGAGATTTCTCCGTTTTTTTATGAGGTTCTTTGTGTCTTCCGAGAATTTGCTGTTGTCAGAGGGTTTTTGTCCTAGAACTTCTTTGCTACTTCCTTCAGGGGAATAATGATGTTATTACTCAAGTTTTCAAGATCAGTTTCATTACTGTTTTGGTCTTCTAAATTTCCAAGAATCTCGTAGCAGTTTTTTAACTCTATCTGAAATGTAGATTTGAGAGCTTCAGGTACTTTGATATGTTCTGGTCTTAAGAAGAATAGTTTTTGCCTTTCTTGTTTGCGGTTGATTTGGACTTTGCATCTTATCATCCTGTGATCACTGCCTATATTGACTTGGTTCAGGACATCAACATTTTTAACCCTATTATGTTTGTCTACCAGTATGTAGTCTATTCCATTATGTGTTTCATGGTTTGGGCTTCGCCATGTCCATCTCTTGTTTTCACTCTTTTGAAAGAATGTGTTCATGATCTTGAAGTTATGTGCTACACCAAAAGTCATCTCCCCTTTCATTTCTCTCCCCATATCCGAATTTGCCAACACAGTCCTCATTCCCTTTTCCAATTTTAGCATTGAAATCCCCCATTATGATGTTGTAATGGGCTTTGTTGTTATTTAGAGTGGTATATAGGTCATCATAAAAGTTATCCAGTCTGTACCGCTTTGAAATTCTAAGAGTGACACTAGCAACTCTGTCTGATGTGGCTGTGAACTTCTCAATGTTGCTGTGTAAGTTTTTGTTTATGAGAAATCCAACACCATTTTGCTTGCTTTCCTTGCCACTGTTGTAAAGCAAGTGTCCGTTTTTAAGCATTTGGATTTTCTCACCTGGTCTTCTCATCTCAGAGATTCCGATAATATCCCAATTGATGTTCATATTCTCTGTTTCAAGGCTCCTCAGGTGTATTTCTTCAGAGAGGGTTCTTACATCGTACGTAGCAATGTTAAGCACTATTTTAGGGTTGGATAGTCGCTTATACAGCACACAGTCCCTATCCAAATCAGACTGTGTGGTTGGGCCTTGATTTAAATCCGCTAACCCAACAGGAACGGCCGAATTTTGTCTGTGGTTGTAACTCATTTAGGGATATTGTGAGCCATACCCTGCTGCGCTGGCCCATGGCGAGTTGGCAGGGGAAGAGATAGCGAGAACTAAAGTTTGATAAGGGATTGACAGAAAATATAGAGGGATGAAAGAAATGAGGTGACAGTATGAGAGAAAAGAATTAACTCCGGGCCGAAGGGTCGTCAAAACCCTTTAGATATTGTCTACTTATAATACAGACAATATCCCCATACAGGGATATATATATATATATATATATATATATATATATATATATATATATATATATATATATATATATATATATATATATATATCTATATATATATGTATATATATATATATATATATATATATATATATATATATAAATATATATACATATATATATAAATATATATATATATATATATATATATATATATATATATATATATATATATATATATATATATATATATATAAATATGATTATTTAAAAAGTATAAAGTAAAATTAAATCAAACAAATGTACATACAGCATATCATACAGAGGGAGAAGTAGAAACATTTTTTGAAAACATAAGATATACATGAAAAAATAACATAAGGCCCAGTTTATATTTGTTTTGAGTCGTTTCAATGCTAAAGTTGGACAAAAGAAGAGTGGTGAATTAGCAGTAGGTAAATTTGGAGTAGGATCAAGAAGTAACAGAGACATGCTTGTAGAATTTTCTTAAAGATACAATCTTAACGCCTTTATTTCATAAAAAAGAAAGAAAAATATAATATATATACCTTAAGAGGATCAAATGGAGAAATGGAAAACGAAATACAATTTATTCCTAGTGAAAACGACAATTTAGTTAAAGATGTAAGAGTATTAAACAAGTAAATCATCTCAAAATCCTAGAGCAGAAAGAGAAAACACTTTTAACAAATAAAGTAAGCGCTGCTTTTATAGGTTTAATTCAGGATTACTAAATAGGAATTCTTAGGTACATAGTTAAATTCATGCAAGTAAAGAAAAGGAACAGCAACTTAAAAAAAATGAAGGTAAAATAATAAAATAAAAGATATCAAACTGATGAAAATAAAATTTAGTATAGGGAGTAAAAGATATTTGCTCTCAGAGATAATAGTAAAAATATTATAAACAAAAAAGTTTTCTATAAAATGCTATATAATAGTGATATGATAAATAACGTTGCCAATATAAATAATGAAACACCTGAGCTAGTAGCAAGAGTAACAGTAGGAGAAGTAAAGAGAGAATTATAAGACATGGACTGAGGTAAAGGAACAAGAAAAGATGACTTAAAAACTCATTTAATCATAAATATAGAATATTTCATAATGGTAAAACTTACTGAGCTTTGCACAAAATACTCTATACTTATAGGTAGGAGACATTTTGTCATTAAAGGTATCCACAAAAAGGGGACACAAAAGTCCTGAAAATTTCAGCACAGTAAATTTAGTCTCAGTAATATATGATATATATAAAAAAGATCATATTAAGACGAATAAAAATACAGCTACACTATAATCAACCAAGACTATAGTAAAGCTTTTAAACCGGGTATTGAGCAACTAACCATATCCTTGTAATTAACCAACTGATGGAAAAAGCAACAGAGTATGATGAACCTATATGTATGACATTTGTAGAATATATAAAAAAGCTTTTCATTCTGTTATAATTTCGGAAGCAATGAAAAGCCTACAGAGACAAGGATAAATGAATCTCATATTCATCATGGATTCAAAATCTCCTTCAGCTCATATTGAGACAAAGGGCCTAGGGTAAATTTTGCTAGTTGTCTTTATCTTGAGCTTTTAAATCAGTACTTCGCCATTCATCATCTCCTACTTCATGATCCATAGTTCTCAGCTATGAATGCCTGGGTCTTGCAACTATTCTTGTGCCTTACAGAGCCCAGTGAAACGCTTGGTGAAGTAATCTTAATTGAGTAGTGCAAAAAGCATGCCCTAACCCTCTACATCGACCCCTCACCATGATCTCATCCACATATTGCACTCGTGTACTTTCTTATATGGTAGAGGTTTCATACATACTCATACAATGTAACGGTTTTGAATTTTCTAGTTGCATTGACCTCACCTCTCAGTTATCACCTAACATTGCGTTTCACACACCAGAGACCAACGGAGTGTTCACCTCCCCCCTACCTTCCCCCTCACTGCTGTGACTTATTGTTTGAGGATGCCATCCTCTGACACTGATTATACTATCAATACCCCTGAAACTACCACCATTGGATGCCTTCCTCTGACACTGATTATACTATCAACACCCCTGAAACTACCACCATTTTCCAGTACAGAAGCATTTGCCTAGTTCAGCACGCTAAGTTCCAGTTTAACATTAAGACCATGACCTGCTCAAACACCAAAGCAGACTATGTACTTGCAGCTATCCCCAAAGACTCTATCACACTAATATCTGATTTGCTTTTTAACCAAGGGGACACCCCGATAGAGTACGATACGCTCATAACATACCTCCTAGGGCATTACTCTCCATCACCAGCTGCCAGCATAACCAAACTTTTTCAGCACTCTCGACAACCTTACGGGGACCAGAAAGCTTCGATCGTCCTAAGGGAAATGACCAGTATCTTCTCGTTAAGTGAATCTACTTTGTGCTCTATTAGTTCGGAACCTATGCAAACATATAAGAGCTGCCATCCCTGATGTTGATATTTTTCACAAGAAGGACCTGATGATCAAAGTCAACAACCTTATGGACAACCACATTGCCACCTTTAAGATTTCCATCAACGCCTCCATTCCTGACTAAGGGGAAAACTATTCAACAATCACCGTAGTTTGAGTGAATGTGGTAGGGCACAAACGCCTAACCCGTGATGTGCTGGAGCAGCGACAAAACCGGCCACTACCCTACACTTGCTCTTTATGTAAAAAGACACGAATCGGGTCCTCTATTTCCATTATTAAACTAGCCAATTATAAAATTTGGGGTCGTTTAGTTGCCAAACTAGGTACTGGACAAATTCTTTAACAAGTGAAAATCTGGGTTAAGAATTGTTGTTTTACACTTGATCTTAAGGACTGGAGCTGGGCGGTTCTCTTTTCGAGATCGCCATTAATAATTTAAAATAAGACTGCGCCCTCCAACTAAATAACTTGGAGTAAGTAACTGTATAAATTGATCCATTCCATTTGTAATTTACTGGTCAATTCAAATTCAAATTTGTTATTTCTGTTTCGATTGGTTTTGTTGTAATATACTTATTATTGGCTTTTGTAAGTCGTAATATAAGTGTAATTTAATTTTAATTTAGGTCTGTTGACATTTTCTCTGTAAAAGTGGGATAAAAATGTTATTGTAATTATTTCATTTGCAAAATGAAATGTCTGTAACGACTTCAACGTCGTGACGTTACATGCCTCGTTCGTATGGTTGGTTGAGGTGTCAATGGTCTTATTCTGATTGGGCAGGTGCAAGCCCCTGCAGTTGCGCTACATTTCATTTCCAAGTGCTCTGCGGAATCGAGGAAACTTTAAAGTAAGTTCGCTCCAATTTTTGCCTTGTGGTATGTAAATTGTCCTCAAGGTCAACTCGTTCATAAATTACTTAATTGTCAACAACAGCAAACAAAAGTGTCAACGAGTTTAGTTCGCGAGAGCTGAATGTTTAAATGCCTAAGTAGTTGGTTCCGTCAATGACTCGTCGTCTAGAAAAGTGGCTATTATTAGTTATCGACCCCAAGTTGGTGTTTTGAAGCAATACTTCTTGTGTTCCATTTCTCATAATTGGATCGCTGAATTCATCGTTCGAGTGTTGTACTGCTGTTTACTGTTCAATCTCGTAAACATGCCTCCCAGGAAAGTGAAATCTTTGACTCAGAAGAAATTTGACATTGCCTTTGAAACCTGGACTATTGAAAGTTTGGACGCCGAGACCATCTTAGCAGATGCAGAGAACGTCACTGTTGATGATCTAAGGTTATCATTGAACTCTCTTCGTGAATCATATAAGGATTTGAAAAGAGTGTCCGCGGACAAAACTTTGAAAACATTGCGTGATGCGAGTGTTACCTTCCACAAGCTGAGGACGTAGATAAATGAACAAATGGAAAAGCTATCAGTGAAAGAGGACATTCCTAAGCTTGCTAATGAGGTCAGCAAATGTAATTCGTCATTTGTCCAATTGAAGAAACTTTCTTGTCCGAAGTGGGATGGTGAAGTTCGATCATAAAAAAGATTCAAGAAAAATTTCGAGCTATTAGTTCAGAGCCAGATGTCTGGGGAGATGGCTCTTTTAAGATTGAGAGAAGCATTGCGAGAAAACTCGAGAGAAGGCCTCATTGTCCAGTCGAAATCGAGCTTGGATGAAGCATGGTCAGCATTAGATTGCATTTACGGAAGGGGAAATACCATCCGTGACGCAGTCCTCAAGGACGTCCATGACATTAGGCCTGACAGAAGCGAGTCTGATACAGATGGTCTTCGTCGATTGGTAACGGAACTTACTGTCGCTAAAAAGACCTGAGATCGGTAAACCGAACATCTGCATTAGGTGAGTCGGCATTTTCTATCGTAATGGAAAAAATTCCAGTAGAACTACGCAGGAGAATCGACAGAAAAATTCTGGCACACAACCTTGATGCTGAAGCCTCCTTCGATCTACTCTTAGGAATGGCCGACACGGCAGCCTCAATCGAAGAAACAGCTAAATTGCGAGCAGAAGCTCATTCTAGTTACATTTTCCGAGAAGAGCCGATGATGGTCGTTAAGAATTATCAGATTAGCAGTAAGGACACAAACATTGGTAACAGCGGTTCGAAAGGTGTCAAGCCTAGCAAGAATGGAACGCCCAAAAAGGGTAACGATTGAAAGGAATCGAAAACCAGGAAGCCAAAAAATTCCCCATCTTCCATTCAATCGTGTATTTTTCATTCTATGGCTGATCACCAAACGTCTGAATGCAGAGTGTTCCTAGGTCTTTCGTTCATAAAAGAGAAAGAAACCTTGAAGAAACATAACCGGTGTGAAAAGTGCTTTGGTTCTCACCCTTCAAATCAGTGTAGAAATAAGCACGTTTGTCAGGAGGTTAATTGCAAGATGCCAGACAATCATCATACTCTATTGCATCCTGCTTGCCTAGCTGCGTCAAGCATGGTTTATGGTCCTGTTGATTGCGAGAAACTCCGTCATCATCTAGGCCAGAACACAATGAGACCTAGTCATACAGCCTTCATGAAAAGGAAAGGCAATCTTTTTAGGGTTTCAGTTCATTATGATTTAGGAGCTACTGTCTCACAGATTCTGAACTCGGTGGCAAGGGAAGCATGTATCAAACCAGTATCCAGAATCAAGAACTTGATGATGAGGACTGCTGGGGAGAGCCAGCCACAAGATTGGGGACCGGCTGATCTGTACAGCATCCCACTCTACGATGCAGAAGGTAACTTCGTGACTGCAGTTGATTGCATTGGTGTCAATTACATTGGTGAACTTGATGGAGGCAGTTATTATGCAGCTGCTGACATGTTCAAAGATGATGTCAATCCATCAGAACTTTTAGAGCCTGTTCCCGGTGACATCGAGTTGCTCATCGGAGACAATCATGCCAGCATATTTCCGCGAACGGTGAAGACAAGAGAAAACCTTGTTTTAGCTGAAACTAACTTCGGCTTCATTCTACATGGTTCTCACGAGACCTTTTTTGCCGCCAATTCTGATGAACCAAGTGTGATGCTGTCGGAGCTCCTCAACAGAAAGATTACTGCTGTTCTTCTGCAGTCAACGTTATCAGTTGCAGTAAGTCATGCTGAACGGCCAAAAGGGGAAGTTTCATCAGATAAAGCCCGGAGCAATGGCTCCGTGCAGCAGGTTGCAGAAAGTGGTGAATATTCGGTTCTTTCAATAAAGACCAGTGCTGAGTCTGTGTTTGATCGTATGTGTGAAGTAGAGGATGGTCTGGTTTGTCATCGGTGCGACGCGGTCGGCATAAACTCAGAAGAGGAGCGAAGAGTACAGATATACAATAGTTGTCTCACCTACGACCCTGAACAGAAGATATTCGTTTGCAGGTTACCATGGAGGGAAAGCTTCCGTACCTTGTCGGACAATCGACCTATTGCCCTCAAACGCCTAAATTCGTTAACACGTACCATGTCAATAACGAAGCTTTAAAGAACTGGTATGTGAACGAATTTGAAGTTGATCAACGATGGTTATATGACAGAGGTTACAGCTGAGGAGGATGCTCAGTGGAAATCTAATGGTGGCAAAGTCTACTACATCTGTCATTTTGCACACTTTAATGAGCATAGTTCCTCAACCCCACTCAGAATCATATTTGATGCAAGTGTTCCATTTAAAGGCAAGGCTATCAACTCCCTGTGGGAACCACCACCAAATTTTATTCCACCAATTCCAACCCTGCTGTTAAGGTTCCAGGAAAGAAAAATACCAGTTGCAATGGACATAAGTAAAGCATACTTCACTGTTCGCCTTGAGACAGAAGAATCTCATATGCACCGCCTTTTGTGGAATCAACTGGACAAGGAAAAAGAAGTCAAGATGCTGCGATTACTACGAAACTCCTGGGGAACTACTCCGGCAGGTGGTATATACAGTGTAGCAATGCTCATCATAGCTGAGAAGTTCAAGGACAAGTACCCACAGGTATATGAATTCGTAAAATCGAACTTGTATGTTGATGATGGTACTACAAGTGTTGATGATGTTTCCACGGCATTACAACTTGCTAAGGAACTCAACATCTTCCTCAGTAAGGCATCCTTCATCATAAAGCATTTCATGATCGGTGGAAGTGAAAGTGATATTGATGCCCACATAAAGAAGTGCCCGGATGTACCTGACAATGTGCGACGAACACCAGTGCAGGAAAGAACCCTGGGTATAATATATCATTCTGCCAACGATGAAATTTCCATTTCAGGTAGAATTAACTTCTCAAAGAAAAGGAAAGACATTAGATCAGAGGAAGACATCAGTATAGAAAACTTTGATGATGCCTTCCCTGACACTTTCAGTCGAAGAAATTATCTACAGATCATAGCAACCATCTATGATCCAACGGGACTTGCAACTCCAGTTACCATCTGCCTGAAGCATGAACTTTATCAAATATTCCGCCTCAAACAGGAATGGGACGATCCGATCCTAGATGGTAATGATGACCTACCTACAACCCGCAGTCTGTGTAAAGAAGTGATTCATTCGATCTACGGTCTAAAAGAAGTCAGGTTTGTTCGCTGTCTTACACCGGAAACTGCAGTTGACAAACCCACTCTAGTAATTTTTTGTGATAGTTCTCAGACTGCCTATGGATCTGTCGCGTACTACAACTGGAAGTTGGAAAATGGCGAGCGAGCATCTGTTCTTGCCATGTCAAAGGCAAAACCTTGGCCACAAATTCCAACGTTAACTATCCCCCTTGGTGAGTTACTTGGATGTTTGCTGGGTGCCAGAATGCAACAGACTATCATCAAAAAATCAAGCTTCATTTTTGAAAGGGTAATGTTGCTAACTGACAGCACCATAGTTCTGGACAAATGCGTCATGAGCCCGACAAGTACATGTGGACAGCCAGCCGTATCAGTGAAATTCAAACTCTGACTGATATTCGCGATTGGTACCATGTAGACTCTGGAAACAACGTTGCCGATGATGCGTCACGTGGTCTTAACCCATCTGAAATGGGAAAGGATTCCAGATGGCAGAAAGGTCCAGACTTCATGAAGAAGGATATCAATGAATGGCCAATCAAACATGCAAATGAAGTTCATGCGAAGAAAGAAGATTTGGACATAAGAATAAAAGATCCATGGATGACCATTGGAAGATGCAAGTCACTATGTCTCCAGATTGATGGTGGAACAAATGAAGATTATTCAGTTATTTTTGATATCCTAAAAACATTTAACATAATGGTCGACAAAAATGACAGCCTGATGAAGATTAAACGTCGCATCTCTAGAATCATAAGATTTTTGGAAAATGCTTCACAATTTTTCAGAGGTCGACTAAAGAGAACAGTGAAGACTACTCCAGTCATCATCAGTAGTATGACGAAAGCAGAACGTTCGAGATGGTTTGCTGAAAATGATACATTTGTGCCTACCAAGCGTGAGTTACTAATATCAAACTTGTTTCATATTCAACAGGCTCAGCAGTTGCTACCGTCAGATGTGGAGCATAAGCTAAAGTCACTGAACCCGATATTGGACGCCGACAGTGTGTGGAGAGTACTAGGTCGTACTGGTGCTGCTATATCAAACCCGCCTGCAATTATACTATGCTCTGAACCTTTTGCAGAGATCTTGGTGCGTAAATGTCACTAACCGCAGCACTCTGTTGCGGATACTACTCTTGCCCTGGTACGTGAGAAGTTCTGGATCCTCAACGGTAAACGGTTTGTCAGCAAAGTTGTGTCGCGGTGCCCATATTGTCGCTTTCTAAGGAAGAAGATTGCCCAAGTAGAGATCGCTCCTCGTATGGTGGAACAACTCGTACGATCGCCAGTATTCGAACATGTGGTCATTGACATAGCTGGTCCGTTCAATACCATCGCAGATCGCCGCGAGACGTGAAATTACCGGGTAAATTCTGGTAAAGCCTGGATTCTGGTTATCGTGTGTCGTGCAACTGGTGCGGCCCACATACAGGTCCTTGAAGGTTACGATACCAACTGCTTCCTTGCAGATTTCGATGCTTTCACTAGAATCCGCGGAAAACCCACGTCTGTGACTGCAGATCTTGGTTCGCAAATCCGTGGTACCAAGATGGCAAATATTCAGACAAATCCCGAAACAACAACCTGGCACTTCGTACCATCTGGAGCTCATCCGTCAGTCGAACAAGCTGACAGGATGACACAGAACTGTGAAGAACACTTTAGAAGCTGTCACTGCTTCGAGAAAACCTGAGTTTACTAAGTTGCGTTTGCAGAGACTAATGTACAGTGTTGCTGATATGATAAATGATCGGCCTTTAGGTGTTCATCGAAATAATGTTGCCAAATTAGACGCTGTAAGATTACTACATCCAATTGACCTTATTTTGGGTAGATTAAACGGTGATATCAGTGAACTTTTAGATTTCGAATTGGCTAAACCACCTGAGCAAAAAGAGTATACAAAAATACTCGCACTGAATGAACTCTTTTTAAATCATTGGTGGAAAATGTGGTATGATCAAATTTTTCCAGCTCTTCTTCCCAGAGAAAAGTGGTCAGATTCCAACCGGGGAGTAGAGATAAATGATATCGTAATAATCAGAGATACTAATCCCGTGCGAAACCAGTGGCATTGGGGTGAAGTTGTTTCTGAAAACAAGTCGTCTGATAATATAACACGTTCAGTATCGGTGCGGTATAAGTCTGATGAAAAATCTAAGTTTGTCACTAAGTCGGTCAGAGATTTGGTTGTCATTCTGAAGAACAATGAACGTACTGATTTGTAAACATTTACAGTAACATACGTGTGATTTTCAGTTGCATATAACGTAAAATTTTGTCGCAAAAAGTGCAATTTCATCTAAATGAGTACTTCTATATATTTTGTCGTTTTGTTTCATGTTCTTATTATGTGAAAAAAAAGTAAAAAAAAAAGTTAAAAGTGTAATAAGAAAAAAAAAATCAAGTTCCTATTTCTTATTTATTTATCAAATGAGATCAAATTTTATCTATAATTCTAGTATGTAATATTTGTTACAAAAAAGTTCAAAAGTGAATTTTGAATATTCATTAAAAAACATGTATAATTTATAACAGATAAAAAATTAACCCGAGATAAAGCTCCGGAGTGTAAACAGACACGAATCGCGTCCTCTATTTCCATTATTGAACTAGCCAATTATAAAATTTGGGGTCGTTTAGTTGCCAAACTAGGTACTGGATGAATTCTTTAACAAGTGAAAATCTGGGTTAAGAATTGTTGTTTTACACATGATATTGAGGACTGGAGCTGGGCGGTTCTCTTTTCGAGATCGCCATTAATAATTTAGAATAAGACTGCGCCCTCCAACTAAATAACTTGGAGTAAGTAACTGTATAAATTGATCCCTTCCATTTGTGACTTACTGGTCAATTCAAATTCAAATTTGTTATTTCTGTTTTGATTGGTTTTGTTGTAATATACTTATTATTGGTTTTTGTAAGTCGTAATATAAGTGTAATTTAATTTTAATTTAGGTCTGTTGACATTTTCTTTCTAAAAGTGGGATAAAAATGTTATTGTAATTATTTCATTTGCAGAATGAAATGTCTGTAACGACTTCAACGTCGTGACGTTACATGCCTTGTTCGTATGGTTGGTTGAGGTGTCAATGGTCTTATTCTGATTGGGCAGGTGCAAGCCCCTGCAGTTGCGCTACACATGACCCAACCAACTATCTCTACAACCACCCACCGATGCCAATCGGCAAAAAGTTATGCTACTATCAATAAAGATTTGTGGCTGCTGTAAAGAAATGTTATAATGGTTGTCAGTGGACTGGAAACGTATAAGTAGGCAATCGCATGTGGCGTTGGCCTTCCCTATCACTAATATTTCTTTTTACATGATGCAAGTATGGCATACAATTATTGGCAGAAATAGGTGCTTATCCTTCTCTTCTGCTAAAGCCACTCACTAGGACACGACGTAGTCTGTCTAAATCTGCCGACGTCCGCCTAGTAGCTGCCAACAAATCTGCAATCCCCACCCATTGATATGAGAACCTTACATTATCGTTTGGAATGCAAAATTTCACTGAAAGATTTTAATTCTAATGTCACATTGCAAATCTAAGACGTAGATATCCTCTCTCATTATCACATACAGGTCGAGGATGCTCACCGATGGCTAGTAATTGCTTAATCTTTCTCATTAGCACCTCTCCAACCAGGCCCTAGGTCACCACATCAGCACACTCACCTATGCATAAGCCCACCTCCTCACGTCGTACCAGAAAGTTTTTAGTCCAGAACCCCATCAAACGCAAACATTTCCTAGCAGACTCAGTATTTATCACCATATCAAGATGATGCTGCCCACAGTATTCACCAGCTTCCGGCATCTGACACCGGATCATTTGGTAGCTGCTAAACAAACGTTCATGGAAATAGAAGAATGTTCTTTGCCAAAAGTCCTCAAGCCCATGGTCGTCACCCTTACACATTGTACTGAAGAAAGATTGCTCCCTGCATCCATGTGGGGATCGCAGGCACCCGAACATGCAGACTGAACATTGCCAAAGTGATCCTCTTCTTGAACAAAGCAGAGGTTTTCTCCATGTTCTACCTCCTGAAGATGTATTATTAGGTTCCCATGAACCCAGAGGACATTCCCAAAACCATCCTCAACACCCATCAGCACAGAGACCTTCAGTTACATGTGTTTTGGCCTGGGTAATGCTGGGGCAACTTTTCAGCGTCTCATGAATGTCATCTTAGGGAACCTCATCTTCAGTGTATATCATGTGAACGACATAATTGTGTTCTCTTTTTCGAAAGAGGAATATCTCCATTACCTACACATTATGCTCAACCACCTAAAACAGAACGGATTTGTAGCCCAATATGAAACGTGTAGCTTTAGCACCAGCAAAGTATTGTTCTTTGGGAACTGCATTACTCCTGAAGGAGTCCACCTATTCCTTGAGAAGCTAGCAGCCATTCAGAACTTCGCCACGCACTTGACCGTTGAAGCACTGCAAGAATTCATGGGCATGATCTACTACTATCACAGTTTCCTGCCGGCCATCCTCGCCTTCTCCTCAACCCCCTGTTCCAAGACTCCCTTCAGGGCAAGCCCAAAGACCTAAAATGGGGTCCATTATCAAGAAGCAGCATTTTAAAATGAAAAGGATGTCCCATAAACTCTTGTTGCTCTTACTTTTCCCATGCTCCCTGCACCTCTCCCTCTCTCCACTGGTGACAGTGACATCGCTATTGGTGCAGTACTCAAGCAGATGATCAACGTCTAGCCCAGCCCATTGGCTTTCTTCAGTAGAAAACTGTGAAAGACAGAATCCGTCTACTATACCTTTGACCACAAATTACTAACTGTTCACTTGGCTGTTCGTTGCTTTTAGGCCTTCTTGGAAGGTACACCCTTCATCCTTCATACGGACCATATGCCAATGGTGCTTGCCTCCACTTGACAGTTCAACGCCTGGTCCGCCCATCAAAGCTGACATCTGTCCACCATGTCGAAATACAATTATATCCTTCAACAGGTCCATTGGAAAAGGAATTCCATAGCCAGTTATCTATTAGGAAACAAATTGGCTGCTCTTTACCTGGGATTGGATTACAACGACTTGGTAAAAGCTCAACGAAAAGATACGGAGTGGTAATCATGTAAAACATCCTGCACATCCCTCCTCGGTGACATGAGTACTGGTAGACCTAGACCATGGATACATGCTCCCATACATTGATAAGTGTTTAATTTCATTCATGGCCTTTCACATCCTTCACAGCCTTCTACTGCAAAGCTACTGAAGACAAAGTTCTTTTCATTTAGCATGGCACAACTAAGGACACTAACGTTTGGGTAGGTCCCTGTACTTCATGCCAAACCTGAAAAGTACATTGACACACGCGTTTAGGAATAGGAACCCTTTCCTCAATTTCAGCATCGCTTTACATACATTCATATTGATGTTGTAGGTCCCTTACCCATGTATATATACTGTACATATATATATATATATATATATATATATATATATATATATATATATATATATATATATATATATATATTTATATATATATATATATATATATATATATATATATATATATATATATATATATATATATATATATATATGTATATGTTGGTGTGGTACTGTTATAAACACACCTTAGTTTTCTATCTCATATCTCTTCAATGTGATGTATAGTTGTTAGTACTTTTAGGTTACCTTTTCTGAATAAGTCTATGTAAGTTAGCTTTTAAACTGTTAATTAGTAGCTCCATCACAGGAGTATGGATGGTTTGGTCTGATGACCATTCCGTATGACAATTGAATAAGAACTGAAAAAAATATCAAGTTTGGTTATAACGTTTCATTAGTTATCTCAGCATTTTACATAAATATGATAACACAACATTACTACCGGAAGCCATCTGGTTCCGTCGAGACACTCAACTGTTTCGCACGGGATGCTTGTATCGTGTTTACTCTTCATACAAAATGTTACATTGCAAAGGTTTAGCTTGGTCATGACTTTCGTATCCTGTTATGACTTGGCATTCCCACACTCCTCTCCTAACTTCTCCATTGATCCCTTGGGTCAGGAATTTTATTATGTAATTATTACATTAGCTCGGACAGCTACCTTCAATTAATTGAACAATAAAAAGTACGTTGAAAATATGTTTTCTAGGAGTGTGACTGGATATATATATATATATATATATATATATATATATATATATATATATATATATATATATATATATATATTTATATATATATATACTGTATATATATATATATATATATATATATATATTTTTATTTTTTTATTTTTTTTTACTTTAGCCACAAACAGATGATTACGGACGAATATTCAAATAGGTATATTTAAACAAAAAATACATACCTAACGTATATTGTCCAGAATAAAGAAAAATGCTTGGAAAATACAGATTATTATATGGTACATTGCTAGTAAATTATTATATGGTACCCCCATAAAAAACTGATGTACATATGATTCGGTAACTTGTTATAGAATAGTTGTCACCTTTGTCAAAAATACAGATCATTATAATACGGTAACTAATAAAGAATATTTGCTACCTTGGTAAAGATATAATTTCAGTGCAAAAAAAAATTCCAGGTACGTACATGCACCACGGTTTCGTATATACACATATATATATATATATATATATATATATATATATATATATATATATATATATATATATATATAGGGCTTATATATTTTATTAGATGCCTAAAGATTCTTTATTTTAACATATAGGGCTTATCTATTTTATTAGGTGCCCCCAAAAATGTTTTTTTTTTTTTTTTAATGTTTTAAAATGCAAATGTCCTAGAGTGTCTTCAACTACATATTACTATCGTACTAACCGCTTTTCGTGCACTTCACTTTTCCAGACAATTTTACTCCGAGTGAATGAAATGGCCAATTTCAAACGGCTCTAAATTGAAATTTTTTTCATAAAATAAGGAGTGTTGTCTGGACATGGTAAATCGTTCCTCTTGGGCTCCACCTGTCTTTGCCTTAACCTACACCAAACAAAGATGTTAAGGGTGATAAATATCATCACTGTAACGCTGATTGATGCTAGTAACACGTAAAAACGAAGATCTGCATAAGTCGGTGACGGGTGGTCCATCCCGGTTAATTTCCTCAACCGCTTAGCTACTTGTGCATTGTATGGGAGAGGTAAAGATGGGATTGTAGTGGTCCACGTGAAATTCGCGAAGTAGGCCCGTTCCCTGATGATATTGTTAATTCCTTGGACCGTGTAATTTGTGAACGTACCGTTGCAACCATCTGCTGCAACGAAGATTTGGGAATAGGACGTGGATCCGTCCTGGCATGATACATTGAAGCCGGCCTTGTCGTATCGTATCCATGAGCCGTTGTTCACTATGCGATTGAACATATTATCGTCAAATGAATAAAGATTTTTTCAGACAATATTCATATGTGTGGGAGAGAGCACCGTTTAGCACTATACCTAACTCGCATGAATCCATTGACTTTTTATGGAATTCAAAGGAATCAGCTGTACATACTTTTTTATTCATTGCATCTGAACAGTGAGTTAATTTGTCTAAGTCTTTAATGACTGTATACGTTTCCTTATCAAGGGAAATCAATATGTGTCCTGTCAAACTGGATATTACTGGGCTTGAGTTATTTGTCATGAAAGTCGGGAATGGTGATATCTTGTATGATTGCCAGGGATCGGAAGAATTAAAGGGAACTGTAATCATAATCCTGTAATTTTCAACGCTTACTGTAATAAGGCTATAATAAAATTCTGACCTATGTGTGTATAACAAAGTAATATAACCTATTGTCTCCCGTCCGTTCTCTAAAATTAACGTTAAGTCTTTAATTGGCAACAAATTGGGTGAGAGAACACCTTTAGTTGCTAACGTGATAGCTTTCACATAGTCTTTTGATTTCTCAATGAAATGTGCTATTTTAGTAAGGATATGAGCTATTTTGGAATTATAATACGTTAACGTTGCCAGCAAGTCTTGTACTTCCATAATCTGACTGATATTACTAGAATGTTTGTTCATTCACCAAACTCATAATTTGATTATTGATTTTGACTGATTCCTTAGTTCTGATTAAACTAATTCATTTTTATGTTCCAACAACTCAATTTTCTTATTCTAATTACTGATTTTAAGACGATTTGAAATCCCTAATCCTAAACTTGCAACATATCCAAAAATGTTTAGTGCAGCAAAAATAAACGGGATACGTCTTTCAAGGTTAGTGTGTCTTACTGTCCATATCAGAAGGTTACGAGCCAAAGATTCTGCCTCGTAAGTCTTATTTTGCAAGTCTTATGAAAGCAAATCTGCCACTCTCAGTGTCGGTGAAAGCGAACTCTCTTTATTAAAAGGAAAATGTCTTTTATGCATTTCATTTAATGAAGCAGCAAATCTTGAAATGGCACTCTTTAAGCTAGTGACGTCATTCTCTGGGAGAAAAATAGCTTGCATGTGTACTTCTATAACTATATTACTTGAAGTAATAAAAACGTCTTCTGTTCTCTCTACTATAGTGCCATATTTAAAATCTATACTTTTAATTTTAGAGCTCTTTCCACAGGAGAAAAATGACTGAGCGAACAATATCGCTCCTAACAATAAAAATTCATCTTGGAAACCTGCAATGAGAAAAATATATGTAATTACTCCTGTATTGAGAAGAAAAAAAATTTTAACATACAAATACAAGTTTCATAGATAAAAAAAATTTCCCTCACTTCCTTCTCTCTTATTTTAATTTCTTATTTGAGCCAATGGTACAATTCTCTCATCAGTGGGTTGGGATATGTTTTAATCTCTATATCTATGGGTCGTTAATGTTTCCAAAATGTTAAATGGTCCTTCAAACTTAGATGTTAGTTTGTAATTGAGTCCTTGGCTTACATTTACCTGTATGTATACATTATCACCCACGGTATATGTTTTAGTTGGCTTCGCTATTTTATCATGATTCCTTTTCATTATGATTTGTGATTCTTCTAAATTCTTTTGAAGGATATCAAAATGACTTTTGCTTGCATTTATACATTCCTTTAAAGGATTTAATAAATTAGTTGTAGGCGTTAATACGTAGAAAGGCGTTTTAACTGGGGTACCTTACAATGCGTCGTGCAGCGACATTTTAATTGATACATGATGTGAGTGATTCAAAGTACTTACTACCAAAGATATTGCAATATCCCAGTTGCGGTCAGATCCCCCTAGTGTTAATCTTAATATGTTTAAAACCTTCCTATTTGCTCTTTCTACTAGCCCATTCGACTCTGGGTGATAGATCATGGTATTGATTTTTTTTATGCTAAGGAATTCACACAATGAGTTAAGGAAATGATTATTAAATTCTCCACCCGAGTCTCAGATTATCATGTGTGGAATTCCGTGTTTACATATGTAACACTCGTAAAACTTCCTAGCGCATTCAATCGCAATTTTAGTTTTAAGCGCTATCAGTTCTGTATATCGAGTCGAAGCATCTACAATTACTAAGAGGTGCTTATTTCCTCTGTCTGACTCGTAAAATCCTGTTAATAAATCTAAATGTATTCTTTCAAAGGGTTGATTTGGCACGGGATAAGCCCCTAGGCTGACAGGTGTTTTCGTGTGCCCTTTGTTTTCCTGACAAGTGCGACAATTAGCTATGTGTTTTTTTTTCATATCTGTAAGCATCCTATGCCAATAAAACAATGACTTGGCTTTCTGTGACATTATGGAGAACCCTGGGTGTCCATGCAATGGATTTGCATGCAACCAATTTAGGACAGTGAATATAAGTGAGATTGGTACCACTACCTGGTCGTTAGTCACATGTGGTGTATTGCGGGTTTTCCTTGTCACAGATCTACATAGAATAATGTCCTTGATTATATAATTCTGCTGCGTATACTTTATACATTCCTTTTCCTTACAATTTCCTTCCAAAGCATTTATGATTTTTTCTAATTGCTAATATTTTCTTTGCTCAGTCTGTAATAATTCAGCGCTCCAGCCCAGATCTACCTGTTCAGATGCAGTTTTCACAATAGGCATGGATGTTGATATATCTATTAATTCAGCTAATGGCTCCATACAAGATGACACGGGGTCGCGTGATAATGCATCAGCAATGATATTTGCTTTCCCTGGAAAATACCCGATTCTCGCACCAAAGTCTTGGATGATCAAATGCCACCGTGTTCGTTTGGGGCTGTGACTAAACCCTTTAAAGAAGTCGGTTAGCGGTTTATGATCAGTAAGAACATTGACGGGATAACAGTATATTATGAACTCAAAATGAACTATTGAATTAACAATAGCTAGCCCTTCCTTGTCTATTACTGCATACTTACTTTCGGAAGTTCTCAGTTTTCGTGAATAAAAAGCTATCGGGTAAAATTGTTTGTCATATTGCTGAAGCAATACCCCACCTACTCCTAAGTCTGAGGCGTCTGTTGCAATGAAGAATTCCTTACCAAAGTCGGGAAATTTTCAAGATAGGAAAAATACACAGTTCATCTTTCAAGGTATTAAATGCCTGTTGATGCTGCTCAGACCATATAAAATCTACGCCCTTCTTCGTAAGATCAGTTAGGGGAGCGGCTATTATTGAATAATTGTATATAAAACGCCTGTAATATCCACTACACCCCAAAAGTTGCTGTATTCCCTTGATATTGGTAGATATCGGAAAGTTACGGATAGCCGACACCTTATCGTGGACTACTTTAAGACCTTGGCTAGACACCGTAAAACCTAAATAGACTGATTCTGTCATGAAGAATTCACACTTACTAATCTTTACCCTTAAGTTATGCTGTCTTAGTCTCTGTAGTACTAGTTCCAGTTAACGTAAATGTTCTTCTAAGGTATTAGAAAAGATTACAAGGTCGTCCATATAGGCATGGTAATATATCCCCTAGCAAGTCTCCAAACACTATGTGAATCATTCTAGTAAATGTTATGGGAGCACAACGTAAACCAAAAGGCATACGCAAAAATTCATAATGTCCCCTGGCTGTGCTGAAAGCAGTGTATGTGATGCTATCTTCTTCTAATGATATCTGGTGAAAGACTTTAAGTAAGTCCAAACTGGTAAAATATTTATTCTGACCTAACAAAGATAAAATATCGTCAGTACATGGTACTGGGGATCAATCAGGGATCGTTTCCTCATTTAGGCGACGGAAATCTACGCAGATACGCCATGTTCGATCTTTTTTCGGTACAACTATTAATGGAAAATTATAAGGGCTGTTCGATTTCCTAATGACTCCTTCTTCTAGCATTTTACCAACTTCATCATTTATCTCATTCTGAAATTTCATAGGGAGTGTGTACGAGGGTACATAGATAAATTGATGTTCGATAACATCTGTTTTTCCTAAGGATCCTTCCGTAGTGGAAAAAACATCATGATATTCAGTTAAAAGTACAAAAAATTTCTGCTGAATTTCCTCACCTTAAATGTCTTTATTGATTTTATTTTTGATAGATTGCAAAATAGGGATTCATCCGCAACTGATTGAGCGTGATTCATTTCAACGACGGTAAGAATACAATGTTTATAAACTTCTACATCCAAGATATGTTGATTTTTGTGAATTACTAAAGTGGTATTTAAATGATTATAGACTTCAATATTACATTGTTGCTGTAAGCCGACTGTATAAATAGCTTGTGTGACGGATAATCCGTTAGTTTTCAAAGTGTTGGAAAGGATTAATATTTCAGATCGCGGCAACGTTTTCTTTACTCGCACTTTTATATTTGGAGGTACGTTCGGCTCGATAGATTGCGTGCAAGATGATATTACAGGTAAACGAGAATTCTGTTGGGTCGTGTATATTATTTCTTTATTAATGAGACAAGTGATTGGTTCTTCAACGTACGTCGCTGTTTTATTTGTCGTCTCCTTTTTATCCAAAACTGATTTTAAGGTATTAAAAGACTTATAAAATTTTCCTTTGATATACACGTCATGTTTGGCAGGGGCTAAGATAATGTTTTGATTGCCCATAGACGGGTATCCTATAATTACAGGTGGATACATATCAATGTTTTGTACAACAACAAATAATGTAAATGATCTTTGTTCTAAATTTACAGCATATGATGTTGGTCGTAACTTATTTTGGCTTATTGTTGTGTGAATTTGTTGCAAATCTACGGGAGCCTGCCTGATTTATTTGATTCGGCCGTGTGTTTCATAGGAAAATCTATTGCCTCACAATGATTTGATAAAACATTTAATGGATTATTTAATACTACTGATGTTGATACAAATGACCCAACATCACTCTCTTCCCCATTGGAGTTAAGTATGTGGTATTTGCTTTGCTCTGCACATCATGAAAATTAGTCTGACCTTGAGAGTTCTGGCTAGACGGCCCATGATCAGAGTTATTTGAAGCACTATTTGTTTGTTTTTGAATTTGAACTGCATTGACATTTAGCTGTTTCTTCTTATTGAACTGAGGATTTTTCTTTTTATTTCCATAGGGAATTGATTGTTGAATTGACTGTGTGTTTCTAGGATTCTGTTGTTGATTACGCGAATAGCATCGACTATATGAATGAGTTGAACTATTATGTATCGAACAGAATCGTGTTCTGCAGTCTGCGATCAAGTGACCTAGACGTTTGATATTATAACACGTCATTCCTGCAACTTGACTATTATTAACTACATTTACATGTTGTGGCTTAGTTTCATTTTTTGCATAAACTTGTTTAAACAAGGGATCTAGATCAGTACACTTAGACATGTGTTTCTTTATCTGTTTATATACATCTAATTCTGTACTTTCGGATGTTAACTTTTTATCAAAACACCGCACTAAAGCTTCTGGCAACATAAGTGTCATGCAAGTTAAATACATTAATCTTAAGAAATCTTTCAGGACGATGTTATCTCCAGTAACCCACGTGGAGTTACCTAAAATGTCCTGATATTTGTTAAGCCTATCGGCAATGAGAGCTGCTCTCTCTATAACATTAAGCTGAGTCAAAGTGGCTTGATTAAGTGTATTTCTTAATGTTAAAACTACATCTAAAGCTTCCTCACCGCCATAAATTGCACGTAGCCTAACTATGAAATCGTCCCATGTAACTGCCTCTTGAAAAGAAACTCCCCTCAGATACGCACTTGCATCCCCTATAGAAAAGTCTATAAAACTTTTAGCTTCTTGCAATTGTACAAATAGGTCTATGATATGTTTAGCATTTAAGTGAGCATCAACGGAAGAAATCCAAGACTCGACATTCTGAGGTAAGAACCCATTGACCCAACCTTGAAAAGGAAGGATAGCTGGGTGGGGGGATGGGGTTACTCTGTCCGGGGGTGGGGTTATTTGGTCCGGGATTTACAGGAGGTGTCATGTTTACTTTACGTTTTTTTATCTCTACAATTTTTTGCAATCCTATCAATATCTCTATATGAATACAGACGTGCACTGCGTAAACGCATAAGCGCTATATAATAGATATGTTGCAGATTATAACACAATCCCCCAAAACAATGATACTAATATAAAGATATTTCCTGAGAATTTCTTAAAGAAAACGGAATTAGCACCGAGGAAAAAAAAAATTATAGACGAGAATTCGAAGTTGAATACAGTTTTCTTTGATGAAGAAAAATGAAGATTTGCAAACAACTCACCCCAGCAATAATGGACGATCGACTCGTGACAACAAACACTTCACTGCCTAAAACTGAATGAATAAAGAAATGTACTTAGCTTTTTCAGTATATATGGGCGGAGGGCGATGACGTCATTTCCTCTCTCTCTCTCTCTCTGATTTGCGAGAGTTTAGCTGTGTTGATGAATGTTTTCTATTTGATATTCTGACATATTTTTGAACGAGTTATTTCCTGGATATGATTCTTGAATGTTTTAGTAAACGTTGATAAAGTTGAATGCCATTCCTACGTCTTTTCAAGATGTTGATTGAAGATACAGTTCCTCAGTTTGTACATTATTTATAGTTGATGTTCGATGCATTCATTTCTTCGGTAAACGTAGATACTTCGTTGAAATTGTAGATTCATTACTGTTGTAACTGCATAAGTATTACATTTTAAATTACTGGTTCTTAAAGTTGATATCTCTGGTTCGTAAAGTTGAATCGCTGCCACCAATTGTTGGTGTTGTACTGTTATAAACACACCTTAGTGTTCTATCTCATGTCTCTATAATGTGATGTATAGTTGTTAGTACTTGTAGGTTACTTCTTCTGAATAAGTCTATGTAAGTTAACTTTTAAACAGTTTATTAGTAGCTCCATCACAGGAGTATGGATGGTTTGGTCGGATGACCATTTCGTATGACAATTGAATAAGAACTGGCAAAAATATCAAGTTTGGTGATAATGTTTCATTATTTATCTCAGCATTTTCCATAAATAATATACACAACCTTACTACCAAAAGCCATCTGGTTAAGTTGAGACACTCAACTGTTTCTCACGGGATGCCTGTATTGTGTTTACTCTTCATACAAAATGTTACATTGCAAAGGTTTAGCTTGGTGTTGACTTTCGTATCCTGTTATGACTTGGCGTTCACACACTCCTCTCCTAACTTTTCCATTGATCCCTTGGGTCATGGATTTTATTATGTAATTATTACACACACACACACACACATATATATATATATATATATATATATATATATATATATATATATATATATATATATATATATTTACATATATACATATGTATATATCTGTATATATATATATATATTTTTATATATATATATAAAAAATTTCAAAATTACATATGCATAGTTTGTGTGAATTGATGTATACATAAATTTATTTGAAAGTGAGATGCATGACTATGCATATGAATGTATGTGTCAATGCAATGGGATTATATGATGACAAACTTAATAAAAATACTGTTATAGATTAAGTGCTACCAATCCAAAGAATTAAAACACTTTCCAGGTCTTGCCGGTGAATAATTAGAAGAATAAACGATAGTTGAAGGCAAGAATGTCTCCAACATTCTCGAAAGCTATTGTTCAAGTAGAATGAAGGGTTTTGATATCATAGATAATGAAACTGTTGAGAGCCTAACTAAATAATAAAGCGTGAAATTTATATCTGGGAATAATAATACTGAACGATATATTTGAACCACATGAAAAACAAAGTGAGAAATTTATGTGCTAAGACAAGGACGGAAAATGAGAAACATTGCGAGATAGAATGGTAAATCAGGATCAAGAGGACATCATATTTATGATTATACTACTTAAACTAAATGAAGATAAAAATATTGATCTATTTCCCTTTTTGAAACATCTCATAAAGATATTATTATCCCTCTCAGAACGGTTATAGCGACATTCTTGTATAACCAAAGACGACAGATTTCGACTTATAGAATAAGAATGTAGATAGGTTTGTTCTTGCGCCCTAATAATCTCGACATTAACACCGGGACGCAAAAGTTTTGAATAAATGCTTTTTTTTTTTTTTTTTTTTTTTTTTTTTTTTTACTCTCCTCTACTTTTTTTTATTTATCTTTTTGTACACAATTTCACACAAAAACATATATCTCCCTCATGTAACGAAGAGAAAGTGTTTGTTCGGCCCACAAAGAGGAAACCCGGACATTGCGGGGAATCTTCAATCGAGGTGTGGCCCCGAAAGCCCCTCACCAGAAAGTAAAACTTGTGGTACATAGAAACTCAAACCTGGACTGCATAAGGACCAAAGGAAGCGTACATCAGCGTAGTCTATAAATTTTCCTGCAATGAGGAGATGTGTAAATCTCACAGATAAGACTATATTGGACACACCACTGAACATTCCGAAGAAGGATGCTGTCCCAAAGAAATCAGGGGGCAATAAACCAACGCTATATTGATGTTCAAGACCGGAAACATCCCTGAAGGAATTAATTGATAGTACCCACATTGTTCACAAGGAATACAACCACAGCAGATATGATTGCTGAAGCTATGAGCATCGACCTCCAGGCATCAACTTTCAACATACAGAAAGATTCTAATTATGTCCTCCCATCAAGCAGAAAGCAACAAGGATAAAATACAGTATATATTGAGGAAAGACGATAGCGTGCAACTTTTATGTCAAGCATATATATATATATATATATATATATATATATATATATATATATATATATATACACACATATATATATAAGTATATATATATATATATATATATATATATATATATATATATATATATATATATATATGCATATATATATATATATATATATATATATATATATATATATATACATGTATCTATAAAGATATATGTATTAATGTAAATATATATACATACATATATATATATATATATATATATATATATATATATATATATATATATATATATTTACTGTGTATATACTGTATATATATATGTATATATATATATATATATATATATATATATATATATATATATATATATGTATGTATATATATATATATATATATATATATATATATATATATATATATATATATATATATATATATGTGTGTGTGTGTGTGTGTGTGTGTGTGTTTTATATATATATATATATATATATATATATATATATATATATATATATATATATATATATATATGTATATATATATATATACATAATTATATGTATATATAAATATATCTATATATTTAAACATATATATATATATATATATATATATATATATATATATATATATATATTGAGGATTGATGGTGGAGAGGGGGTGACGATTGCTTTGGAGGAATCTGTTTAGGGGAAAATTTCGAGAGGGATGCAGATTATTAGATGGCAAAATGAGACGAATGATGATATGGAGAGAAAAAACATATGCAATGTGTATGGCATGACTTTATTAAACAGTAATTCTAGCGTTGCCTGATTCTGATTGCAACCATATGTCTATATTATATCTGCAAGAAAGTAGGGTATCTGGATATGAACTGTTCAATCTGAGTTAAGATTACGAACCACTTTATACAGGCGGCGTGTTTGTCTATTTCACCATCTATGTTACTGTTGTTTATTTTACTCATAGATTTATTTATAAACTACATACAAGAAAAAAGAAGTGCTACCTTAATTTTTATTATCATTAGTAACGCCAAGTAAACATTTCCTAAACCTCAATAATCACAGTGTAGTTTTTATGGAATAATACTCAAATAACAATTAGGCTACCCAATTTTATTTTCTACTTTTTACTCCCTTATAGATATAGGAACAAAGCCTGAATGGATGACATTTCATAGCAAAGTTTGTTGCCCATATACTCCTCCCCAGTTATCTCGGTGGCCAAGATGATAACTTCAGAGTTTGATGCACCAATATAGGGGTCGTTTGGCACCAGTAGTTTCCTTAACACTCCGTTATGAAGTTTCTCACTATCTATATGCAAAAATATAGTGAAATTATTCCATGGAAACAGAGTAAAAATTATTCCTATTTTAAATGCATAAGCCTTAGGGAAATTCCATTTTCTGCATCCTGTGTCAACGGCCTTGATAAGTATCTCTTTTCTCATCCGTTGAAGCCTGTAGAGTTTCAATACTCGAAGTTTAACGGTTTTTTTTATTCCTTTTCATAACTATATATATATATATATATATATATATATATATATATATATATATATATATATATATATATATATATATATATATATATATATATTGGACTCTTATTAGTATTTTTTTTAAAGTAATATGTAATACTATCTAAACTCTCAATATGGTCTTCACTTATATTATAATGAGATTCCATTTCCTTGATAGAAAGCCAAGATAATCTCACAAACTTACAATTTGCATGATAATATAGCCAGAAACAATGGTAGGCGTAGTGACGATAATAGAAGTCACATATTGAGAAAGAATGGTGCATTGGTAGGGAGTGAGGCGTTCTCGCGAGGAACCTGTTAGGGAGAAGATCTAGAGGGACACAGAAAATTAAATGGTGAGATAAGGTGAAGAAAAATATGTATGTCAATAATTAGAGCCATTGACGCCAGATTCAATAATAAACATTTTTTGCAATTATTTTTATATTATCGCTGATTCGTTTACTTCAAAATTTCATCATCTATCGAAAGTTGAGGACATGCAAAAGGATGGACGGAATACATAAGAGACAGGAAAAGTGATGATATACTCAAATGGTAATCATTGTTTTTTAACAGTACGACGGGACATGTGCTTCGCTTATTGTCATTATCTTTTTGTGTACTGTTAGTGTAATAGAATCAGTCGAAGACGCAAAAAAATTAAACGAAATCATCATCATTGTATATTGAATAGTCATCTTGTGACAAAAAAAAATATAAAAATAAATAAAAAATAATTGGGAAGGAAAATGATCTGATTGGATATTCCTCAGGTATATATAGCGTTCCAGATTGCTTATTTTCCAAGGGTGGAGAAGTAAAAGCAATAAAGGAAAAATCTGAAATATTAAAGTTTCATAAAAAAAAACGATGCCAAATGAAGCATAAAAATACAGGAATATATTTAACAGTCTCTCAGTAAAAAACCATTAATTTTCTAATAGTTAATTTCCGTGTTTTTTTATTTTTTTATTTGAGTATGCCTAACTACTCCTAAATCATTAATGCAAGAGATTGTGTCTCTCTCTCTCTCTCTCTCTCTCTCTCTCTCTCTCTCTCTCTCTCTCTCTCTCTCTCTCAAAGATACTTGAAATCATTCACAGATTCGCTCCTAATCAATCTAGATATAAAAGGAAGAGAGCAATTTGATTACGGGTTCTCTCTCTTTCAGTAACAGTGGCTAGGGTTTGATCCTAAGCATGGGGTAGAAATATATATAAATATATATATATATATATATATATATATATATATATATATATATATATATATATATATATATATATATACACATAAATGCATATATATATATATATATATATATATATATATATATATACATATATACATATATATATATATATATATATATATATATACATATATATACATATATATATATATATATATATATATATATATATATATATATATATATATATATATATATATATATGTATATATATATATATATATATATATATATATATATATATATATATATATATATATATGTATATATATATATATATATATATATATATATATATGTATATATATATGAAAATATATATATATATATATATATATATATATATATATTCAAATAAGCCATATATATTTTTGATACATTAATGTCAGGATTCTCTTAATGACCTCGGGATCAGAGCCCCAGGCGAAATCACACAAAGACAAGAGCTTAAGACCGGCCAGGAATCAAACCCTAGTCTGGCAAGCTTGTATAGACAGTGACTACAACTTGGCCACCAAGAAAGATAAAAGTCAATGACAATTCTTCTGTACTTATACCTGCCGAATTCAGGTGTTATATGATTCTGACTGGGGCTCTGATACCGAGGTCGTTAAGAGAATCCAGACATTAATGTACCCAAAATATATATGGCTTATTTGAATATGGAAAACACGTCTAAATGTGCAAAAATTCATCACTAATCGAATGCCAAGTAACAAACTACCAATTAGCTACAATGGTGAAGATGTGTTGATCTCAATTCTAAGTACATAACAACTGAATTTGACAAGTATAAGTACAAAAGAATTGTCATTGACATTTATCTTTATCCGTCGCCAAGTGGTAGTCACTGTCTATACAAGCTTGCTGGACCAGGGTTCGATTTCCGGCCGGTCACAAGCTCTTGTCTTCTTGTGATTCCACCTGGGGCTCTGATCCAGAGGTCATTAAGAGAATTCAGACATTAATGTATCAATAATATATATGGCTTAATTAAATAAGAAAAACACGCCTGAATGTGTAGAAATTTATCATATATACAGTATATATATATATATATATATATATATATATATATATATATATATATATATATATATATATATATATATATATATACACCAAGGCACTTCCCCCAATTCTGGGGGGTAGCTGACATCAAACAAATGAAACAGAAAAGGGGACCTCTCCTCTCTAAATTCCTCTCAGC
>NC_090744.1:61750933-61755933 GCF_036898095.1 Palaemon carinicauda | reverse complement strand
TAATAAGCCAAAATGAGTTACGACCAACATCATATGCTGTAAATTTGGAACACAGATCTTTTACATTATTTTTTGACAATGGTAGTCCACGTAATATCATGGATTTGCGGACACATCATTTGTTATTTTTGAACCTTCCTATAAATAAGTCCGGAGTAAGGCTCTCGGGTATAGGAAATAATGAATTGAATGTAATAGGCGAAACTCATGTTCAGTACAAGGTCGGTAAGCGCATTTTTGCCGATACCTTTGTTGTTGTACAAAACTTTGATATGTATCCAGCTGTAATTATAGGATACCCGTCTATGGGCAATCAAAACATTATCTTAGCCCCTGCCAAACATGGCGTGTATATCAAAGGAAAATTCTATAAGTCTTCTAATACCTTAAAATTAGTTTTGGATAAAAAGGAGAAGACAAATAAAACGGTGACGTACGTTGAAGAACCAATCACTTGTCTCATTAATAAAGAAATAATATACGCGACCCAACAAAATTCTCGTTCACCAGAAATATCATCTTGCACGCAATCTATCGAGCCGAACGTACCACCATATATAAAAGTGCGAGTAAAGAAAACGTTGCCGCGATCTGAAATATCAATCCTTTCCGACACTTTGACAACTAACGGATTGTACGTCACACAAGCTATTTATACAGTCGGCTCACAACAACAATGTAATAGTGAAGTCTATAATTCTTTAAATACCACTTTAGTAATTCACAAAAATCAACATATCTTGGATGTAGAAGTTTATAAACATCGTATTCTTACCGTCGCTGAAATGAATCACGCTCAATCAGTTGCGGATGAATCCCTATTTTGCAATCTATTAAAAATAAAATCAATAAAGACATTCAAGAAGAGGAAATTCAGCAGTAATTTTTTTTGACTTCTAACTGAATATCATGATGTTTTTTCTACTACGGATGGATCCTTAGGAAAAACAGATGTTATCCAACATCAAATTATCTATGTACCCTCGTACAGATTCCTTATGAAATTCCAGAATGAGATAAATGATGAAGTTGGTAAAATGCTAAAAGAAGGAGTCATTAGGAAATCGAACAGCCCTTATAATTTTCCATTAATAGTTGTACCGAAAAAAGATCGAACATGGCGTATCTGCGTAGATTTCCGTCGCCTAAATGAGGAAACGATCCCTGATTGATTCCCAGTACCATGTACTGACGATATTTCATCTTTGTTAGGTCAGAATAAATATTTTGCCAGTTTGGACTTACTTAAAGGCTTTCACCAGATATCATTAGAAGAAGATAGCATCACATACACTGCTTTCAGCACAGCCAGGGGACATTATGAATATTTGCGTATGCCTTTTGGTTTACGTTGTGCTCCCATAACATTTACTAGAATGATTCACATAGTGTTTGGAGACTTGCTAGGGGATATATTGCATGCCTATATGGACAACCTTGTAATCTTTTCTAATACCTTAGAAGAACATTTACGTAAACTGGAACTAGTACTACAGAGACTAAGACTGCATAACTTGAGGGTAAAGATTAGTAAGTGTGAATTCTTCAAGACAGAATTAGTCTATTTAGGTTTTACGGTGTCTAGCCAAGGTCTTAAAGTAGTCCACGATAAGGTGTCGGCTATCCGTAACTTTCCGATACCTACCAATGTCAAGGGAATACAGCAATTTCTGGGGTGTAGTGGTTATTACAGGCATTTTATACTTAATTATTCAATAATAACCGCTCCCCTAACTGATCTTACGAAGAAGGGCGTAGATTTTATATGGTCTGAGCAGCATCAACAGGCATTTAATACCTTGAAAGATGAACTGTGTAGTTCTCCTATCTTAAAATTTCCTGACTTCGGTAAGGAATTCTTCATTGCAACAGACCCCTCAGACTTAGGAGTAGGTGGGGTATTGCTTCAGCAATATGACAAACAGTTTTACCCGATAGCTTTTTATTCACGAAAACTGAGAACTTCCGAAGGTAAGTATGCAGTAATAGACAAGGAAGGGCTAGCTATTGTTAATTCAATAGTGCACTTTAAGTTCATAATATACGGTTATCCCGTCAAGGTTCTTACTGATCATTAACCCCTAACCGACTTCTTTAAAGGCTTTAGTCACAGCCCCAAACGAACTCGGTGGCATTTGATCATCCAAGACTTTGATGCGAGAATCGGGTATTTACCCGGGAAAGCAAATATCATTGCTGATGCATTATCACGCAACCCCGTGTCATCTTGTACGGAGCCATTAGCTGAATCAATATATATATCAACATCCATGCCTATTGTGAAAACTGTATCTGAACAGGTAGATCTGGGCTGGAGCGCTGAATTATTACAGACTGTGCAAAGAAAAGATCAGAAATTAGAAAAAATCATAAATTCTATGGAAGGAAATTGTAAGGAAAAGGAATATGTAAAGTATACGCAGCAGAATTATATAATCAAGGACATTATTCTGTGTAGATCCGTGACAAGGAAAACCCGCAATACACCACATGTGACTAACGACCAGGTAGTGGTACCAATCTCCTTTATATCCACTGTCCTAAATTTGTTGCATGCAAATCCATTGCATGGACACCCGGGGTTCTCCATAATGTCACAGAAAGCCAAGTCATTGTTTTATTGGCATAGGATGCTTACAGAAATAAAAAAAAAACACATAGCTAATTGTCGCACTTGTCAGGAAAACAAAGGGCACACGAAAATACCTGTCAGCCTAGGGGCTTATCCCGTGCCAAATCAACCCTTTGAAAGAATACATTTAGATTTATTAACAGGATTTTACGAGTCAGACAGAGGAAATAAGCACCTCTTAGTAATTGTAGATGCTTTGACTCGATATACAGAACTGATAGCGCTTAAAACTAAAACTGCGATTGAATGCACTAGGAAGTTTTACGAGTGTTACATTTGTAAACATGGAATTCCACACATGATATTCTCAGACTCAGGTGGAGAATTTGATAATCATTTCCTTAACTCGTTGTGTGAATTCCTTAGCATAAAGAAAATCAATACCATGATCTATCACCCAGAGTCGAATGGGCTAGTGGAAAGAGCGAATAGGAAGGTTTTAAACATATTAAGATTAACACTAGGGGGATCAGACCCCAACTGGGATATTGCAATACCTGCGGTACTAAGTACTTTGAATCACTCATATCATGTATCAATTAAAATGTCGCCGCACAACGCATTGTAAGGTACCCCAGTTAGAACGCCTTTCCATGTATTAACGCCTATAACTAATTTATCAAATCCTTTAAAGGAATGCATAAATGCAAGCAAAATTCGTTTTGATATCCTTCAAAAGAATTTAGAAGAATCACAAATCATAATGAAAAGGAATCATGATAAAATAGCGAAGCCAACTAAAACATATACCGTGGGTGATAATATATACATAAGAGGTAAATTTACGCCAAAGACTCAATTAAAAACTAACATCTAAGTTTGAAGGACCATTTAACATTTTGGAAACATTAAAAGCAATAGATTTGAAATCATATCCCAACCCACTGATGAGAGAATTGTACCATTGGCTCACATAAGAAATTAAAATAAGAGAGAAGGAAGTGAGGGAAATTTTTTTTTATCTATGAAACTTATATTTGTATGTTAACATTTTTTTTCTTCTTAATACTGGAGTAATTACATATATTTTTTCTCATTTTAGGTTTCTAATATGAAATTTTTATTTTTAGGAGTGATATTGTTCGCTCAGACATTTTTCTCGTGTGGGAAGAGCTCTAAAACTAAAAGTATAGATTTTAAATATGGCACTATAGTAGAGAGAACAGAAGACGTTTTTATTACTTCAAGTAATATAGTTATAGAAGTACACATGCAAGCTATTTTTCTCCCAGAGAATGACGTCACTAGCTTAAAGAGCGACATTTCAAGGTTTGCTGCTTCATTAAATGAAATGCATAAAAGACATCCTTTTAATAAAGAGAGTTTGCTTTCACCGACACTGAGAGTGGCAGAAATGCTTCCACAAGACTTGCAAAATAAGACTTACGAGGCAGAATCTTTGGCTCGTGACCTTCTGATGTGGAGAGTAAGACACACTAACCTTGAAAGACGTATCCCGCTTATTTTTGATGCACTAAACATTTATGGATCTGTTGCAAGTTTAGGATTAGGGATTTCAAATCGTCTTAAAATCAGTAATGAAAATAAGAAAATTTAATTGTTGGAACATGAAAATGAATTAATTTAATCAGAACTAAGGAATCAGTTAAAATCAATTAATCAAATTATGAGTTTGGTGAATGAACAAACATTCTAGTAATATCAGTCAGATTATGGAAGTACAAGACTTGCTGGCAACGTTAACGTATTATAATTCCAAAATAGCTCATATCCATACTAAAATTGCACATTTCATTGAGAAATCAAAAGACTATGTGGAAGCTATTACGTTAGCAACTAAAGGTGTTCTCTCACCCAATTTGTTGCCAATAAAAGACTTAACGTTAATTTTGGAGAACGGACGGGAGAAAATAGGTTATATTCCTTGTTAGACACACATAGGTTAGAATTTTATTATAGCCATATTACAGTAAGCGTTGTAAATTACAGGATTATGATTACAGTTCCCTTTAATTCTTCCGAACCCTGGCAATTATACAAGATATCACCATTCCCGACTTTCATGACAAATATCTCAAGCCCAGTAATATCCAGTTTGACAGGACACATATTGATTTCCCCTGATAAGGAAACGTATACAGTCATGAAAGACTTAGATAAATTAACTCACTGTTCAGATGCAATGAATAAAAAAGTATGTACAGCTGATTCCTTTGAATTCCATAAAAAGTCAATGGATTCATGCGAGTTAGGTATAGTGCTAAACGGTGCTCTCTCCCATACATATGAATATTGTCTGAAAAAAACTTCATCCCTTTGATGATAATAAGTTCAGTTGCATGTTGAAACACGGCTCATGGATACAATACGACAAGGCCGGCTTCATTGTATCATGCCAGGACGGATC
>NC_090744.1:61743433-61748433 GCF_036898095.1 Palaemon carinicauda | reverse complement strand
ATGATTAAGGACGAATGTTCAAATAGGTACATTTAAAAAAAATACATACCTAACTTGTTTTTTAACAAGTTACCGAATCATATGTACATCAGTTTTTTATGGGGGTACCAAATAATCATTTGCTAGCAATGTACCATATAATAATCTGTATTTTCCATGCATTTTTCTTTATTTTGGACAATATCCGTTAGATATGTATTTTTTTTAAATGTACTTATTTGAACATTCGTCCTTAATCATTTGTTTGTGGCTAAAGTATATATATATATATATATATATATATATATATATATATATATATATATATATATATATATATATATATATATATATATATATATATATATATATATATATATATATATATATATATATATATATATATATCCAGTCACACTCCTGGAAATCGTATTTTTAACGTACTTTTTATTGTTCAATTAATTGAAGATAGCTGTCCGAGCTAATGTAATAATTACATAATAAAATCCATGACCCAAGTAACCAGATGGTTTCCGGTAGTAATGATGTGTTATCATATTTATGTAAAATGCTGAGATAATTAATGAAACGTTATCACCAAACTTGATATTTTTGTCAGTTCTTATTCAATTGTCATACGAAATGGTCATCCGACCAAACCATCCATACTCCTGTGATGGAGCTACTAATAAACTGTTTACAAGTTGTCTTACATAGACTTATTCAGAAGAAGTAACCTACAAGTACTAACAACTATACATCACATTAAAAAGACATGAGATAGATCACTAAGGTGTGTTTATAACAGTACAACACCAACAATTGGTGACAGCGATTCAACTTTACGAACCAGAGATATCAACTTTAAGAACCAGTAATTTAAAATGTAATACTTATGCAGTTACAACAGTAATGAATCTACAATTTCAACGAAGTATCTACGTCTACCAAAGAAATGAATGCATCGAACATCAACTATAAATAATGTACAAACTGAGGAACTGGATCTTCAATCAACATCTTAAGAAGACGAAGGAATGGCATTCAACTTTATCAATGTTTACTAAAACATTCAAGAATCATATCCAGGAAATAACTCGTTCAACAATACAACGGGATATCAAATAGAAAACATTCATCAACATAGCTAAACTCTCGCAAATCAGGGAGAGAGAGAGAGGAAATGACGTCATCGCCCTCCGCCCATATATACTGAAAAAGATTAGTACATTTCATTATTCATTCAGTTTTAGGCAGTGAAGTTTTTGTTGTCACGAGTTGATCGTCCATTATTGCTGGGGTGAGTTGTTTGCAAATATTCATTTTTCTTCATCAAAGGAAACTGTATTCAACTTCGAATTCTCGTCTAGAATTTTTTTTTTCCTCAGTGCTAATTCCTTTTTCTTTCAGAAGTTCTCGGGAAATATCTTTATATTAGTATCATTGTTTTGGGGGATTGTGTTATAATCTGCAACATATCATTATTATATAGCGCTTATGCGTTTACGCAGTGGACGTCTGTATTCGTATAGAGATATTGATAGGATTGAAAAAAATTGTAGATGAAAAAAAGTAAAGTAAACATGACACTTCCTGTAAATCCAGGACCAAATAACCCCACCCCCGGACTGAGTAACCCCATCCCCGCTCCCAGCTATCCTTCCTTTTCAAGGTTGGGTCAATGGGTTCTTACCTCAGAATGTCGAGTCTTGGATTTCTTCCGTTGATGCTCACTTAAATGGTAAACATATTATAGACCTATTTGTACAATTGCAAGAAGCTAAATGTTTTATAGACTTCTCTAAAAGGGATGCAAGTGCGTACCCGAGGGGAGTTTCTTTTCAAGAGGCAGTTACATGGGACGATTTCAAAGTTAGGCTACGTGCAATTTATAGCGGTGAGGAAGCTTTAGATATAGTTTTAACATTAAGAAATACACTTAATCAAGCCACTTTGACTCAGCTTAATGTTATAGAGAGAGCAGCTCTCATTGCCGATAGGCTTAACAAATATCAGGACATTTTAGGTAATTCCACATGGGTTACTGGAGATAACATCGTCCTGAAAGATTTCTTAAGATTAATGTATTTAACTTGCATGACACTTATGTTGCCAGAAGCTTTAGTGCGGTGTTTTAATAAAAAGTTAACATCCGAAAGTACAGAATTAGATGTATATAAACAGATAAAGAAACACATGTCTAAGTGTACTGATCTAGATTCCTTGTTTACACAAGTTTTTGCAAAAAATGAAACTAAGCCACAACATGTAAACGTAGTTAATACTAGTCAAGTTGCAGGAATGACGTGTTATAATTGCAAACGTCAAGTTCACTTGATCGCAGACTGCAGAACACAATTCGGTTCGATACATAATAGTTAAACTCCTTCATATAGCCGATGCTATTGCGTAATCAACAACAGAATTCTAGAAACACACAGTCAATTCAACAGTCAATTCCCTATGGAAATAAAAAGAAAAATCCTCAGTTCAATAAGAAGAAACAGCTAAACGTCAATGCAGTTCAAAATAAAAAACAAACAAATAGTGCTTCAAATAACTCTGATCCTGGGCCGTCTAGCCAAAACTCCCAAGGTCAGACTAATTTTCAGGATGTGCAGAGCAATGCAAATACCCCATAATTAACTCCAATGGGGAAGAGATTGATGTTGGGTCATTTGTATCAACATCAGTAGTATTAAATAATCCATTTAATGTTTTATCAGATCATTGTGAGGCAATAGATTTTCCTATGAAACACACGGCCGAATCAAATAAATCAGTGCAGGCTCCCGTAGATTTGCAACAAATTCACACAACAATAAGCCAAAATGAGTAACGACCAACATCATATGCTGTAAATTTGGAACACAGATCATTTACATTATTTTTTGACTATGGTAGTTCACGTAATATCATGGATTTGCGGACACATCATTTGTTATTTTCGAACTTCCCTATAAAGAAGTCCGGAGTAAGGCTCTCGGGTATAGGAAATAATGTATTAAATGTAATAGGCGTAACTCATGTTCAGTACAAGGTTGGTAAGCGCACGTTTGCCGATACTTTTGTTGTTGTACACAACATTGATATGTATCCAGCTGTAATTATAGGATACCCGTCTATGGGCAATCAAAACATTATCTTAGCCCCTGCAAAACATGGCGTGTATATCAAAGGAAAATTCTATAAGTCTTCTAATACCTTAAAATCAGTTTTGGATAAAAAGGAGACGACAAATAAAACAGTGACGTACGTTGAAGAACCAATCACTTGTCTCATTAATAAAGAAATAATATACGCGACCCAACAGAATTCTCGTTCACCTGTAATATCATCTTGCACGCAATCTATCGAGCCGAACGTACCTCCAAATATAAAAGTGCGAGTAAAGAAAACGTTGCCACGATCTGAAATATTAATCCTTTCCAACACTTTGAAAACTTATGGATTATCCGTCACACAAGCTATTTATACAGTCGGCTCACAATAACAATGTAATATTGAAGTCTATAATCATTTAAATACCACTTTAGTAATTCACAAAAATCAATATATCTTGGATGTAGAAGTTTATAAACATCGTATTCTTACCGTCGCTGAAATGAATCACGCTCAATCAGTTGCGGATGAATCCCTATTTTGCAATCTATTGAAAATAAAATCGATAAAGATATTCAAGAAGAGGAAATTCAGCAGTAATTTTTTTTACTTCTAACTGAATATCATTATGTTTTCTCCACTACGGATGGATCCTTAGGAAAAACAGATGTTATCCAACATCAAATTATCTATGTACCCTCGTACAGACTCCCTATGAAATTCCAGAATGATATAAATGATGAAGTTGGTAAAATGCTAGAAGAAGGAGTCATTAGGAAATCGAACAGCCCTTATAATTTTCCATTAATAGTTGTACCGAAAAAAGATCGAACATGGCATATCTGCGTAGATTTCCGTCGCCTAAATGAGGAAACAATCCCTGATTAATTCCCAGTACCATGTACTGACGATATTTTATCTTTGTTAGGTCAGAATAAATGTTTTACCAGGTTGGACTTACTTAAAGGCTTTCACCAGATATCATTAGAAGAAGATAGCATCACATACACTGCTTTCAGCACAGCCAGGAGACATTATGAATTTTTGCGTATGCCTTTTGGTTTACGTTGTGCTCCCATAACATTTACTAGAATGATTAACATAGTGTTTGGGGACTTGTTAGGGGATATATTGCATGCCTATATGGACGACCTTGTAATCCTTTCTAATACCTTAGAAGAACATTTACGTAAACTGGAACTAGTACTACAGAGACTAAGACAGCATAACTTAAGGCTAAAGATTAGTAAGTGTGAATTCTTCAAGACAGAATTAGTCTGTTTAGGTTTTACGGTGTCTAGCCAAGGTCTTAAAGTAGTCCACGATAATGTGTCGCCTATCCGTAACTTTCCGATACCTACCAATGTCAAGGGAATACAGCAATTTCTGGGGTGTAGTGGATATTACAGGCGTTTTATACGCAGTTATTCAATAATAGCCGCTCCCTAACTGATCTTACGAAGAAGGGCATAGATTTTATCTGGTCCGAGCAGCATAAACAAGCATTTAATACCTTGAAAGATGAACTATGTAGTTCTCCTATCTTAAAATTTCCTGACTTCGATAAGGAATTCTTCATTGTAACAGACGCCTCACACTTAGGAGTAGGGGGGGTATTGCTTCAGCAATATGACAAACAGTTTTACCCGATAGCTTTTTATTCACGAAAACTGAGAACTTCCGAAAGTAAGTATGCAGTAATAGACAAGGAAGGGCTAGCTATTGTTAAATCCCTAGTGCATTTTAAGTTCATAATATACGGATATCCCGTCAAGGTTCTTACTGATCATAAACCCCTAACCGACTTCTTTAAAGGCTTTAGTCACAGCCCCAAACGAACTCGGTGGCATTTGATCATCCAAGACTTTGGTGCGAGAATTGGGTATTTACCAGGGAAAGCAAATATCATTGCTGATGCA
>NC_090744.1:61725933-61738433 GCF_036898095.1 Palaemon carinicauda | reverse complement strand
ATATATATATATATATGCATTCATTTGTAACAGCAGGTAATCTTTCTCTTTAGACGGAAATCACAAGATCTGAATAAAGATTATTTTAGTACGGGATACTAGATAACTAAGGAAAGCTATAAGAGATGCATGAGAAATTATATGAAATTTAACAAGATTATTTTCAGAAAAAAAAAGGTCAACATCAATTTACGTTAAAACGCTATTAGACATACATTTCTTTTGAAAATACATAAAAAATATAGAAATAGAAATTATGCATGGAAAATATTGAACTTCCGATAAAATTATGAATACATATCATCCACGGCAAAACGCAAAAAAAGTACTAATTATATTGGCCTTGAACGTCTAAAGAAAAATTCTAAGAAAATAATTGGGTAAAACAACGATAGTTACGTTTATTTATTGGAATTTCGTTTCTCGTATTTCTCTTGTATCACAATGAACAGTAAATTAATGTTGTGATATGTAACTGATTAATGAAATATTTTCATGTTAGAACAACCGAGGAAACTGCAAACTCCATCATATCTGCCGCTAATGAAATGATAGAGATTGATCACCTTATTGATGATTGATGGAAGTATATATGAGATATCACTTAGCGTGCATTCAGTTCTGAATTGAATTACCGAAGGGCATTAATCATACTTCCTATCCGATCTGGAAAAAAAAACCTTCACCATCAGGAGCACTGTCATCATACAAAACTTGCTGCCGTAATAGTACTGGCCTTTCCATTATGAATTATATTCAAAATATATAAAAGAAGCATATATATATATATATATATATATATATATATATATATATATATATATATATATTACTACTATATGAGAATCGAAGATGGAATCTCTCCACACATAGTAATATAAAGTTAGTTTTTAGGATAGCCCGAAAACTACATTAATTTACTATAATTAGACTTGGCATGAAGGAATGATGGAACATTGAGACTATAAACTGTTGTGATAAGTGATGTCATTTAAGAGAAACTTCAGCTGGGGACCAATATACTTCGAAAGTTTTGATCTTCTGAAGGGGGAGGGGAAGTGAACCTCATGTTTCATGCAGCATTGCACAAACCAGATCAGTTTTCAAAACTCTACAATATCCCCTATGGAAGTGTAGAATAATACACTTACTGTTAGAGTGAGAAACAAGAGTAACAGCTTTGATGACCTTGATGGGAGAATAAAAACTACTTCATAGTAGGGAAAATGGTGCATCGAGACCGTAGATTCTCATAGGGAAAGTGTTACTCTACAGGGATTTGATACGAAGATCAACGCAGATTGCAAATCGAGATTTTCTGAGAGTGCCATCATGCATCACAATCTAGTCAGCTTTGGATAAGAGCTAATATTCCAAAAGGAGTGACGTCAATCACTTTGCAAGATTTGAATCGTGAACTTAATTGGAGAGGGAGGGATTTTGAGATCGATCAGGAGATTTTACGAAGCCTTGTGAAAATAATTTTTGCATTCTGTAATAATTCTTGAAATTTCTTATCTCAAAGAATCCTAAAATATTTATTATGAAATCTTTTCATAAAATTTTGTGCCATCCAAAGGTTTTCTTATCCTAAATGTCGACACCATATATTAAAAGAAAAAGCAGAAATGCAGATTCTGCGTTATACCGGAGCTCAGTTAGTCCAAAGAGATGTTGTTTTCAATTTGTAGACGCCACTGAGATATTTTTTTATTAATTGTAAATATAAAGTAATATGCTCTAGTACCGAATTTTGAAGTGCCAACCACTGATAACATGAATGGAAGTACAGATGATACTCCATTATACTGAGAATGCTGTAACTTCCAGGTAGTAGGCTGGGTGGGGCACCAGTCATCCGTTAAGATACTACCGTTAGAGAGTTATTGGTTCCTTTTACTGGCTACACAGTACTACCTCGGACACCTCTCTCTGGTTACGGCTCATTTTGTATTTGCATACCGATACACCGAATAGTGTGGCTTATTCTTTCCACATTCTCCTCTGTACTTACGCACCTGAACAAGGAAAATATCAAACAATTCCTTGCACAAGGGGTTAACTACTGCAATGTAATTGTTCAGTGGTTACTTTCCTCTTGGTAAGGGTAGAAGAGACTCTTTAGTTATGGTAAGCAGCTCCTCTAGGTGAAAGACACTCCAAAATCAAACCATTGCTTTCTAGTCTTGCGTCGTGCCACAGCCTCTGTACCATGGCCCCCAACTGTCTATGATTAGAGTTCTCTTTCTTGAGGTTACACTTGGGCACGCTGTTCTGTTTTATTTCTCTTCCTCTTGTTTGCTTTGATTTTTTATATAGTTTATATATGAACTATGTAATTTAATATTGTTACCGTTCTTAAAATATTTAATTTTTATTGTTTATCATTTCTCTTGTAGTTAATTTATTTCCTTATTTCCTTTCCTATCTGGGTTATGTTATCTCTTGGAACCCTTGGACTTATAGCATCTTGCTTTTCCCACTATGGTTATAGCTTGGCTTGTAATAATAATAATAATAATAATAATAATAATAATAATAATAATAATAATAATATTAATAATAATAATAATAATAATAATAATAATAATAATAATAATAATAATAATATCAACAAGCTGTTATGAAGAGTGAGAATGTTTTAGAAAAATGAAATCGAATACAGAATAATAATAATAATAATAATAATAATAATAATAATAATAATAATAATAATAATGATAATAATAATAATAATATCAACAAGCTGTTATGAAGAGTGAGGATGTTATAGAAAACTGAAATCGAATGCAGTTTGGAAATTTAAATCATTTAAGGAGGGGATTAGGCCTCATATTTAAGCTGTCTTGCAAAAGACAGTAAATGTAAAGTAATATGTCCAAGTATTGAATTTAGAAGTGGTAAGTCATGGAAAGCCTAGATGAGAATGTTGGTGCCATGAGACTAAACGCTGCTGTGGAAAGTGATGCTGATGTAGTGGAGCTGGATCGGGGGGAAACATAATTTGAGATCCTATATATTTTGAGATCAGTTTTGTAAACACTATTTCAACCATTTTGCAACAGTGGAATTTTGAACTTCATCGGAGGAAGAAGATTAACTGCATTGATGACGCTGATGGATGTCCAGAAAATACATTACATGGTCGCCCTTTGTCATAGAGAAATATGCTGTTCTAAGAAAACCAAATACGACATCAGTGGAACTTAGAAATCAGAGCAAATAATCATTAAAAGTTAGTCTAGCATTCACTAAATATGATGTACCTGAAGAACCGATGGCAATTCCATTGCAAGATTGGAGTCCCAAGCTTCATCGAATAAAGGGAAATACTGTAAAATTGGTCATGAAATTCTATAAAGTCTCATGAAAACACCATTTCTTTATTTCAATATTACTTTTATAATTTTTCATTTTGAAGAATCTTGAAATATGTATTTCTCAATACTTGTTAATCAATTTTTGTGTATAAAAATATTTTCTTATCTTAGCAATCTTTGTTTGCCAATGGTTATATAATCGGATGAGATTCAACAACATAACACAAGCCAATGTCACCATGATTATCAAGAGATCAAAGAAAATAAACTCTGTGATCGATCCAGTGCCAATATCTGACGTAACTATAGAAGGAAACTTTTCTAATCTAGCTGATATAATTACGAGAATATAAAATACAAGCATCAATGAATGTAAGTTTCTCAAATCTGAGAAAATGGCAGTTTCATAAAAGTGTTAGAACTATTTTGAATCGATCCTTTATTTCGAAATTACTAGAATACATATTCATTGGACAAATTATTAGTCAGTTGGAATAAATATAAGGTTTGCCAGATAACCAGTGTCCTTACAGAAAATCATACTCTATGAATACAGCTATCTGTTCTGTTGGAAATGATATGCTAGAAATGATGGATGGAAACAAATGTTGTGTTTTAATATTACTAGATTTTAGCGCTGCTTTTGATATAGTGCATCGGTATTTGAGATCAAGCTTTTGAATACCCAAAAGACTAGTTGGTTGACAGGATTTAATATGTGTAAATTGGAAACTCTTATTCATCATATGATTTTTTGAATAGGCGTACCTCGGGGGAGTGTAATGGTCTAGTCTTAATCTGTATCGATGCTGTTTGTCTATCGAAATTAATACAAAGGCATGGTGTGAACTATTTGCCGATGATATACCATTTAACTTGTTCATAAATTATATAAACGGCACTACTGAAATATGAAACCGAATTCTTGCCAATGTTAGGGAATGGTGACAATGAAACACCTAAAACTAAATGGAAAATTAAACTGAATTTATGATGTTTGGAAAGAAAACCAGCTTAAGAAACTTAACTGATATTTGAATAAACATAAATAACAACTCTGCTTCTATATAGGGTAAAGTTTGTGATATTGGAGTATCTCTTGACTGTAACATGTCTTCCAATACCCCCCAAAAAGTAAAAAAAAAAGCACCATGATGAACATTTTGCAAAGAAACTTGTGATATTTACCTGGGTTGACTACGGTACCCACATCTACATAAATATACCAAAAGTGCAACTTCAAAAATTACAACACATAATGAACAAAGGAGCAAGACTGATGAGCTGTGTCTCACCCGATAAATTATCACTCCTACAATAAGTGATTTACACTGGCTGCCGATAAAGTTATAAGAACCCGAAGTCCAGAATATCTAAAAAAAATTACTACATGTTGTAGAGCCAACAAATCGAGTTAAAGCAAGAATAGTTACAGATTGTTTAAACTTATTGGAACCTACATATATGTCTAATGTAAGCTCTAGAGCCTTTAAATATGCAGACCTAACACTATATATTAAGCTCCCACTGGACATCCGAAAAACTGAAGATATCCGGATTTTCAACAGGATACTGAACGTTTTCTTGTTCTCTAAGTTCCTCGATAGTTTGTATTTGATGATAAAAAAGCAACATGTGGGGTGAAACACTGAATGTTGTATAGGTCCTCTAAAGAGTAGGATTCCCCTGCTCTATTGAACCAGACAAGTAGCTCCTAAATCAATTTAAGTATATAGGCTTCTAAAAGATGAAAACAAAGAAATAATTGGAAATGAATGTAAGAATCAATTTGCAGTCTTAAGAGACTTTAAGAGACGAAGAGGGGACATTTGATGATGAATGGTGTGATATTAAGAACATATATCTGTCGGTTGGTAGTGAGAAGAGAAAGCCATGGGTATCAATAGAGACGTGGGATACTATAAACAAGAGAAAAGTAAAACAAAAAAGTAATGGTAAGTACAAGGAAGATCGTGTTAAACATTTCACTGTTGATAGTGAAGTCAAAAGAAAAGCCAGCAATGACAGGAGAGAATATTTAAACAAGAAAGCAGATGAAGCTAACAAAGCTATTAATACACGGAGTAGCTAGGGTGTAAAAATAGCTAATAGAATGATTAATGAAAATTTTACAGGGGCAAAGAGGAAAAAGAAGCAAATACCCATCAAACAAAGAGATGGATCTGCTAAAACAACAAAAGATGAAAAAATGCAACGATGGATAAAACACTTTAGTATGATTAAGAATAGGAAATATGGAGGGAATAATTTGATTGATATTCCTGAAGCTGATGAGGACCTAGATGTGGCCATGAATGAATATAGTCTGTTTGAGGTCGAAGCAATCGTTAAAAAACTGAAGAGATGGAAAGCCCCTAGTTACGATGGAATAACTGCTGAGAATAATTACAATATTGTTTTTAATAATGTGGCAAGAAGAGACAAAATCAGATGAATTGGAGTTAGGAGTGTTGGTAAAAATAACTAAAAGGGAGTACTTAATAATTGCATTAATTACGGAGGCATCACAATTACTTCAGTTGTCATAAAAAGTATATAGTATGATTATCCTAGAGAGACTAGAAACAAATATTAAAAAAAAAGCTCAGATGAACAGGCCGGATTTTAATTTTAAGACACATTGTACAGCAATGCGTAAAATATAGAAATCAACTTTTGATGGCGTTTGAGGACAATGAGAAAAAGCCTTTTTTTTCTGGAGAATCCTGCATTCTTTTTAAATTCTTCTTAAATATTGAAATTTGATTGAATCGTTTCATGAGCATTGCAAATGCAAAATTAATATAAGTGGTCCTATCAAAGGAATTTCCAGTGGACAGCACAGTACTCTAAGGGAATGTGTTATCACCTATGTTGATTATACTACTCATGGATTTTTTAGTGCGTAGAACAGGTGGAGATGGTATATAAGAATTGTACTAGACTGGTAATGGGAAAATAGATGACCTAGAATATGCTGATGCTGCTGTTCTTATTAGCATAACACCCCAGTATTTGCAATGCTTGCTTATCAGAATGCATGAAATATCACAGGAAGTTTGGCTCAAGATATATAGAAGAAATACAGAGATAATGAGAACGGAATATACAATGGAAGATGAAATATCATTGGAAGGAGAAGCGATTATATAGGAAGAATTACTCATGTATTTAGGAACCATGATCTCCAATACAAGGTCTTTAGAACTTTAGTGAAAGATTGAAAAAGGAAATCAGACAATGACTAGGATAAGTGAAATTTAGAAATCTTATAGCCTGAAATTACTCCTAAAAATCAGACTATATATCAGTCTGTGTTATTGTATGGACATAAGTCGTGGTATACTATTAAATCAATCTTCAATAGATTGAGAAGATTTGAAAACTAAGACGTCAGAAGAATATTGGGAGTTTAATGACAGGACAGGACTAGAAATGAAACTATAAGAGAGATTACTCAAGTGCCATATGTGGATGAGTTCATGGTGAATGGTAGATGGTTATGGTTTGGGCATTCTCTTTGCACTCCCCCAAAAAGATTAGTTCACCAAGCTTTCAACTAGCATCCACAAGGTACTTAAGGAGTTTGTAAGACCCAGGCCTACATGGCTGAGGACTATGAAGCATGAAGTGGAACGTGATGAGTGGAGAAGTATTGATTTAAAATCTCAAGATAAGAAACAACTGGCAAAATCTGATCAAGGCCCTTTGCGTCAATAGGCGTGGGAGGTGATGATAATGATGAAACTCTCGCCACAGAACCATATATATTTTATATAAGCATATTTGTTAAACCTATGTACTCCTGACATAGAATGATTAAAAAAATGATTTGATATCCATGACGACTATAAATATTAAAGGTGATGCATGTACAGCTAGCAACACACATACAAATAGAAAAGAATGCCTCCTATATGTTTTTTTTGTTTATGTAGCACATTTAGCAACTGCAGTCTGGCACCAAGCAAATTCAAGGATGAAAGCCAATGAATATAACATAATAATATGAATTCTATTTAACTTATCGATATATTATCGTAATTTTTTATGCCAATGTTATCCATATTTAAAAGACATATTGGTGACCGACGGAGCATGTCAAACACCCATTTTGCCTCCCAGCTCACCGGTTCATCTATCACATCCTCCAACAATGTCTATCACCCAACCCAACTCATCTGACAATGCCCCAACAGTGGAGCTCCTGGCCTTCTTCTGAATAGATGCGTTTGCATTGTTTTAGTAAAAAGAGGTTCAGTCCAACATCAAAGGCAGGATCGTCTCATGCAACAAAGAGGACTCCATCCTCACAGCGACCCGCAATGACACCTTCCCATAAATCCCTGAATGGCTTTATGAACAAAGCGACAACACCCACACAGTATGATGCCTCAAAATCCTACCTTGTGCAGCAGTGCTCGCCACCACAACTATCGCATTCAGACAAGATTTTTCAATTTTCTCAACAACCTTTGAATGATCAAAAAGGTGTCAATGGTCCTCACTGAGAGGATCAGTATTGCTAGCCTTCAGTCTGCTGCAGACAGTTCTCCTCATGAAGTTAGCCTATTTTGTGCCCTTCGGGTAGAACACATGTCAGAAACAACGTAGTCCCCTTTATGGACAGACACTCCAATTTTGATGAAGGAGACAACCATACAATATCTACTGATGGTGAATGATGTAAGACATCAACGCCCACCTCGTGACATTTATGGGCAGTAACTAAATTGTCCATCACACTACTATACCACCCTATGACCATTCCCCAGTCACCACCTACAAAAGCTATGGGAGGATAAGCCTCTCCTTCAGTTGTGGTACTACCACTATAAATTTGTGGTAGCTACTAAGAAATATGCTTCTGGATTTCTATGGTATAAAAGTTTAAGTAGGCCAATACAAGTGTTGGTGACCCACCATCAACTAAGCTCTTCTATTTTCCCTGATTCAGGATGTAATATTTATCTTTCAGGTAGATAATGGTGCCTGTCATTCCCTTTTCTCACATTCCTTAAAAAAGATTATTAATAGACCATTGGTGGCATCTAAAGGATCTGCTACCTCTATCTACGGTTACAAAACGCTAATAATGTTGCTTGGGTGCACTTACTACTATTGGGGTTTCATCATCAGTAATGTTACACTGGTTCTTATGGGTGTAATTCGTCTTCAAGATATCCAAATCTTGTTTAACGTTGCACATCAACACTTAGTTAACGTAAGCATATACCCATTCACACATCTATCACCTGGTCCTTATGACCTGGCTCTCTATACCAGCAGTTCCACGGAGGCCTACAGTGATCTCCTCACTATATATTCTGACGACCATAGAACTACGCCAGATGTCCACACTTCCCGCTCAGTATGGTATCTATCTCCATATCAAGACGACGGTCCACCCAAGTTTTTGCAATATTCAGATGTTTTGCCCAACACCGTTTGGTGGGTGCTAATGAAAGATATGGGCCTTTGTCAAAAGACCTCAAGGTAAAATTAATAAAATAGTTCTTTATCAAAAGTCATCAAACACATGATCATCGCCACTGCATATCATCCACAAGAATGGAAGATCTCTATGTCCTTGCGGGGATGACAGGTACCATAACATGCAGAATTTACCAACAATGTTAGCTTCACCATCCACTTTTACAGTGCCCAAAGTATTTTTGATCTTCGACCTTCAGAAGGGGTATAGTCAGGTGCCCATGAGCATAAAAGATATCCCTAAAGCCACAATCCCCACTCTGTTCAGCTCCTACACTTTGAATTACTCCTGCTTTGGCCCTCCTTATGCAATGACCATATTTCTATGAGTTATAGACTGCTTCTTAGGGAACCTCTTCTGACAAGTTTACCTTTGGTGCCAAGAAATTGGCATTCTTGGGTTATTGAATCCCTTCTGGAAAATTATTGTCGGTAGAGAAGTTCCACGGGCCCTCAACTGTCAAAGAGCTTCAAGTATTCTTGGGTATGATGAAGTACTATCACCAGCTCCTGCAAGCAATTGCGGTCAGTTTAGCCAAAAAATTTTGAGTGGTTACACACTGCAACACCTGCCTTCAAGGGCATCAATGCTCTTTGAGAGTGCCTTATACCCCTCATAAAGGGCCATTCCTCTTCCTCCGCCAAACTCCAATAGCTAATGAAAAAGACGATTGGATGAACCTTGACTGCGAAAAATAGCCGTCTCTCTTGCAAGACAACCTACTCATAGTATGAATCCCTGAGCACATCGACTACTTTCATATCGATGTTTACTCCAAAGGGGAGTCAATTAATGCATGTGCAGCAGGCAACACAAATACAAAAAAAAAAGCTCCTTTCTATGTTTTCTTATACAAAGCAGAAGCATTAATTGCTAACTGGCTGCAACTAAAACAAGCAAAAAAGCTGCTGGATGTAACACAGTAATTTTAAGTCTATTTCTAATATTGTTATAATATTTTGAATTCCTAAACCAATATAAATCTTAACGACAAAAGCCAATGAAAAGCCTATTTTTGTTTGGTGGTGATTTAAATCTTTACCAGAGGAAGTGGGTAAATTCTATCACCTCCACTAATCGCCATGACTGAATGGTTTTAGACTTCTTCCCTAAATAAGCAAATCAAAAGGGAAGCTACTCACAGGTCTAGTAACTGGTTGAGCCTAGTATACACTGACTCCCCTGGCATTATAAAAAGTAAGGCTGTTTCCTCAGTTGGGATCTTGCATCTTGCCTTGATCTTGTGATAACTAAGACTTAGCAGCTTGTCCTGTGGTGTCACACTCATGTAGTATATATATACATATATATATATATATATATATATATATATATATATATATATATATATATATATATATATACTAGTATATATATATATATATATATATATATATATATATATATATATATATATATATATATATATATATATATATATATATATATATATATATATATATATATATATATATATATATATATATATATATATATATATATATATATATATATATATATATATATATATATATATATATATTTATATATATATATATATATATATATATATATATATAATCTTACGCTGACTGAAATCGCATTTTAATTGATCTTTTTTATTTGGGCTGGTCAATTTCTAATAATTCCACAAAGGAGGCTTTATTTTCGAGTCAGTGTATATATCTATTTATTTGTCTGCCTATCTGTGGACAGGACTACGTCAGAACTAGTGAACGGACTTTGACGAAATTTTCACTACAGTTACACCTTAGGTCTTATGCGACCCAATTGAATCTTTGAGATGATCACGATCTGGATACAAATTGTAGATAATGACTGTCATTATTCAAAATTTTAACGAATGCACCAAAAGAAATTGACGAATTTTGATGAAATTTCGACCACAGAAAGATCTTAGATCATGAACGACTCCATTAACTTTTGGATAGGATCTGGTACTTGGTTCCGGATTCTAGATCCAAACGGAAGTGGATGATTGGGCGTGGCCAGTTGGGCGTAATCGTTTGGGCACGACCGTTTGGGCGCCACCTAACAGTTGGGCATGGCCTTTTGGGCCCCATCTGATTTGGCACCATCCAAGCATTAGGAATAATTTGGTTATAAATTCACAATCATATAAAACTTTAAACTTTTATAGAAAAGTAAAAACAGGCTTATGAAAATGTGGAAGCAAACTCTTAAAACTAAAATCGTAATGTAGCTTTTTTAGTTCATTTGGTAATTATGAGCAAGGCTTCTGAAGTACTCGACAGCATCCGTGTTTTCAAATCTAAGAACGGTTTCATGTATTCTTTTGTCTGAATCCCTCTACATTTTTAGTTTTTGTGGTGATTCATTTCCTCATTTGTTCTGACAACCAATATATGTATCGTCTATAGCAGGTTGGTCGCTAGAGCATCCAAATACTCATCGATCTTATTCAAAGGCACAAAGACAATACCAATAATCACTTTAGCTTTTAACGCGAAATCATTAGTGTTATACAAAGTAGTGAACCCTAGTGTAGTTAGATGTTCTTCCATATTCTGAGCTGAATTAAAAAAAAGAAAAAAAAAGACATCCTTTTATTTGAACATCAGGTTATCTATCATTTATATCGGTGCGAAAGTTTTTAGTTAAAAAAAAAAAAATATATATATATATATATATATATATATATATATATATATATATATATATATATATATATATATATATATATATATATATATATATATATATATATATATATATATATATATATATATATATATATATATATATATATGTGTGTGTGTAAATAAAAAGCTGGTGAAAGATCAAAACACTTGAGCTAACTTAACTGACTCACTAGACGGTGTTCGTTATCGTTGGCAGGGACAAAAGCTCCTTCGCAAATAGCTAAACGAGGAGAGCTAGTTTTCACGTCTCTAAATATGAACATTTTCTTTCAATTTATAACTGATATATTATAATTTTGTTCATCCATACATACTATCTATAAATGAAAAAAAATTCTTAAGATTTATAAATAGAAAAAGATTTATAAATAAAAGAAATGTTTTTAATGGTAAAAACAGCCGTCGACAAATAAGTTACCGCCAAATCAGTTGACTCCCAAACGGCCGCTCCTAAACGGCCACGCTTAAACGGCTGCGCCAAAATACAGTATGCCCTACCAAATCAGGATTTTTTTTTTTTTTTTTTTTTTTTTTTTTTTTTTTTTTTTTTTTTTTTTTTTTTTATTGGATCTTCACCAAGTTCATTATGCTTTGGAAGAAACCAAGAAATTGTGGTTATGATACGGATCCAGATCATGATTCTGGATGAACATTGTACTTTCCACCATTTATGTACAGTTAAATTAGCATATAAGAAGTGGAAGGTGATGTCTCTAAACTTTAGTTGCTTATTATTATTATTATTATTATTATTGTTATTATCATTATCATTATTATTATTATTATTATTATTATTATTATTATTATTATTATTATTATTATTATTATTATTATTATTATTGTTGTTGTTATTATTATTAGATAATCTATATTCCTAGTGGGAAAAGCTGGATGCTATAAGCCCAAGAGCTCTAATAGGGAAAATAGTCAAGTGATTAAATGAAATAAGGAAATAAAAGTACAAGAGAAGTAGAAAAAAAATTAAAATAGAATATTTTAAGA
>NC_090744.1:61718433-61720933 GCF_036898095.1 Palaemon carinicauda | reverse complement strand
AATAGTTAATTAACATGGTGCATCAATAGTTATTATATAGATAGATAGTATATTTCATCTCAAAAAACATATATCTCTCACAAATTACAGGAAATGACAGAGGAAACGTTTAGCTGATACTCCAAAGCTACGACTGAAAACATCGAGCATAGGAAAGGAAAAGCGTGAAAATGCAAAATATAATATTGACAATATTATTATTATTATTATTATTATTATTATTATTATTATTATTATTATTATTAGCCAAGCTACAACCCTAGTTAGGAAAGCAAGATGCTATGAGCCGAAGGGCTTCAACAGGAAAAAAACAGCCCAGTGAGGAGAGGTAATAAGGAAATAAATAAATAATGAGAATAAATTAACAATATATCATTCTAAAAACAGTAACAGCGTTAAAACAGATATGTTTTATGAAAACTATTAACAACGTCAAAAACAGATATGTCATATATAAACTATAAAAAGACTCATGTCCGCCTGGTCAACAAAAAAGCATTCGCTCCAACTTTGAATTTTTGAAGTTCTACTGATTCAACTACCCGATTAGGAAGATCATTCCACAACTTGGTAACAGCTGGAATACAACTCCTAGAATACTGTGTAGTATTGAGCCTCATGATGGAGAAGGCCTGGCTATTAGAATTAACTGCCTGCCTATATTACGAACAGGATAGAATTGTCCAGGGAGATCTGAATGTAAAGGATGGTCAGAGTTATAAATAATCTTGTGCAACATGCATAATGAACTAATTGAACGACAGTGCCAAAGATTAATATCTAGATCAGGAATGAGAAATTTGATAGACCGTAAGTTTCTGGCCTACAAATTAACATGAGAATCAGCAGCTGAAGACCAGACAGGAAAACAATACTCAAAACAAGGTAGAATGAAAAAATTAAAACACTTATTCAGTATAGAGTGATCACCAAAAATCTTGTAATACTTTCTCAATAAGCCATTTTTTTTTTTTTTTTTGCAATTGAAGAAGACATAGACCTAATGTGTTTCTCAAAAGTGAATTTACTGTCGAAAATCTCACCTAAAATTTCAAAAGTCATACAAATTTAAAGAAACATTATCAATACTGAAAACCGGATGTTGAGGAGCCACCGTCCTTGACCTACTAGCAATCATACTTTGAGTTTTGTTAGGATTCAACTTCATACCACATAATTCGCACCATGCACTGATTTTAGCTAAATCTCTGTTAAGGGATTCACCAACCACAGATCTACATTAAGGGGATGGAATTGATGCAAAGAGAGTAGCATCATTTGCATATGCAACAAGCTAGTTTTCTAGGTCAAACCACGTGTCATGTGTATATAGTATGAAAAGTAAAAGGTCGAGAAGACTACCCTGTGGAACACCGGATATCACAACCTATACTCTCTATGATGCCCATCAACAACAACTCTTTGAGATCTATTACTTAAAAAATCAATAATAATGCTAAGAAACGACCCACTCACTCATAACTTTTTGAGTTTGAAAAAAAAGGGCCTCATGATTAACACGGTCAAAGGCAGCACTAAAATCAAGGCCAATCATACGAACTTCCTGACCACAATCAAGGGATTTCTGTACAGCATTGGAGATTGTAAGAAGGGCATCACATGCTCCAAGGCCTTTATGAAAACCAAATTGCAAACTAGGGAATAGATGATTACCTTCAGCAAACTAACTGAGACATTTTGCCAGAAGACGTTAAAACATTCTAGAGGGTATGGGAGTTATGGAAATAGGGCGGTAATCAGTGGGACTTGAGCTACCACAAATACATTTAAATCGAGGAGTAACATTACCAATTCTCCAACAAGTGTTAAAAGCTCCTCTTCTTGCTAACTTGCGCAAAATAACAGAAAACTTTGGAGCTAAGAAATCTGCTGTCTTTATAAAAAACAAAGAAAAGATACCAATTGTGTCTACACCTCCATAATCATCAAGGTCCACCAACAGACCTTTAATCTTACGAGATCGAAAAGCCAAACTAGTTAGTTTAGCCTCAGGAAAACAGGAATGAGGAAGTTCAAGTTTTTCATTACTCTGTTTACTGTCAAAAACATCAGCCAAAACGGTTGCCTTTTCCTTTGGACAGTGAGTGACTGAGCCATCTGGTTTATGTAAAGGAGGAACTGTTGCATCTATACCAAAGAGTGCATATTTAAGGGTAGACCACCATTTATGATCCTGAGTTGTACCAGAAAGGGTTTTTTACAGTTAAATTGTACTCCTTTTCAGTTGGTGCATAAACTCTCTGAGCAAAAGCTCGAAGCTGAGTATAGTTGTTCCAGGTCAAATCTGAATCTATTACCCTTCCAAAGATGATAGGCCTCCTGCTTCTCCAAATAAGCACGTCTACAATCATCATTAAACCACGGTTTGTCCTTCAATTGGTACCTCAGCACACGAGAAGGGATACGCCTATCAATTACGTTGACTAGATTCTCATTGAAAGGGACAACAGTATCTACACTACTATAAAATTGTGACCAA
>NC_090744.1:61708433-61713433 GCF_036898095.1 Palaemon carinicauda | reverse complement strand
GTAGGGTTTCTATATAAGGAAAACTTAAATTTATCTGTTTCTCTAACTATTAAAACATCTAAAAATGGGATACGGTTATTTTCTTCATTTTCTATAGTGAATTTTATTGATGGTACTAATGAATTAATGATTGAAACAAAGCCCTCAAGATTAAATTTTTTTTTTTTTTACAATTTCAAGTTTGTTTTATAGATGTTATACCCCTTTTGAAAAAAATAGACATTGCTGTAGTGTTTAAATATAATTGTACATTAAAAAACATGTTAATTAAGAATAGTTCTGGAAATGATAATAATGTAATATATAGCATTCCTTGTTCAGAGTGTAACCTATTTTATGTAGGCCAAACATAAAAAAGTATACCAGTCAGATTAAAACAACATCAGGTGCCCGTCTCCAGGGGTTCTCTTAATAATGCCTTGGCCTCCCACTGGTTAGGGTCAAGTCACAGAATTGGTTGGTCAAAGACGGAAAAAGTAATCCATGTAAATGACTATTTCCAAAGGCATATTGTTGAATCATTTTTAATCTCCTGAACTCAAGGTAGAAATTTGAATCTAAGCACAGGTCTGTTTTCCGTTAATCCAGTATTATCCTTTCATCTAAATCTGACTTCTCCGGAATTATTAAGAAACTGACAACTGTTGGAACCCCTTCTCCTGTATAAATACAATGTCTTTGTATATGTATTCTCATTGCTGAGTTTGATAATCCCCTGAGTGGATGAAAGTACTAACTCCAATCAAGTCTGTTTCATTTTTCCTTTCGTGGCTATAATACATACGTATATATATATATATATATATATATATATATATATATATATATATATATATATATATATATATATATATATATATATATATATATATATATATATATATATATATATATATATATATATACGTATATTTATATATATATATATATATATATATATATATATATATATATATATATGCGTATATATATATATATATATATATATATATATATAAATATATATATATATATATATATATATATATATATATATATATATATACATATATATATATATACACATATATATATATATATATATATATATATATATATATATATATATATATATATATATATATATATATATATATATACATATATATATATGTATATATATATATATATATATATATATATATATATATTTATATATATATATATATATATATATATATATATATATATGTATATATATATATATATATATATATATATATATATATATATATATATATATATATATATATATATATATATTGTAGGTGCAACAGTTCCTCCTTTACTTAAACCAGATGGCCCAGTCACTCACTGTCCAAAGGAAAAGGAAACAATTTTGGGTGATGTTTTTGACAGTAAAGAGTAATGAAAAACTTGAACTTCCTCATTCCTGTTTTCCTTAGGCTAAACTAACAAGTTTAGCTTTTCGATCTTGTGAGATTAACCCTGGATAGGTACGCTCCTCGGACACCCCTTTAAGGGTATACTCGGACGCGAACGACCCCGACGCCAAAAAAAATTCTTGAAAAATCAGTTTTTGCAGTAACCTCCTTTTTTCTTTTGCCAAAAAAAACTTCAATGAATGCTTAAAACAACTGTAAAGATAAATACTACTCATCTGCAGAAAAACTATTTATTATAAATATTTTAAAAAATTAAGTAGAAAAAAAAAGACCTGACATAAAAATTCATAAAAAAAAAGTTTATACATATATACACAAATCCTTTTAGGAATTGATTCTTTAATGTTTAGGACACATCTTGATGTATTTTGGATGAAGTCAGACCCATGGAGGTGAAGATCTGAAATGAGAAAAAAAAGGTAACTTTTTTTGGCCAAAAAAATTTGTCCAAATTTCATGAATTTTTTTGGGTACCCAAATGAAATAGGAAGTGGCTAATTTTTTTAGGGAATAAACATATGTTATCCTAAAATATAAATATGTAAAAAAATCTTCATTATTTTGTAAATTACATTTATATCAGGGGCCATATCTAAAGGTAATTTTTTGAGTACTTAGAAATTTCGTAAAAAAATACATATATTTAATATATAATATGATATTTATGCAGGTAAAAATATACCAAAATATCACAAATTCTATAGGGAACAAGAATATATATAGATAGGGCAGCTTACGCTTCGGATATGTCCACAAAATGGCCGCCAACCACACTGACTCAGACTCCCTAATCTGCCACTTGAAATGTAGGAAGGGTATGTCAATTTCAAGGTGTTATTTACTAATCTAATTATTATTGGATATGCATAAAAATTGTATGGTGGGTTGCTGGATAATTGTCGATTATTTTACGACTTTAAAATTAAAATTCTGACCCAAAAAATTTTTTTTGAAGGGTAATAAAATCGAAAAAAAAAAATGTAAAACAATATGATATTTTAGCTAAAAAAATTTGACGATATTCAATCAAAAAAGAAGTAAACAAAATTTTCCGACAAATAAACATCTAGAGGAATCATTACTCTGTGATAGTTCCTTAGTACGTAGTAATTTTGAAAGAATTGGGAAAAAACGAAAAAATGGCAATCACAGGAAAATCGAACACATACCTATATATACGCCATATCTGGCTAAAAAAAAAAGATAGGCATGGGTAGCCAGATCATCTAGAAACACTTTCCAACACTATAAAATTATAAGTTTTGCGACACTACTTGCCAATTCCTTACGGTAACATGACTAAGCAAAAAAATGCAAAACAAATAAAAAGGGGCACTCGTGGAAAAATGGCCATTCTAATATACGGCATTTCAGAAAAAAAAAATTTCAGCCACGTGCTAGGCAAACCATCAAGGCACATTTTCCGACAAATAAACATATAAATGAATCATTACTCTGTGATAGTTCCTTAGTACGTAGTAATTTTGAAAGAAATGGGAAAAAACGAAAAAATGGCAATCACAGGAAAATTGAACACATACTTATATATACGCCATATCTGGCTAAAAAAAAATAGGCATGGGTAGCCAGATCATCTAGAAACACTTTCCAACACTATAAAAATATAAGTTTTGCGACACTACTTGCCAATTCCTTACGGTAACATGACTAAGCAAAAAAATGCAAAACAAATAAAAAGGGGCGCTCGCGGAAAAATGCCCGACATTCTAATATACTGCATCTCAGATAAAAAAAAAGACATGCACGTGTTAGCCCAACCATCAAGGCACACTTTCTAACACATAAACATGAAAAAAAAATCAATAATATACGGCAATTCCTTACTACGTAGTAAATTTTTACAAATATTGAAAAAAAACAGAAATTGGCAACCGCAGTTAAATACCCAATATACCAATAACTACGTCGTATCTGACAAAAACAAAATCACGCATGGGTAGCCAGATCATCTAGACACACTTTCCAACACTAAAAAAGCAAAAGTTTTACGAAACTATTTGGCAATATCATACGGAAAAATGACTTGGCAAAAAAATGAAAAAAAATGAAAAAGGGGCACTCGCGGTAAAATGCCCGACATTCTAATATACGGCATCTCAGATAAAAAAAAAGACATGCACGTGTTAGCCCAACCATCAAGGCACACTTTCTAACACATAAACATGAAAAAAAAATGAATAATATACGGCAATTCCTTACTACGTAGTAATTTTTACAAATATTGAAAAAAAACAGAAATTGGTAACCGCAGTTAAATACCCAATATACCAATAACTACGTCGTATCTGACAAAAACAAAGTCACGCATGGGTAGCCAGATCATCTAGACACACTTTCCAACACTAAACAAGCAAAAGTTTTACGACACTATTTGGCAATATCTTACGGAAAAATGACTTGGCAAAAAAATGAAAAAAAATGAAAAAGGGGCACTCGCAGTAAAATGGTCCTCGGGGTGATGAACGATATTTTAACTAAAAAAAAAATCATGCACATGGTAGCCAAACAATCCACCAAGACTTTCCACAACTGATAACCTATACAAGTTGCACCATTCTACGACAATTTCATAATACGTAATAACTTTGATAATTAGGCAAACTACCTTAGAAGGGTAAACTCGGACGCGAACGACCCCGACGCGTCTCAGAAATCGGGGAAGGAGTACAGCTACAGCAATGCACATCTGGACACTACTAGAGCGTGTAGGGGAGACACCTCCTGCAGGTCGATCACCCACAAATTCAGTCACGGGGGTGAGTCACGTGAGAAAAACCTGTTTTTTTTTGACGCTCGGGGTCGCGAACGACCCACCGTACCTATCCAGGGTTAAAGCTCTGTTGATGTATATTGATGCTTATGGCGGTTAGACCAAAATGGTATTTTTCCTTTGTTTTTTATAAAGACAGTTATCTGTTATTTTGCGCAAGTTAGCAAGAAAAGGTGCTTTTAGCACTTGTTGGAGAATTGGTAATGTTACTACTCTATGTAATTGTGTTTGTGGTAGCTCAAGTCCCACGGATTACCGGCCAATTTCAATAAATCCCCTATTATCTAAAATTTTTAATTTTCTGGCCAAACGTCTTAATTGGCTTGCTGAAGGTAATCATCTATTCCCTAGTTTGCAATTTGGTTTTCGTAAAGGCCTTGGAGCATATGATGCTCTTTTTACAATCTCCAATGCTCTACAGAAAATTCCTTGATTGTGGTCAGTAAGTTCGTATGATTGGCCTTGATTTTAGTGCTGCCTTTGATCGTGTTAATCATGAAGCTCTTGTTTTCAAACTGAAACAGTTGGGAGTGGGAGGGTCGTATCTTAGCAATATTTTTTATTTTTTAAGTAGTAGATCTCAAAGGGATGTTGTTGATGGGACTCTTAGTGAGTATAGGAATGTGATATCCGATGTTCGACAGGGTAGTGTTCTTGGCCCATTACTTTTCATACTATATACATATGACATGTGGTTTGGTCTAGAAAACAAGATTGTTGCATATGCAGATGATGCTACTCTCTTTTCATCAATTCCATCCCTT
>NC_090744.1:61698433-61703433 GCF_036898095.1 Palaemon carinicauda | reverse complement strand
TACTGGCTGGTGTGGGCAGCATCCATGACAGAATGCATGCAAGCCTCTAAGATAGTGATCCAGTTCCTGGAACATCTGGGATTCAAGATCAACATCATAAAGTCTCGACTATCTCAAGCTCAAAAAATTTCAATGGCTGGGAATCCATTGGAATTTGGAGTATCATCAACTTTCCATTCTTGGGAAGAAGAGAAATGAAATAGCAGGATCTGTCAAGAGACTATTGAAATACAATCGGATATCGAGACGTGAACAGGAGAGAGTGCTGGGCTCTCTACAGTTTGCTTCGATAACAGATTCAGAGCTAAGAGCACAGCTAAAGGATGCAACAGGATCCTGGAGATAATACACATCAAACACGCGAAGATATCTGATGAGACCACTACCGACTCAACTGCGAACGCTTCTCAAGCCGTGGTCCAAAGCCAAGCAGATGAAGATATCAATACCTCTTCAACCTCCTTCCCCGTCAGCTACTATCCATACAGACGCTTCAAAGGAAGACTGGGGAGGCCACTCTCATAAGAAGAGAGTCCAGGAAGCTTGGTCCAATCTTTTCAAGTCATTTCACAACAACTTTCCAGAAGCCATGGCAGTACTTCTGACACTAATGAAAGTTCTCCTCGCCACTCGAACCATGTATTATTAGTTCTAGACAGCGAGGTGATAGTGAGATGCTTGAATCGGCAAGGGTCGGGATTACCTCGAATCTACCAAATGATACTGGCCATACTCCGTTTGGCGGAAAGAAAGAAATGGCACCTGTCAGCAGTTCACATTCAATCAGTCCGCAACGTGACAGCGGACGCTCTATCCAGGTTCACACCAATAGAGTCAGAATGTACCCTAGACGCAGGATCGTTCTCCCTCATCTTGAGTCAAGTCCTTGAACTGCAGTTAGACCTCTTTGCGACGAAAGACAACAAGATGAATGTGTCCCAGTAAGAGGATCCGCTAGCGGAAGCACTGGACACTATGTCCCTAGACTGGAACAGATGGTCCAGGATTTACCTGTTCCCTCTGCACAACCTCCTTTGAAGGTCCTCAATATGAGATCCTTCAAAAGGAAAGCGGCAATAGTGGCCCACAAGTGACCAATCAGCGCTTAGTTCCCTCTGGCATTGCAACTACGACTGAAGTTTGTACCGCTACCGGATCCAACCCTGACTCAGCAAGTGGGTGTCGTTTGTCAAGGCAAAGAAACCAAAAAGAATTTTTGATTGACTTTTGTTTATTTTTTTTATTCACCTTCATGAGTAAGTTTTAGCAGCCAACACATTATCAACGTGCAAGTCTGCCTTGACAAGACCGATACTATATACCTTTCAGGTCGACCTTTCTAAGGATAATTTAAATAAAATTCCGAAGGTCGTTGCTAAGCTTAGACTTTCAGCGCCTCTAAGACCCATTTCATGGGCACTAGATAAGGTTCCTCATTTGCATTAATTTTGAATAATGAGTGCGCTTTGAAGGATTTAACTCAAAAAGTTATGTTTCTGTTTTGCACTCAGGTGATTTGATTTCAAAATTTTTCTCTACCTAGCCTTTGTCTGATTTCCTTTTTTCAATGTTTCCTGAAATTCAAATAATGGAGACTCAGTATCAGAGATCATAATTACAAAATGTTTAAATGATTTTGCCTCATTAATCTTTCCTCCCTTCAATGGTATTTCATCTTTCATTACTTATGCCATTCTCGTCATCTTTACCTTTCCTCTATTTATCTTGAGTGCAACCTCATGAGATATTTCATGCATTCTGCTAAACAATCTTTGGAAGCCCGTTGGCGTTTTGCTAATAAGGACAGTGTCATCAGTTTACTCTAGGTCTGATAATTTTCTGTTTCCAATTCCGTCCAATCCTTATCTATCATCCCCAACTGCTCTCTGCATTACAAAATCTATGAGGGAAATAAACAACATAAGTGACAACCCATTTCCCTGAACTATTCCACCGTTCACTGGAAATTCCTTTGATAGGACTCCAATAACCTTAACTCGTTATACTCATGAACAAACTTAAAAAAGCTATGTTATCATCATATGGAAACAGGGCTGGATAGCAAAGTTTTATCGATTAATTTTTCATAGTTCCTCCATGGCATATAGGGGATCAGATATATTTTGGTAAGATTTCGCCCAAAAACTAAACTTTGTTATTAATAGAGATGAAGGTAAGATCCTCAGATTACTTGCAGGATGGAAAGAGCTAATTATGAAATGAATGAATTAGAAATGTTTAGTTGGTGTATAGAGACAAGTGAAGATGGTAATTGGTGTATCAGGAATAAGGGATGCTAACCTACAAAGGATATTGATGACTATAACCGTCTTCCTTACTCAACACTACCTGGAAGGAACAGCATCTCTTTCCCAAGAGAGATAAACTGACCACCACTATTATCATTATTATTATTATTATTATTATTATTATTATTATCATTATTATTATTATTATTATTATTATTACTTGCAAAAGCAGTATGCTATAAGCCGAGGGCTCCAACGGGGAAAATAGCCCAGTGAGAAAAAGAAACAAGGAAAAATAAAATATTTTAGAAACAGTAATAACATTAAAATAAACTTTTCCTATATAAACTATAAAAACTTTAACAAAACAAGACGGAGGGAAATTAGATAGAATAGTGTGCCCGAGTGTACCCTCAGGCCATAGAACTCCAAGAAAAGACAGTGGAGTATCATGGTACAGACACTATGGTACTACCCATGACAAGAGAACAATGGTTGGATTTTGGAGTGTCCTAGAAGGACTGCTTAATATAGCTAAAGAAGCTCTCCTATCCTTACGAAGATGAAAGTAGCCACTGAACAAATACAGTACAGTAGTTAACCGCTTGGGTGAAGAAGAAGTGTTTGGTAATCTCAGTGGTGGCATGTGTATCAGAATAGAGCAGAATCTGTAAAGAATCAGCCACACTATTCGGTGTATGTATAGGGAAAGGGAAAGTGAGCCGTGACTCGAGAGAAGGTTCCAATGTAGTAGTGTCTGGCCAGTCAAAGGACCCACAAACACTCTAGCGACAGTATCTCAATGGGTGGCTGGTGCCCTGGCCAACCTACTACCTAAATAATATAATATAAGTGAAAGGTGGAATGTTTCAGTTGTTCATTCACTGTGTGAATTGGAGATGTCAAATCTCACTGATGGCAAAATCATTGGTGTTCACATGAACAGTAAAATGTTATTAATAACATTGTTAGAAATTATTAACATAGGACAGCAGTTAGGTGTGATCCACGTGGTACATTTGATGGATATAATTTTATTATTGAAACAAGGAAACAAATTTCTATCAGGAATAATCCCCCTTCATTTGAAAGCAGAAGTAGGAAGGGAAATTCGTAAGTTATTGGAACAGGGAATTTTCGAGAAAACAGTATTCTTTTAGACATCCTCAATTTTACCAATTAGAATAAACGATAGCCCGGTATGACTAGCCATCAATTATACGATATCAAATGCTAATAATGAAGTTCTTAAATTTCCTTGCCCTATTATAGACTAACTTCTAAAGGTATAGGCCAGTAAATATTATACTACTTCTTATTTGAAATCATGCCACCTTCAAATTCCCAGTCACCACCACAGTAAAAGTAAAATTGCCTCCCTACCAAGTGATCTTTCATTCAATCTAATTTGCTTCAATTTAGTTTGAAAAATTTCCTATTCACTTATCTGAGGTTATAATGTCAGTACTATCTCTCTTGATTTGTCTATCTTTCTTTTTTTTACCCTAACATCGTTATAATAACCGGGAAAATGGGTGGTTAAGCTGTTTGAAATATAATCAACGTTTTGAAGGCTTTGCACCATATCAGTATGATATTCAACTGAACAAAATATTAGTCATTCTGTAAATACCTAGAAGGAATTAAACCCTGTCCCAGTAAATTAGAAATAGCTCAGTAGAACCCCAGGCCAAGTATTCTTAAAGATGGAACTAATATCTTAGGTCTTGCTTTGAATTATAGAAAGCAAAACGCACTAAATTAAAGGTGGTGCTGTAGTAGAGAAAGCCTTCTGTTAACTGAAAACTGCCTTAACTAGCAATGAGTTTCATGTGTATCTTTGATTTGATGTTAACTTTTTGGTGATAAGGGTTGTGCTTGGTAAAATTCAATAGCATAACTTAAAGTGTTTAGAGTGTCCCACTCGTTCTGCATCCGATATTGAAGGAAGCAAAAAATAGTTACATCCCGTTAGATAGAGAGGCGTAAGCAATTCTGTGGGTCCTTTTTTTTTCTTTTTTTTTATATGTAGACACGAAAATTGGTCTCCATGTGATTTTGTCTAAAACGGAAATCTAACCACTAGACGAGGCAAGAAGATTGAATGGTTGTTGTACATTCATGATTCCGATCACATAGAACGCAGACCTGAAAAACTAACCGATGGCTTCTCGAGTAAACACTAGGTCAAAAAAGAGAAAGTTAGAACAAGAGACCAAAGATTTTACGTCAATTAACCACAGAATACACCAGCAGAGAAAACAGGAATTGCCCTCGGAAGGCAGGTACATTTTGGCAGGAAGTAGAGAGAGAGAGAGAGAGAGAGAGAGAGAGAGAGAGAGAGAGATGAAAAAGGTGAATTTCTCTGGCTGACAGAAGCCACATATAAGGGTGTCCAGAATAAGTTCCCTGATGACATAGATGTGATTGACATTTAAAATTGGGATGCATCTGAATTCCGATCAGGAGAGAATATAGGCGAATGAATAAAGCAAGTGAGAGCACTGATTAAAGGAGCATATGCAAGCTACCCTTCTTTCCGGAATGTGACGCACGGAAGCTTTTTTTTTCTTAACCCTGGATAGGTACGGTGGGTCGTTTGCGACCCCGAGCGTCAAAAAAAAACAGGTTTTTCTCACGTGACTCACCCCTGTGACTGAATTTGTGGGTGATCGACCTGCAGGAGGTGTCTCCCCTACACGCTCTAGTAGTGTCCAGATGTGCATTGCTGTAGCTGTACTCCTTCCCCGA
>NC_090744.1:61673433-61693433 GCF_036898095.1 Palaemon carinicauda | reverse complement strand
CCGTAAAGAAGAAAAGTGCGAGCCATTTAGGAGAATTGTTAGAGAGAGAGAGACGACTGGAAAGGGTGAACTTAGAGATTGGACAGAAGAAAAGTGTAAAGAATATTCGGTTGGATATGAAAGAAATATGTGAAGGGGACCCTGAGTGATTAGTGGGAAAAAGCACCGGATATGTTGTGAAGAGAGGAGAAAAGAGGAGATGGAACAGAGTGCAAAAATCAGTTCAAAGAAATTGAAAGATATTCAAGGACTGGTAAGTGAAACAGATATGGAGAGCAGATGACTGGTATAGATAAGAGGAAAAATTTTCTAGGAGGAAAGTAGGTATAACTATTGGAAGAGTAGAAAAGTTAAATAAAAGGCTAGGAACAAAGGAAGGTGAAAGTTATATCTCTAAGATCTCAAACTTGAGGGAAAGGCAAGGAGAGGATTTGGGACAACTGGTAGTCATCATGGATAAAAATGGAAATATATTGCATAGGAATGATGACATTAAGAGGAGATTAAGAGAATGGTATGAACAGCTATTGAATACTAAAAATGAGAAAAAGGAGCTGGGAGAAGCACAAAGAGTGGATGGGCCAGTGATGAAGATATAAAGTACAAAAGTGAAGCAGGCATTGAGTAGAATGAAGAATGGTAAAGCACCAAGCCCATCAGGGTTTCAAATTGAAATGGTCAAGATACTAGCGACAAAGGGGAAAGGGTGGATACTAGATTTATTGAAAGCAATATGGGATGAGGAAATAATGTTTAATGACTGGGAGGAGAGTCTAATGGTATCTGTATTCAAGAACAAATGTGACACCATGGAATGCAGTATCTACAGGGGAATTGAATTACTGTAACAGAGCGTGGTTTGAAAATGTTAGAGAGGATACTAGATGAGAGATGGAAAGAGACTGTAAAGGTTGGGAAACCGCAGTGTGGATTCATGAGGGGGAAAAGGACTGTGGGTGCCAATTTTTTAGTAAGTTAGTTATAGGACAGGTGATTAGAGGAAATCCAGAAGCTCTCCTTTGCTTTGGTAGTTTTAGAGAAGGCTTATGGCAGAACATCAAAAGCAGTGATATTTTGATGCTTGTGGACGAAAAAAGTCCCGGAGAAGTTGGTTAGAATGAAAAGAGCTGATTTACAAAAGAATACGGATGAGAGTAATAACAGATGTCAGAAAAAAACAGAAACCTTCCAAGTTACTGTTGGATTTCATCGGGGGTGATCATTGAGCTCTTTTCTATTTGTGTTGGTCTTTGATGTATAAAGTGAAGGGATCAGAAATGAAGAGTTGTGTGAGATGCTATATATAGATGATTTGATAATTACTGCTGAAAATAAGGAAGATTTATAGAAGGGTGAAAGAGTGGGAACAGACTTAGGAAAAGTTTAGTTTGTGAATGGATGTAGATAAGAATGAACTCATGGCTAGCTGTAAGGAAGATAGAGGTGGGATAGCAATGTATGAAAGTAGAGGAGCAGCTATATCGGTAAAAAAAATTTAGACACTTGCGATCTACTATAATTTAGGATGGAGGATGTGAGGCTCAAGTTGAGAATAGGATAAAATTAGCATGGGGAATGAAGAGGGAGGTAGCAGGCGTATGTAATAGGAAAATGCCAATCAGGCAAAAGTCAAGACTTATAGTACATTAATAAAACCAGTATTAATGTATGTATCAGAAACTTGGCCTTTAAGACGAAAAGAGGAAGCAATCCTTGAGGGAACAAATATGAAAATGCAAAGGTGGATTATGAGAATATCACTGTTTGAGAGCTTTGAAAAATATGTAATAAAAAGATTGGCAGTTGAAGTAAATATTACTGAGATGATAACAGAGTCAAAACTGAGATGGTGTGGGCACATGTTAAGGATAGATGGTGGGGAGGGAGTGAAAAGGGCTCATGAGCAATCTATATGGGAGAAAAGACCAAGAGGGAGGCAGAGAACTAGATGGGGGATAGGGAGAGGAAGCATTTAGTGGAAAAAAATGCCTTATATATATATATATATATATACATACACATATATATACACAAACATATATATATATATATATATATATATGTATATATATATATATATATATATACATATATATATATATATATGTATATATATACATAAATACATAAGATATATATATATATATATATATCTATATATAGATATATATATATATATATATCTATATATATATATATATATATATATAAATATGTATATATATATACACATATATATATATACCAGTCGAATTCAGGTATTTTGTACTTAGAATTGAAATCAACCCATCTTCACCATCGTAGCTAATTGGTAGTTTGTTACTTGACATTCAATTAATGATAAATTTTGCACATTTTTACGTGTTTTTCATATTCAAATAAGACATATATATTTATATTATATATATATATATATATATATATATATATGTATACACATATACATATATATATATATATATATATGTATATATATATATATATATATATGTATATACATAAGATATATATATATATATATATATATACATATATACATAAGATATATATATATATATATATATATATATATATATATATATATATATATGTATATATATATACATATATATATATATATATACCAGTCGAATTCAGGTATTTTGTACTTAGAATTGAAATCAACCCATCTTCACCATCGTAGCTAATTGGTAGTTTGTTACTTGACATTCAATTAATGATAAATTTTGCACATTTTTACGTGTTTTTCATATTCAAATAAGCCATATATATTTTTGATATATTAATGTCTGGATTCTCTTAACGACCTCGGGATCAGAGCCCCAGGCGAAATCACACAAAGACAAGAGCTTGGCTCCGGCCGGGAATCGAACCCTGGTCGGCAAGCTTATATAGACAGTGACTAACCCACTTGGCCACGAAGAAAGATAAAAGTCAATGACAATTCTACTGTACTTATACCAGTCGAATTCAGGTATTTTGTACTTAGAATTGAAATCAACCCATCTTCACCATCGTAGCTAATTGGTAGTTTGTTACTTGACATTCAATTAATGATAAATTTTGCACATTTTTACTTGTTTTTCATATTCAAATAAGCCATATATATTTTTGATATATTAATGTCTGGATTCTCTTAACGACCTCGGGATCAGAGCCCCAGGCGAAATCACACAAAGACAAGAGCTTGGCTCCGGCCGGGAATCGAACCCTGGTCGGCAAGCTTATATAGACAGTGACTAACCCACTTGGCCACGAAGAAAGATAAAAGTCAATGACAATTCTACTGTACTTATACCAGTCGAATTCAGGTATTTTGTACTTAGAATTGAAATCAACCCATCTTCACCATCGTAGCTAATTGGTAGTTTGTTACTTGACATTCAATTAATGATAAATTTTGCACATTTTTACGTGTTTTTCATATTCAAATAAGCCGTATATATTTTTGATATATTAATGTCTTGTCTTTGTGTGATTTCGCCTAAGAACAATCACATCCTATCTTGGAAGCAATGATTTAATCCTTCATAATTAACACTATTACACATATAATTTATGTTAATACATATTCTATCAATGCAATACTGCTATATTACATGCAGTATACGTAAGGCATATGACATTACAGTACAAATTTATAACAGGAAGATCAAGTGATAAGACAAATAAACGGCTATAGTGTACGAGCGTTTATGAAACATGCAGTACATGACTCCCCCTGTCCCACATAAAAAAGGACATACATGTGAAATATGGCAAGAAGTATGCAGGGTTTAGGCAATCAATAGAGACCCAGTCTTTTTTGCCATAAATAATAGTAAAAAATGTGTTCGGTATACAAGGGATATCAAGGAAAGGAACCTTGTATGGGGCCCATTAGTGGTGGCTTGCTAGTGTTGTTAAGCAGGACAACGTGTATTTCTGAGTGCAGCTCTGTCAGTATAGGTTGCTTTGTTAGGTCTTGTAAATCCTGCAGTATAGAGTAAATTTTCTCGCAAGGTGAGTTATGGTAGACGCTGGAGATTATTGGAGGAGGTTGTAGATGGGAAAATATAGGCAGGGACCACCAACAGGCCGCCATACACTATGTCACCTGCCAAGACATCAAGGGTGTCTTTAGGAGCCCTTTTTAGTCCTAGGTGGAAACATGGAAGCAGAGTTATTGCAGCGAGACATCAAAGCTGCATTGAGGGTGCGATAAAAACAATCAACCATTTCGTTGGCAACATAGTTGTAGGTGGTTGTCTGATGTAGGGTGTTGCCCTTTAGATTCGCTAATGATGTAAAAAATTGAGAGCTGAAAGTGGTACCCCTCTTAGAAATAATATGGTTAGGGATACCAAATCTCGCTATCCACCCTGTGAGTAAGGCACATGTACATGAGTTTAATGATGCAGTTTCCATAGGAATGGCTTCAGGCCAACGAGTGGAGCAGTCAATGATGGTAAACAGTTACCAATGTCCTTTTGATGTGAGTAGAGAAACTACTACGTCGACTTGAATGTGGGCCAAACAACACAGAGGTTCAGGAAAGGTGCCCACACGTGAATCTGTGTTGATTTGTTTTGAAGTTTGGCATATCCAATCTTTAGCATCCTCAGTAACACCGAGCCATATGAACTTTGCCTTCCAAAGTTGTGCAGTAGATTAGTGCGAGGGATATGGAAGGCTTTGAATGAAATCAAACATCTACGGGCTTATAGTATCCAGGTTCATGGTCTACAGTGCTGATGTCACAGAGGAGGGTGGCATTGCAGTCGTCGAGGACGGAGTCTTCTCAATAGAGGGATATGCAGTATGTCCTACATGATTCGTACTCTCTTTTCATTTGGTTTCTGCCAAGTCATTGTAATGCAATCCCTGGTGAATGGGGGTAAATGTGTTTTTTTTCTTTTTTGACAGAGCATTGTCAATGTAATTCATATTCCTGTGGATGTGTTGAAGGATGCAATTTTATTCAGCCCCGGCAGAGATATATCGGTTATGACCCGGAAAAGGTATCAGATTGTTGAGTGAAGGCGAGCACCAGAGCCATATGTTCCCTGCAAATGACATAGGGTGCACCTTTTAAGAAGTGGTAAAAGTGACGACAGCTCTATGCAGTGCCAACAATTCACGGTCAAATTTATAGTAGCTGGACTCGACTTGACAATTTGCTCAAGTACTGCAGGAATAGCGATGTTCTTGCATTGGTGAAGAGAAGTAGAGGGCAATGAGGCGCGGGATAGTTAGGAGCAATAGAGGTTGATAGAGCATTTTAAGTGCTGTTAAAGGCCTCATCTTGAAGGGACACTGCTTCAGGTCTTTTGGCTTGCATTTGAGGGAGGCATAAAGTCTGTCAACAGTAGCAGCGAAGGCTTGAAAGAAACGGTGATAAAGTTTGATCATGCAAAAGAATACTCACGGTGCTTTGACGATAGAGACCTTGGGGAAGTTCTGAACGACTTGTACCTTCTCAGGGTGGGGGTGGACTCCTTCAAGAGTAATACAGTGCCCTAAGAACGATATTTCATGTGCACCAAAGGTATATTTGTCATACATTACTATAAGGTCGTTTTGTTATTGGCGGCCGAGCTCGATGTGTAAATAACGGAGGTGTTCAGGGAAATAAATAAAAGTATGTCGTACACATAACATACACAGAATGGAAGGGGCAATGAATGAGGCACTGAAAAGTGAATCCGTCATTATGAAAGCCAAAAAAGAAGTAATTGAAGGTGTATGTGCCAAAGGAGTTGGTGGCAATTTTGGGATGTTATCTCGGTTCATGGATACCTGATAACACACCTTCAGGAAGTCGAACGTGAAGAAAACTATCGCTTTTTGCAAGTAGAAGGTCATGTCGGTGTTGATTGGGATGGGGTAGGGATCAGGCTCTTTATGCATATTCAGGCGCCTGTAATTCCCATACGAATGAAGGGGGCCATCTTTCTTTACCACGATGTGTGAGGGTGAGGGCCATAGGATTGAGACCTTTTGGAAAAAGCCTAATTCTCAATTTCGGCCAATGCCTGTTTAGTGGCTGGAAAACGATCTGGTGCCAAAAGCCTGAATATGGCAAACACTGGGACCCAATCATTTGGATATGGTGATAAATACTATGGGCTTTTGGTGAAGATCTGTATGGAAAGCTTTTGGTACGACGTGAGGTGGGTGTAAGCATCCATGGGTTCTCTGATGTGGAGAGCGTAGGCGAAGGGGTCGGGTTAAAGAGGTGTCAACAATTAAGAGTCTGCGTTTAATAACTTTTGGTGAGCATCACCAACCAGCATATGGAAATGTGAAAGTAAATCTGCAATAAGGATTAGCAATGTGATGTCAACAACGAGACTCTTACAATGATATTTGGCACTTCCATACGATAATGTAAGGTTGTTCTACCTGTGCGTGTGGATCGGAGATACTTTGCATTTATTAGGCAGACATCATCAGACTTCGGCAGACTACGTTGTGTCCTTGAGAGTATCTTTGGTAGAAGAGAACAGCAAGCACCTGTGTCTAACAAAAATAGCACGTCTGAACCTGCATCTGGTAAAAAGAAAAGTTTAGCAACAGTGGAGGCCATTGCCATAGGCTATGGCTTACTTACAACTTTCTTGCCAACTGACAACCGTTTGCCCATTTATTTGCAGCAGCCCCGAATCTGGAGTGGTAGTAGTATAAGAGCGACCGATGGGCGTCAAAAACTAGCATTAGAAGTTGTTGGTTGGGGAGGCGTGAGAGAGTGATGGCTTTGTTGCCACTCCAACATGTCAGAGGGTGGGAGTTGTGTCCATTTGCATTTACATCAGATTTGGTTAATGTTGATTAGTTGACCAATTTATCAGGATTACGGATGTTAATGGAGGTCTTGAGGGTGGTGAAGTGACTGTTCATAAGGGTGTCAACTTTGGTCATCAGGACCTTCATTGGCAAAATATCGACATTTCCTTGAGGGAAAGCGAAGCATTTTGGTCCCCCAGTGATTGTTGAGAGTGCTGAAAGGCTTGACTATGTGGGTGGTATGTTTTAAGGGCATCATACACTATTGGGGTGTTCACTTGTTCACAAAGGCAATTCAAGATTTTCGGAAAGTGTCCTTTGTGATCGCTGTGAGAACATAGTCTGCTTCGATGCTTGATTAAGTCATGCCCCTGATGCAAAACTGGACTTCAGCACGCTTGAACCAGGCAATCGCCCCTTTGCTGGCGAAGAGGGCCAGTTTCATTGAGACAGCGTTTGTTGAAGAGCCAGGCTGGTTGGGTGGCATGGTAACAGTAAGATACAGGGTTAACAGACATTAAGCTTATATGCGAGGACTTATGAACAAGAACATCACAAAAATTCAAACAAAATAAAACACAACCAAGTGCCGCGAAGAGCAAGTGATACGACAAAAAAACAAAACTTTTATAGTGTACAAGCGTATATGAAACATCTGCTATACAATAGACTTCAATTTCTTCCTTCTTTATAAATTCAGTATCATATTCCCCGATAACAGTAGCTCTATGCCCCTCGAAAGTGAAAGAAACTGTATGGAGTGCCTGAAAGCAACTCCACTTCAGATGGTCGTTTCCATATGACCGGAAGCAACGGAAATGGAATCTCACCCAACAGAAAGCTTCAAATTTCCCATTGTTTGGATTCAAAACAACTTTAATGGTGCTTCCCTAATCAGTCTTGATAAAAGGTAGAAATCCCTCCCTCCACCTTTCTCTCTCTGCTTCATTAAGCTCCTCCCCATTCAAAAGGTTGTTGTAAAATATATGGTACGATTGACAAACATTCTTTCTACTTGTCTTTGTCTGACTTATGGTAGTCCCATTACGATACACGCATGCACTCCATACACATTCTCGTGAATTATACAGCTCATGGTGATTCGATGTTTGCAACATTACCAATGTTTGCTAAATCGGGCCCTGTAGAGTTTATTTTCATGGTTCGTCTCTTATTCAAATATCGATAGAAGGGAAGAGATGTATGTAAAAAAAAAGAAAAAAAACGGGAATCTAAAAAAAAAATCCTCAATTCTGCTTGTCATTAAGAAAACTACTTTTCTTAAACATTAAATGAAATCATATCTGCAGAATAATTCTCTCAACATAGATAATAGGAAATATATATTACACAAAATCATCAGCTATTTATACAATTGGTATTATGAAATATATAAATATGTATAACATATAAAATAAGTATATATTAATTCTCTTCATACTCATTATTTATTTAATTCGGTATTTAATTTACGTGCTATTCAGAACTATTAAATTTAACATAAATAAACACCAACCTGCAACAGTGCTTGAAACTTGAATGCCTTTGCAACGTAAATGTATTTACAGAACTATTAATAGACGTTCAAAAAAGTTATGTATTTCACGTGGTTTGAGCATTATTTGCCTAATACTAGGGTTTTTGCAGTTGAAGTATTAATTAAAGGAACGTAACGAAACTTTTCACAATGTTCATTTAATTATACGCCTTTAGTGAAACAATACGTTAAAAAAAAGGGGGCATCATTAATGAGCTATGTCCTCTATGGATGTGGAAACAAAACTTTAGTAACATCAACCCAATTTTATGATTTTTATGCTGGTGAACGTTTGACTTTATATGTATCAATTTTAAAAGTATATTAAGTAGAGAGACCTAAAAATATAATACATTAAATCTTGTTATATATGTTATCCCATTTCATTGGATAATATAATTTTATAATAGGAGGAATCAAATACTTATCTATGCCCAAGATGGTTACTTATATCCAATCATGTATTCATATATATAATTTTTCATAGAGATAATGGTTTGGAATATAGCTTTATTATGTATATATTCCTATCCCAAATGTTATAAATAATAAAAGTTAATAAATTAATTCATGTGAAGATCTAAGAAACCCAATCTGTCTGTGTATATTCTAAAATGAAGATAGTCTTAAGAGCTTTTGTGGTGTATGTCTTTACTACACGCACCGCTTGCTTGAATAGTGAATATTCTTTTAATTAAATATCACATGGACTCCCCTCGCCTTTCTGATCTAATGAATTAAGTAAAATTTATCAAGAAATTAATACATAATTCCCAAAGAATATAAATGTTAAATGGAACTAATGACCAGTGGGTAAAGATATTAATAAATTTGATAACCCACTTACCATTCATTCTCATTCTCATTTTTGATGGGAATCGTTCGATTATGACATGAAAATGGCATTGGCATAAAACTCTCTAGATTAATATTTTATTTATTTTTTTCTTATTCAAATATATTTCTATAGTAAACTATTATTCTTCAAAATCTTTTCATACACCATTAATAAAAAATAAACTAGTACATTTTGTTATCTTATAAAAATGAAATGTATTATTCGCAATAAAACTTTAGTTGACATGCGCATACGAGTTTCTTTTATGATGCTCTCTTTCCATGAGCAAGTAAAACTATTGTCATTTTCTTAATATCACCTAAAAAGTATCGGAACATTTTCAATAATCGTTAAGTACTCTTTTGGGCTCAGGCCATGTCGTCCTGATGGAAGTTCCTAAAGGGTAGCTTCCTAGGGTATATTTGACTACAGTGATATTCCCAGAGAATTTTACCTTAAGGTATCCAGAATTCTAACTCCTGGAGCGAATATCCCTAAATAAATCCAACAGGGATATCGCATAATATCAGAGGACGTATTCTTGACACGTCACATAGCTATCTTCACCCCGAACAGTATTAACGCTTCGAGGGGTTACAGGGACAAGAATCTGAAACGGGAATGAAAAGAGAACCATTCCCAAGGAATCTCTAGTATTCCGTTTCCAGTGTGTATCTGACGAAGGTGGCAGCGTCATCTCCATTCCTTTTTAAGTAGCTCTACTACTCGGTGTTTTCCCTTGTGTTCTCTCGTATTTTTGGATATTATTCAACATTATGATGCTTTCTCCAGCCCCTTCGGCCTCTGGAAAGTTGAGTTTTATCTTTACTTTGTATAAATGTAAGCTCTTGTCGTTTTGAATTAAATTAAAAGTGATTTTAACGTAAACAAGAGCTGTTGCCTACCGGAGGCATCCTGGATGCAGTCGCTCGCTATATATGGGTCATTTAGTTAGCCAAAGCGACGTTCCCGGCTTTTACACTTTAATAAATGTAGCTATTTATCTCCTCCAGGAATTCTTATATAATGCCATTAGTTTTCAGTTCGGTGATTTAGGTAACCGATCTTGCCCTGTGCGAGGCTTAATAGCCTGGGCGTCTGGCCCTAGTGCTTTCATGCATGATATGTTTTTCGAGTTTTATGTTATTGAAGCTATAGGCAAATATTTTATACATGTAAGATATTGTTGAATTTTCTTCTCCAAGATTGTATACGAGACAGTTTCGGTGATTTAGGTAATCGATTCTCACCGCACCTAGGCTAGTAGCCTATGGGGCTTTAGTATACTCTCGCACACATCCCCGGTTGTTCTTTTCTCCTCCGGAGAATAAGTTCAATCCCTTTCTTCCTCTGAGTAAGCCTTAGGCTTGGTCCTAGTGGTTCTATCTGAATAATATTCTGGTATAACTATACTATGATAGGTCTCTCCTGACCCGCTGACCAGAGTATCTGGTTTTTGAGGTTTTGGCAGTACATCAGAGTTTTAGAGAGTCTTAGTCTGTGGTGTGCGTCTTCCTAGCATAGAGAATGAGATTCCTTTGTTAGGTTAGGTGCAGACGCAGGAGGCTTTGCTTCCCTAGCCCACATCTGAATGATTCTCTACGAGATGATTACTTCTTCTAGTGGTCTAGCAGACTGTCCTGTGTGGTTATTCTTGGACTGGAGAATGAGTTTTCTCCATTGCCTGGCGAAATAACTACACTTAACTTTGTTCTGGTATGGAGGAGGATAGCAAGTATTTCCAACCTTCCTCCCTATAGACAAACTCTAGGTTAGGATGAGCTTTCCTAACTGCTGGGTGTGTCTAATACTAGAACGAAGTTTACAGGACCCTTATCCCGTTCCCCACTCTCTTTCTTAGTGATGGCCTAGCCATCACATCTCTTAGCCGCAGTCCTACTTCTGTACCTAGTGTAGGTTAGGATGGGGGACCGGCTAAGCTCTCTACCGGCCGGCAATAACATGCCCCTTTTTTCTATTGCAGAGTGAACCCCAGACCTCCCTTGGTCTCCGTTCCATGTCTGCTGGTAGAGCCCGGCAGGCTATGGATATATAGGAAGCCTGAATGCTACATTCTCCCCTTCCATATGTTCACTCTTTCTGGATGAAGGTTGTATGGCAATGCCGCCTTATAACCTTACATCTATAATGTTTCTCTTGCTGGTGTATTGTACTCCTAGCCCGGCTGCCGGCTTAAACGGCTGGCAGCCAGGTAAGTGGAGGTTCCCTGGTTCATAGTCACTGCCAGCCGTCATGGGTATCACTACCTTTGCCTGCCGGCAGTAGAAGCACATCCCGAGATCTGCTGGCCACTACGTTTAGCGGCCGGCATTCGGGTGTTAGTGTTTTCAGTTGTCGGCCGGCAGTGATTTTGCGAACCAGTGAACTACCACCTATTAGTTAAAGGTAGTATACCTTTGAACTATACAGGAGTAAATACCGGATGTGCTGGTACGTGCTGGCGCGTGCCGGCCGGCACGACAGCATGCGATGTACAGTAGTTACTATATTTGTGGTGTAGTACCTACTGCATTAATAAAACTACAGTACAGAGTTTGTTGTAACACTAAAGTTCTTCCAAAATACTTAATGTTATCTTGTATACCTTTTGTTGAGACTGTACAATATATAGAAAGTGATTCCTTTCTGTATTCATTCTATCCAGTATATTAAATCTTAATTTCAAGGTTTGAGCTACACCTTAACTTTCTGCTTGGGAAAATATATAAGGTATCCTTAAATAAGAATTAACCTTAGTTTTAATATCTTGGAAGGTTACAGCAATTGGCTGGGCAGGCAATACAAGTATGTGTCTTTCCTTCTTTCCATTCTAGCTTTACTATATAAGCTACATGTATTAACAATAAGTGAAAAGCCTTCACTTGATACTCATGGATTTTCTTCTCTTTATAGGAGTACCATCCGAAGTGCGGGAGTATGTTCTGCAATGTCCGCATTAAGAACTTCTGTGGACATGAGTTATGCAGGAGGCACGCAGCATGCACAGCCTCCAAAGGTGATATCCGGTATTAAAACCCTCAGGTATGTATCATATATTCTAACCTGATTACCGAGGCGTTTGACACCCCTCAGTAGGCGGAGTCAAGGGATACTGTTAGAGAAAAGTTGCAAACCTGGGTGAGGAGTTTCCAGAAAAACACTTCAGGCCCCTACCTTCCAAACGAGAAGATGAGGGCCTACCTTTTCCCTTAGACATCAACTGATGCAGTCATCCCTAAGCCTAATGAGTAGATACCAACCGTCTAGAATCCGATAGATTCTGAAGTCTCGGCCGCCCTTCAAGACATCCAATTGGACGATAGGATGTCAGAGGTGTCGAATTATACAGATAAGGACCTTCTGGGAGAAGGTCAGGAGGAGGAGCTGACCCGGCTCCAGAAATAGAAGAGGAAGAAATCGACGAGGTGTCGGTTACATCGGTTCCGGCCCCAGAACCTGTTCCCTCTACATCGTCTGCTATCCCAGATGATCTGGGAAGGACTCTTTCTTCTATTATTGAAATGATTCAACAAATACAAAAGAAGAATGATGAAAAGGAAGCTGCGATGAAACTGGAGATACGCAGACTCGCAGCATCACGTGGGCCCCAAAGGTGACTCAACGTGAAGGATCTTCCTTCGTGCTCAGACACGAACCCTTGGAGGTATACCGAACACATGCCAATGACAACCTAGAAGATTGTTATATCGGAGAAGTTGTGCTCAATTACCCTGGAAGATGTGGAATTTTGGCCCAACAAAACTCTTACCCGGACTGCTATGTCCGTCTTAGGAAGGAGCCAGCCTCAAAGGAGGAAACGAAGCCGAAGGAGGTCATAGTCCATGACTATAGTAAAGCACAGGCATTACTAGCGAGCTCGATGGAAGAGAGGGGCTTCACGAACTCAAAGGTGCCAGCTTCAAGTAAGAAGCTTCCCTCCTTTGAGGCCTCTCCAACCAGAGCTTTTCCCTTCACGGAAAAGGGATATAAGGCAGCCTTGAAGGCGGCGGAGGCAAAAAAACCATGCCCCTCCCTGGAGGAATGCAAGCCGTTATCCATGACCTTACCATTGGACTAAAAAGACTGGAAGGACGTTAACCTTACCTTCTCTGTCAGGAAATTGGAAGCCGATATTGCCGAACGTCAATCTGGTGAGGAACTTTCAAAGCTGTCAGAGTTTCGCTTGCGCAGAGAGCAAGAGACGAAAGAAAGATTTGCGGCATCGATGTCGTTGCCAACGATTTTTAAAAACAATGGCAAGTGACCCCAAGAAACAGGACACGTTCATGGTAGTGGCCAAAACCTATCTGGCCATAGTTATGAAGGATCTCTATATCTTTATTAAAGCTAGGAGAGCCTGTAGAGATTTTGTGTTCGCCTCGGCTGCGGTGAAGCACGAACCGACGAGACTGATTTCTTCTTGCATATGGGTAAAGACTTCTTTCCCAACGAAGTAGTTAAATAGGTAGTAATCAAAGCCGCCACGGAGAATAGGAATCTTCTCCAAAAGTGAGGCTTAAACCTTAAGAGAAAGTCTTCTCCGGATGAGGGTCCCCAACCCAAGATGAAGACAAAAAGGCCTAGGCTATCCTCTCGGCCGGCTAAGCCCTACCGACGGCAACAACAGCAACTTCCCGTGACCGCGGTGCCTCAGATAGTGGCACAACCTCCAACCACGTACCAGTTGGTACCTCAACAAGAGGCGACACAGTTGCCAGTTTTTAACCCAGCCTTTGAAAAGCAGACTTTTTCCTTTCAATCAAAAGCTAGAGGAACAGCCAGAGGTTTTTCTAGAAGCCCTTCAAGGGGAAGGGGATTCAGCAGAGGACGCGGTCAAGGAGGCAAGGCCTCAGGTGCACGACAGCAGAAGTGAGATGCTTCCAGTAGGATGGAGACTACATCTATTTAGGGATCGTTGGACCTTCGATCCCTGGGCCCACAGCCTAATAAAGAATGGACTAGGTTGGTGCTGGAACAGTCCTCCACCTCCATATCCTCAGTTCTTCCAACAATCTACCCCCGTTCTGGAAGAATATGTCCGAAAACTCTTAGTAAAAAGAGTAATTCGAAAAGTAAAGTCCATCAAGTTCCAAGGCAGGCTGTTTTGTGTTCCAAAGAAGGACTCAGAAGTCATTCCGGACTTGTCGCCACTCAACAAGTTCATAGTGAACTACAAGTTCAGGATGCTCACACTTCAACACAAAAGGACCCTACTGCCCAAAAAAGGGCATATACCGTCTCCAGAGACTTGTCAGACGTTTATCGGCACGTTCCAATTAATCGTCACATCTCTTCCTACCTAGGGTTCAAGTTACAAAGAAGACTTTATGCCCTCAGAACCATACCATTCGGGCTAAACATAGCCCCAAGCATTTTCATGGAGCTTGCGAATGCAGCCGCCCATCAATTACACCTAAAGAGAATCCAAGTAGTGGCCTACTTGGACGACTGGCTGGTGTGGGCAGCATCCAGGACAGAATGTATGCAAGCCTCTAAGATGGTGATCCAGTTCCTGGAACATCTAGGATTCAAGATCAACATCAAAAAGTCTATACTATCTCCACCTCAAAAAAATTTCAATGGTTGGGAATCCATTGGAATTTGGAGTATCATCAACTTTTCATTTCTGGGAAGAAGAGAAATGAAATAGCAGGATCTGTCAAGAGACTATTGAAATTCAATCGGATATCAAGACGCGAACAAGAGAGAGTGCTGGGCTCTCTACAGTTTGCATCGATAACAGATTCAGTGCTAAGAGCACAGCTAAAGGATGCAACAGGATCCTGGAGATAATACGCATCAAACGCGCGAAGAGATCTGATGAGACCACTACCGACTCTACTGTGAACGCTTCTCAAGCCGTGGTCCAAAGCCAAGCAGATAAAGATATCAATACCTCTTCACCCTCCTCCCCCGTCAGTTACTATCCAAACAGATGCTTCAAACGAAGACTGGGGAGGCCACTCTCACAAGAAGAGAGTCCAGGAAGCTTGGTCCAATCTTTTCAAGTCATTTTACATCAACTTTCTAGAAGCCATGGCAGTACTTCTGACACTAATGAAAGTTCTCCTCGCCACTCGAGCAATGTAATATTGGTTCTAGATTGCGAGGTGATAATGAGATGCTTGAATCGACAAAGGTCAGGATCACCTCGAATCTACCAAATGATACTGGCCCTGCTCCGTTTTGCGGAAAGAAAGAAATGGCACCTATCTTCAATTCACATTCAATCGGTACGCAATGTGACAGCGGACGCTCTATCCAGGTTCACACCAATAGAGTCAGAATGGTCCCTAGATGCAGGATCGTTCTCCCTCATCTTGAGTCAAGTCCTGGAACTGCAGTAAGACCTCTTTGTGACGAAAGACAACAAGTAGAATGCGTCCCCGTACGAGGATCCGCTAGCGGAAGCACTGGACACTATGTCCCTAGACTGGAACAGATGGTCCAGGATTTACCTGTTCCCTCTGCACAACCTCCTTTGAATGTCCTCAATATCAGATCCTTCAAAAGGAAAGCGGCAATAGTGGCCCACAAGTGGCCAATCAGCGCTTAGTTCCCTCTGGCATTGGAACTACGACTGAAGTTTGTACCGCTACCGGATCCAACCCTGACTCAGCGAGTGGGTGTCGTTTGTCAAGGCAAAGAAACCAAAAAGAATTCTTGATTGACTTTTGTTTATTTTCTTTATTCACCTTCCTGAGTAAGGTTTAGCAGCCAACACATTATCAGCGTGCAAGTCTGCCTTAACAAGACCGATACTATATACCTTTCAGGTCGACCTTTCTAAGGAAAATTTAAATAAAATTCCGAAGGTCGTTGCTAAGCTTAGACCTTCAGCCCCTCTATGACCCATTTCATGGGCACTAGATAAGGATCCTCATTTGCATTAATTTTGAATAATGAGGAGTGCGCTTTGAAGGATTTAACTCAAAAAGTTATGTTTCTGTTTGCACTCACTTCGGGGGCTAGAGTTAAAGTAATAGTGGCTCTCTTGAGAGAGGAAGGCCACGTTCAGTTCTTGAAAGGAGAACTGAATCTGTTTCCAGACCCGACGTGTCTTGCCAGGAACAAGCTACCCACCAACAGGTGGGGTCCCTAGAGAATCTGCCCTCTGAAGGACGATGCATCTCTATGTCCGGTGGAGTGCCTAAATGTCTATCTTCATAGAACTTCAGACTTTAAGGGAGGACAGCTGTTCAAAAGAGAAACCTCGGGTTCAAATTTATCTCTGAAACAACTAAGGGCGAAACTTACCTTTGTTATTCGCAGAGCGGATCCAGACAGTACACCCACAAGTCATGATCCGAGCAAAGTGGCCTCTTCCATAAAATTTCTTTAATTATATGGACTTTGAACATCTTCGTTCATACACCGGCTGGTAGTCTTCCAAGGTGTTCTTTATACACTATGCAAAGCAAGTGGAGCAAATTAAGAGGTCTGTGGTAACAGCAGGTAGAATTCTTAAACCTTCTATTTAAATCTACGAGGAACAGTGTAATTAATTTGGGACGATTAATTAAGAGGGTGGGTGTATAGTAACAGTCTGTTACTACACACTGAGCGTGTCCTTACGAACTGTTCCATGGACATTGGTGAACTATAGCATAATACGGACACTTGTGCCAAGCGTTTCTTACGCTAGTGTAAATAAACAGTAATACAGACTTTATCATTATTATTAATGATTCGATTGAAGTGGCAAATGTGTTTCCTGTTAGACGAAACAATATTCTCTGTTGACTGTTTTCTTTGTGCTTTAACGGATATCGTCCACATTTTATAAATTTTATAAATGTTGATCTGATATGTATGTTTATTAAATTTTTAATAAACTGGTTCATAGTGAACCCTGCGTCTTATTCGCCCACACTAATTTTATTAGAAATATACTGAGCATTAAAATTAAAATATGGATAATTTTAACATGGAACGTCTTTTAAGATTGTTCCTTTCTTCAAGCAAGAATCCACTCGCTTTAACCCTTCCTTAGGAAGGGTTAACGTTGTACCCTAAGGGGATGGTGGTAGAGATGCGAAATTTGTTCCTATACGGATACAACTGTTATCCAATTGTTTAATAAGAGTAGATACCCTGGGGATATGTCAGGAATTCATGCTGACATTGGTCACTCTTATACAAACTTTGCTTTATGATGTATAGGGCGAGACCACTATACAAGCTTGTCAGTTTATCATCAATAGTTACTATGTACTCCTCGAGACTTTTTCCAGAGTCTAGTACGACTCTTCCCTGTAGGGGGCAGGAAGCACTAACATATTTCATGCTTAGATGAAATGATGTATGACGGTAACATCATAAGTCTCTAGGTCTAGACGGACCAGGAAAATACCTTTTTGAGGGTATGGCACCGGTTGAGAATCCTCACATACAGTAATGCTCTGGTAAACTTCCATCAGGACGACATGGCCTGAGCCCAAAAAACGGATTTTGAGCGAAGCGAAAAATAAATTTTTGGGTGAGGTAGCCATGTCGTCCTGATGGAGCCGCCTTTCCTGTTATTGTAAAAGGGCTTATTGACCCCTCCCTATAATACAGTATCTGTAGCACCTAGTATATCGCTACAAGAAATGGAGATGGCGCTGCCACCTTCGTCAGATACACACTGGAAACGGAATAGGAGAGATTCCTTGGGAACGGCTCTCTTTTCATTCCCGTTTCAGATTCTTGTCACTGTAACCCCTCGAAGCGTTAATACTGTTCGGGGTGAAGATAGCTATGTGACGTATCAAGAATACGTCCCCTGATATTTTGCGATATCCCTGTTAGATTTAATTAGGGATATTCGCTCCAGGAGTTAAAATTCTGGATACCTTAAGGTAAAATTCTCTGGGAATAACACTGTAGTCAAATATACCCTAGGAAGCTACCCTTTAGGAACTTCCATCAGGACGACATGGCTACCTCACCCAAAAATAGATTTTTCGCCTCGCTCAAAATCCGTTTAAAACTTTCCATTCAGTTAAAAAAAAAAAAAAAAAAAAAAAAAAAAAAAACATTTACAAGATTAAGTAGGAGAAAAGAATATAGGAGTTCGGCAAGAAATTTTTTCCTCAATGAGACAAACTTTCCATACCAATCTATGTGGTATATTAAAGGAATTACTTCAAATGAAATTATTTGTACATAATAATTGCTAAAAGTTGTAGATAACTATCTTTTTTTTATGTTATAATTATTTTTAAACATCATATCAAGGAATATTCTTCCCAACGATGACCCAGATATCAACATTAGCTGTGTACAAATAGCGTTCTAGATTCAGGTCAGAAGTTATTTAAATGGACCCGATATTCAGGATTTTCGATCTGGACCCAAAACTAAGGTAAACTCTTTTAAAATTGGCACCAGGATCTGCTAAAATCCTTCTTTGTGTTACACTTGAGCTTGAAAAATAATTCTTACGCTTAGCTTATATTAGCACTTACGAGTTATTCCAAATGATGCAACGATTAGGTCATATTAAGCCCAATATTAACCTTAATGGCAAGCAAATTGGCCATGAGAAGCAGTAATGAACATTATACCTATCTATAGCCTCTATATTTTTTTTCCAAAACCAGAGGTCGATCAACTAAATCGAAATTATTATAAATAGTGATTAATAGACTGTTCACACATGCCAGATTATTTTGAATATTATTGCAATGAATGAATATTACTTACCGTCCACCAAGCTTATCTTTTGACTGCATACTACAGGATAAAATTTAAATGGAATTCCGTGGTCACTTTGATCCATAGTATAAAATTATTTGTTCAGAAAGATACCATTCTGAGAATAGGAAAAATTAAAATGAACATATTACCATATTTTACTACCAATTCACATAACAAAACAATTTTTAAGTACACAAAATATAAATGCAGTCATCATTTCAGTGTGAGGATACTGAATTAATTGGGGAATAGCTACTTTACTTAAAAGGGGGGAAATAAACTGTTAAATATTAAGATACGTTATTTTTCCAAGAAGCTAATTCTAACTGGAGTATACTAGCAATTTGGGTAGGCCAAGTCTAGCCAGAATTGCTTTTGAGGGATACATATCATGTGAACGTATATCAATTCAAATCTGCAGAGATGCAACAATGTTGACCAAGTTCGCCATAAAACGCCAGGTTTTTTTTCAGTCATTGTCGTTATCTATTATACTACTAGTAATCAACACTGCTAATAAGAGATACTGGTATATCAATTCTATTTTAGGTGAACAGGTCTATAATAGTATAACAAGGGGTCAAAGCATTTCCCCTTAGAAATTGGAAATGAATATCAAAATAAACTATTCAACTAGCCCTGTTAAAACTCTGCTATCCTTCGATAAAAAAAATCTTTGAAATGTTTAAGCAGATGTAGTTTGAGCTATGAAATACATCAAAATGTTATAATATTTAGATTTTTTTCTTTGACAAATCCTAATCAAGCATTTCTAAAAAAAAAGAAAAAAATGAATAAATGAAAAAAAAAAAAAAAAAAAAGCACATACACCGATGATAGAGAATAATGTCAAGATGTTTCCTTTTCAAATATTCAAGTATAGAACATGAGTAAATGTTAGGAACAGTTCTTGAAAAAGATTTATGGGTATAGTGTATCAACTAATCACATGGTAGAACCATTGCAAACATGATTTATATGAATTTGGAAGAATAACAAAGAAATAATGCCTGATTAGTAGAACATTGGGTCAGGTTGGGTATAGGAGTTTAGCGAAAAGATATTAGTCAGATCAGGCTAGTTGGGATGATAACTTATGAAAGAGGTCTTAGGCTTTACATTCACCCATCCTGAATAAATAATGGGAGGTTGCATCGAAAAAAAGTCCATATAATGTAT
>NC_090744.1:61663433-61665933 GCF_036898095.1 Palaemon carinicauda | reverse complement strand
GACTGATTTTTTTTTTAGGAATTTAGTGAAATTTTTATAATTTCGCTGCATTAAGTGAAATGCCTGGTTCTTAAGAGATTTAGTTAAGAGATTCAGTTCTATAGTGCATATTTGCTTTTATATTTTTTGGCTCATGGTATTCTATTAACAATGTTTTTGTATTGCTACGAACAGTATTTTACGTTAAATAGTTTATAAATAGTTCATTAGCGTATATTTGCAGGTATATTTTTTGTTTAGGGTATTTTAATAGCAATAATTTTCCTACAACATATTTCTAAAAATAATCTGTTTTTGTTCATATAAATAAATTTATAATTTGACAATACAAAATATGGACTGATTCAAATAGATATACACAATTAAGAGTGTAGTAAAATAGCAATGATGATGAATATCTAAGCCTCAAAACGTATCTTCCTTGCATAATAAAATAGATTTCAAATATTATTTCTGATTTTAAATGAGAATTGTTTTCACCAATAGAGTCACAAAAAAATAGCGTAGTGATTTCATGGAAGGAGGGGTCATTTCGTGAAATGACTAGTCATATCATGAAATGCTTAGGTTTTTTATGAAAATAGAAAATATTTAACATGAGAAATATTTGAAATATTATATTACTATGAGATTCAGGGCCCCTGTAACACGGTTTTTTCGCAATAACTTTTTTTTCTATGAATTTCATAAATATAACGCTTATTCAGAATGCACATTATATCTACACATAAATTTTGACTATATTCTGCATTACGTAGGTTGAATAAATTTGGTACTTTATTAAGCAAAAGTGGCGATTTTTGAAGACGGGCCAACTTACTCAGAGAAAAGGTTTTGAACGCACTCGTTACGTAACTTATGACGGCATTTCTTCTCTCTTTCTCGATCGATGATTGGTTATACGTAACGAAGGCTATACCTCTGCCAACAATAACACAAAAGTGTAAATAAAAGCAAAGCAGTACACCTTTATGAACTCTGAAACTTCTCCACTGAGAATTGTCATAATGAACAAACGAACAAAATATGTTAATAAATACAAAAACACTTCGATTATTTGTCTAACTCCCAAAATAAGTTTCCTAAGAAATTACAGTCTACTTTATAGGTCACAATCAGATTGACAAAGTGTATGGAATAGTTGGTAATTTTCAAAAACGTAGTAGACCAGCTTGATTTGATAACTGCTATATCCAATGTCAAGCAATTTTTATTCATTGTCTATCTACCTACCTATTTACTGTAAAAAAAAAAAGATAGCCGGTACCGTATTTTCGCTTTAAACCTTCACCAATAATTATCGTCAGAATGATGACTTCATGAGACTCCACCCACTTTGGCCTCGTTATGAATCAGGATAACACGGAAGGCTATCATGGGCATTGTTGGATCAGAAAATTCAAATTCTGGCTATAAAAACTCATTTCTCGAGTAGTTGTAAGAAGTGCTAAATGATCCTCAATGATCCCAGCAGTTGGCCTAAACGTTTAATTCATGCATACTACTGTTGCGGCAGTACTGCTACAGTAGTATTACTACGCCAGCACTGATACCCCACCCACATCTATGTATTGTTCCGCCATTCATAACGTCTTTGTCATGTTTTTTCACTGTGCAATAAGCCATGGCCTCCTCAGAAATTAAGTTTAACATTAGATGATAGGTTATTTCATTAAGCTGACAAATTATGGCAACTGGGTATGTTATTGCCGACGTTGAAGCTAAAGATAAAGTATGGTATCATTCCTTCATTGCATTATCATCTTTACTACTATTTGTTTTGCTACATGTAGTAAATATTTTAAAGGATAAATGAATTATGTTCACTTTACTTCTATAGATTCCCATTAGATGTACAAATAAAACTCCTAAAACTATTCATGATTTATTTACAAAATGCAGTCATGCCCAAAACATAGCCAGCACGTTCGTACGGCCTAAGAAGAAGAAAAAAAATTATATCGGTTGATCCGTTGGTCTGATGGAGATTTTAGCACAAAAATCTTATTTTAACAAAAAAAGTTATATAAAGACTGTTTTACATACAATCTCTCTCTCTCTCTCTCTCTCTCTCTCTCTCTCTCTCTCTCTCTCTCTCTCTCTCTCTCTTGGTGGCATAGTGAATAGTTAATGGAAATGTTCAAAAGCCTGAATGACATTACAAGTATTATAATCATGTTACGCTAAATACAAATCAGACCATAGACATTGGATTTAAACTAGAGACCGAATAGTTACCTATTCAGGCTATAATAGATATGGCCAAGGGCTTTCTCATGACTGTATAAAGTTGCAAGTCGTAAGACAAATGCAGGTTTGCAACCACGGGGGCAATTCCAAATCCTGGTAGCCATTCTTGACTATTATGGGTTCCAGAGCCGATGGAACAAGGTGAAGTGTCTGGTGAATGGGCGGGGCAAAATTTTGTCCAAAGGTGTTTACATTGCTTACGTAATGAATGTTTTCGACTCTTGGCTCGGTATCACTGGCCATGGCGTCG
>NC_090744.1:61643433-61658433 GCF_036898095.1 Palaemon carinicauda | reverse complement strand
TAATTTTCTTTCTTTTTCAGCTTTGAAGATTTTTTCGGGTTTAACGAAAATATTGAAATATTAGACGATTGTGATTTTGTTTATAAAAATATTATTTACCTATTTTGATTTGTAGTCTTAATTCTCAAATGTTTCTTTTGTTATCTTTCACATATTTATAGAGGTTATTGATTAAAACAATGCTGTTAATTTTTTATGTATTCCTTTTCTGTAGAAAGTTTTACAAAAAAAAACTTACAAAACTTTATTTTCATGACATTTTCACTATTTCATATTTAGCAGCTCTGAAAAAAGTATTGGTAAAGTCTGTTTTTCTCATTAAGTAATAATAAAAAAGTTTTCCTTCTCCTTCCAGTGCTCTTAATTTCTTACTTGACATTCAGTGAAGTCTGAATCTTCATTTTTTTTTTTTTTTTTTTTTTTTTTTTTTTTTTTTTTTTTTCAAATTCCGTGCCAGTTCTTTTGTTGACATTCCTCAAATAAATACTCTCCATTGTTCCTTTTGACATTAATCTTTAATTGTTCATGTTTTTTTCATGTAACTTTTTTTTTTATTACGTTGTGTAAACTATTTAACATTTTATTTTTTCAGCTTATTATTGCATAGTTTTACTTGTTTACTCGTTTTTCATCTATATGGACGGACAGAAACGGAGTTTTTTTTTATTGCTGACCTCTATTTGCTGGATTTTTAGGTTTCATATAAAAAAGATAATCTTGATTTTCTTTATTTTTTTCCTAATGCATACACAGATGTTTTTTCCCCCATAAATATTTCAATATGAATTTCGTTATTTATTAAATATTATTTTTTAAAGCTGGAAATTAGACTCAAATGTTATTATAAAATAGATAAGAGATTTCTTGTTAATAACATTAAGCATATGATATAGAGGGTTCAAAAGATATTGTAATTAAGAAAAGTTGAATATTAAGCTAAATACTTTATTATATTCTGCCTTGAAAGAAGAAAAAATAAATATTAGATAAAATGAAAAGTCATGATGAAATCACCGATAAATCTTTATTATGGAAGAGATGGTTAGAGAGAATATTTGAGTGAAAGTGCCATATTCTTCTTGAATTTAGCAAATAGAAAGTTTTAATAAGATATATACAACCTAAATGGAAAAGGATTTGAGTGACAAGGAAATTATCCGGTACAAGTATTCCGATTATAGAATGAGGCATCGTCTAAAAAAAAAAAAAAAAGTTGCCAAACAAAAACCTGGTTTCATTATTTGTCTAAGAATACCATTGCATAAGGGGAAATTTCTATGACTGAAACTGGGTCCAAAACCTTTTTCAAATATTCGTAAAAATCTGAAGAAAAGATAGTAACAAATTTAATCAATTTTGTAAACAATGTCAACCCCAAACTTGACCTTTTTCTCTAACTGCGACCTATAAGAGTACTCTACAACATAAAAAATAAGTTAATGTTAGGAAAATCCTAGAAACCTAAACCGAGAAGACTATTGAAAAATACAGGACTACAAGAACATGTGCAATAATATACCAACTAGCATTTATGAATATAGACAATCCTACAGTAAGTGAAGCATGACTACGTGCTAACAATTCTAAATACAGTAAGTGAAAGATTAACCTCCTTCGTGAAAGAGTTACCAAAAGTTTCTCCAAGGATTCACACATGAAGGTCCTTTAGTAATCATTGCAAGACTTATGACCTCTCATATCCTATCAGGATAAGGATGTTTTCGACACATCAATGCTTAACTCCCAGTAATGGACAAACGAAACAACTAAAAATTACATCTACTCAGCCCTTATTACGGTTTCAAATGGATGCTTTGACTGGATAGATAATAATACATTGGATCCCAATCTCTGGTTACGGCTCATTTTTTATTTGCCTACACATACACCGAATACACTGGCCTATTCTTTACACATTCTCGTCTATTCTCATACACCTGACAACACTGAAATTACCAAACACTTCTTTTTTGTTCAAGGGGCTATTTACTGTACTGTACTTTGTTCAGTGGCTTCTTTCCTCTTGGTAAGGGTAAAAGAGACTCTTTAGTTATAGTAAGCAGCTATTCTAGGAGAAGGATACTCCCAAATCGAATCATTATTCTCTAGTCCTTGGTAGGGCCAAAACCTCTCTACCATGGTCTTCCACTGTCTCGGGTTAGAGTTCTCTTGTTTAAGGATACACTCGGGCATACTATTCAATCTTATTTTTTTCTTCTTCCTCTCGGTTTTTTTCTTTTTTTTTTAAATGGTGTGTTAGGCAGTCGTAATAGAAAGACCACGGATGCCTGGTGGTTTATCAAGAGGCTGTCGTTTCCTTATCTGATTCTTTCCATTTCAAAACTATCCTTACCTGTCCTCCCTTCATATGAAGTGGCTATCTTAGAGGGTATTTAGCCTTTCTTGATGTATCACCTCCTCGACGTTGACCAGTTTTTCCGCCTTTTATTTACTAAAGTCTATGGATTTGATCAATTACTTTCTTTATATTTCTCTACATATTGTTTTAGTTATTATTTTTGTTAATTTGGTTTTCCAGAAGGATGTATCTTTTTTATAACCATTAATTCTCATGCTCTCTGGAGACATTGCGCTAAATCCGGGACCTTTAGGTCCTAAGTTTCATCAATGTAGTCTACTGTATTGCAATATACGTGGTCTTTATATTCAAGACCACACAATTGCGTCCAGACAGTATGATATTCTTTTGTGCACAGGAGCTTTGGTTTCTAATATGAGGCACTCCTCTGAGCTTCATATAACTGGTTTTATGAAGCCAATAATGTTAAAACGCGGTGTATATTAGGACTGATTGCCCTGCTTCTCATAAATCATGCTATTAATGTGGATGTCATGAGATTCAAGTTATAAAAGTTTATGGCAGGCATACATTGCTGATTCTATCTTTGATTATCTTTTTACTATTATGGCTAAGATACAAAAGATGATAGAAAGGCTCCTTTTGTCTTTGTTGGTGATTTCAATGCTCCCCATAGTGAGTGGTAAAATGATGTTTCGCCTACTGATCGTGATGGCTTGAGAGGTTTAGACTTTTCTTCTGAATCAGGCTGTGAGAAATTCATAAGTGAAGCTACTCACAGGTCTGGTTAGTGCTTGGACATTGTATACACCGACAACACTGGCATTATAACACGTACGACTGGTTCTCCAATTGGAACATCCGATAATGCCTTGATATCATTAGCAGTGAAGATTGAGCAGCCTGTCACTGATATATCACAATCATGTAAGATTTATGTGAAATCTCGGGCAGACTGGAATGGAATTTTGCATGATCTTTTGGGCTTTAATTGGTCACAATTGTATAGTGGTGTTGATCCTGTTGTCCCTTTGAATGAGAATCTAGTCAACATAATTGATAGGCATAGCCATTCTCGTGTGCTAGGGTACCAAGTGAAGGGCAAACCATGGTTCAATGGTGATTGTAGATGTGCTTATTTGGAGAAGAAGCAGGACTATCATTTTTGGAAGGAAAATATATCAGATTTGACCTAGAATAACTATACTCAGTTTAGAGCTTTTGCTCATAGAGTTTATGCTTCAACTGATAGGGAATACAATTTAGCCATAAAAACCCATTCCTGGTACAACCCAGAAACATAAGTGGTGGTCTACCCTTAAATCTGCACTCTGTCTCTCACTATCCAAAGGAATGGGCCGCTATTTTGGTAGATGTGTTTGATAATAAACAGAGTAACGAGAAACACGAACTTCTTCATTCCGGTTTTCCTGAGGCTAAACTAACTAGTTCAGCTTTTTGATCTCGTGAAATTAAAGCTTTTTTGATGGACCTTGATGCTTATGGAAGTGTAGACCCAGATGTTATTTTATCTCGGTTTTTTATAAAGACAGCAGATTTCTTAGCATCAAAGTTATCTGTTACTTTGTGCAAGTCAGCATGAAGATGAGCTTTAGCACTTGTTGGAGAATTGGTAATGTTACTCCACTATGTAAATGGATTTTGTGGTTGCTCAAATCTAACTCCTTACCGCCCAATTTCCATAACTTGCATATTATCTAAACTTTTGGGACGTCTTTTAGAAAAACGTCTAAATAGGTTTGCTGAAGTTATCATTAGTTCCCTAGTTTACAATTTGGTTTTCGTAAAGGTCCTGCAGCGTGTGATACACTTCTTACAGTCGGTGTATCAGAAATACCTTGATTGTGGTCATGAAGTTCGTGTGATTGGCCTTGATTTTAGTGCTGCCTTCGACCATGCTGATCATGGAGCATTTTTTTTCAAACTGAAACAGTTAGGAGTGGGCTGGTCATTTATTAGCATCATTATTGAATTTCTGAATAATAGATCGCAGAGAATTGTTGTTGATGGGCACCATAGTGAGTATAAGAATGTGATATTCGGTGTTCCTCAGGGTAGTTTTCTTGGTCCATTACTTTTCATACTATATACATATAACATGTGATTTGGCCTGGAAAACAAGCTTGTTAAATAAGCTGATGAGGCTACTCGCTTTGCAATAAGTCCTTTTCTTGAATGTAGATCTGGTGTTGGCGAATCCCCTAACAGAGATCTAGCTAAATTTAGTGTATGGTGCAAATTATGAAGTATGAACTTGAATCCTAACAAAACTCAACGTGTGATTGTAAGTAGCTCAAGCACAGTGGCTCCTCAACATCCTCATGTCAGCATTGAAAATGTTTCTTTAATGTTGTATCATTCTTTTAAAATTTTAGGTGTGATTCTCGACAGCGAATTCGCTTCTGAGAAACATATTAGGTCTTTGTCTTCTTATATTGCACAAAAAAATTGGCTTATTGAGAAAGGCTTTAGAGATTTTCGGTGATCAATCTATTCTGAAGAAGTGTTTCAATTTCTTCATTCTACCTTGTTTCGAGTATTGTTCTCTTGTATGGTCTTCAGCTGATGATTCTTATCTTAATTTGTTGGACAGGAACTTAAGGTCTATTCAATTTCTTATTCCTGATCTAGATATTAATCTCTGGCACCATAGTTCAATTAGTTCATTAAGCATGTCGCATAAGATTTTTTTCTAATTCTGATTATCCTCTACATTCAGACCTTCCCAGACAGTTCCGTTCTGTTTGTAGTTCTAGGCATGCAATTAATTCTAATAGTCAGGACTTCTCCATCATAAGGCTCAATAAAACACAATACCGTAGAAGTTTTATTCCACCTGTGACCAAGTTGTTGAATGATCTTCCTAATCGGGTAGCTTACTCAGTAGAACTTACAAAGTTCAAACTTGCTGCATTTTTTTTCTTATGTTGAACAGGCTAGCATAAGTCCTCTTATAGTTTATATAGGAAATATCTTTTTCAATTTTGTTAATGTTTTCAAAAAGTTTTATTTTAATTGTCCATTACCTCCTAAATCGTTAAATTATTTCCTTATTTCCTTTCTTCTCTTGGCTGTTTTTCCCTGTTGGAGCCCTTGGGCTTATAGTATCTTGCTTTTCCAACTAGGGATGTATCTTAGCTAATAATAATAATGATAATAATAATAATAATAATAATAATAATAATAATAATAATAATATTAATAACAATAATAATACAAAACATCGTCTAAATTAATGTTACTCCCCCTGGAAGATATCCAGGACCGCGTTCGATAAACAACTCTGTATAAGGAAATGCCACAGATCGTCCTGACATGGGCAATATAAAATCTGAATTTCCTAGACTTCTCTCCCATTCCCCTGTGGAAAATCTTCTTATTAAAAGCCCTCTATTCAAATTCAATGACAAATTCAATGTTAATCTTAGCACAATTTAAGTCATTCATTGGGTGGAACGCCGAATAGTTAATCACCCGGTACATTCCTTCATCAAATTCAACATTCAACTGAAAAGGCTGAGTCTAAGAGATCCTTTTTACTCTAAAATTGCAGAGAACGTTTCCTCCTTAACATCCCGGGGAAGATCAGACAATGAGGGGACAAACTTCTGCTAACTCATATGGAATGCTGCGGAAGAGACTATGGTCTTCACTAAGCGGTTTCATCCGATCTGGTCTGATGAGACACTGACGCCATACACAAAAATCACTTGCACAAAAATAATAAGCATTTGATGCCTTTCTTTCAAATCCTCAATGATCAACACTAGCCAAAAGATCGAGGAGCCTGAAGTCAGAGGAGCAAAAACAAATGCCTACGCTACAAAACTGCAGGTGAATTGAGTGGGCTGAAATAATACAAGCATATTTAGACAAAAATTCATGGAAAGTTCTTGTTATGCATTCAATTTATTTTATAAGCCTAAGGAAATTGTAATATCTCCAGTCATCATACTATATGACACAACCATACTAAAAGAAAGAAGGGATATTTTAAACAGCTGGCCTGTGATTTTCTATGCCAAATGTATCCCTAATAAAAAACCTTGATATGCTTCCTGAACTTCACGAACCTCTTAAAGAATGAAACGCATTACAGAAGGAAAAAAAAAAAATGCTGTCCTGATGGTATCCCTGGAAAAATTATCAAACATGAGGCTACCTCCTCAAAAGGTAGATGCAAAAGATCATCTATGCCTTAGTGAGAGGAGATCAAATACTGAAATCTGAGATAGTAGACACGATAGTTCATATCTAAGAGGACTAAGGATAGAAAATTTACTACACCAGAGTTGAGGTATTCTCCATCTGTTTTCAGATGGTATAATACTATGTAGAGTTATTCTCTTTCACTTGATTAACAGGTATTTGAAAATTGGACCCTATAGACCCTGTGGTGGTTTATGAAAGAAAGGAATATTATCAACAATATTCAAACTCTTAGGCAAATAGGGGATAAATTTAATGCGAAAACATCAATCTTACATACAGTCCTTATTTAATATACCAAGCCCTTTGACACACTGGCATAAAGAATCCCATGGATGAATCTTACAAAATTTCAGAGTGTCTGAAAATACAATTTTAAAATACTTGATCTCCCTCATTCCAAGACGGGAGAAAAAAAATCCTTCACAATTTGATAATCTCTCAATTAAGTTTTTTTTACATTAAAGGGTAATAGAATACTGAATGAATAATAGCCTCCAAAATATAAAATAGCTACACTCCTATACAATGCATCAGCATAGAAATTGGTTAATCTGCAATTTGTTTATAACATCGCCATTTTAGCCCACTACCTGAAGCTATTGTAACACATCTTAGCTACCCTTTCGGAAATATATAAGTATATAAGTCATTTTGTCTGCATATGAATAAAAAACACCAGCAGACATAGTACAACAAATAAAACAGAATCGTATTACAAAATCATCAGCACAGCAATTTGTTGATCTGTAATATTCTGTCATCCTTCCTCAAAACCCTAGAATCAATGTAACATATCATAGATAACCCGTGAGCAATATACTAGGCACTTGGATTATATGGAAAATAAAGTAAACAAAAATACTAACTAAATCAGACTATTAGCCTTTATCATGAATGATATATGACTGGAATTGGTTATTTTTTCAAATAACTTGGTTACGTTGTTTCACCCACCAATAAGATTAAATCAACCAAGACGTTCAGAATACAATAATTAGAATTGTACGTGCTTCTGAGAGGCCTAGTGCCAAGCTTTTTAGGAAAAGAAATTACCTTGAGTTTCACAACTAAAATCTATTGTATTTTTCTGCACTCATCATTTATACTCATTTATGTGGATATAGTTTTACTAAAAACTAAAAAATAAAGTTTCTCAGGACGGTAACGATGCCATCACCATACATCATGCAAGTAGTAAAAAGTCTTGCAGTCATGCTTTTTAATAAATTGTTAGGTCCGCTGCCAATAGCTGTATAAACTATTGTCTTACAGTTTGACTATTTAGTGAAAAGTTAAGCCCAACCCCAGTATCTTTGGTAACTGCATGGGCTTGCAATCATGAAAATAAACTATGCGAGATTAGTAACCATGCCAGACGAATGTGTTGAGGCGAATTTTTGTAAGTTATACTCATCAGGATACTCCTTCTGGCATGATAAATTAACATGTGCTACTGCTAGGTTCCCAACTGCGGCCAAAGAACCTTTTGACAAAATGAAAGGTCAGAGGAGTATCACGAATTATTATTATTATTATTATTATTATTATTATTATTATTATTATTATTATTATCATTATTAGCTAAGCTACAACCCTAGTTGGAAAAGCAAGATGCTATAAGCCCAAGGGCTCCAATAGGGAAAAATAGCCCATTGAGGAAAGGAAATAAGGAAATCAATAGATGATGAGAATAAATTAACAATATATCATTCTAAAAACAGTAACAGTGTCAAAAACAGATATGTCATATATAAACTATAAAAAGACTCATATCAGCCTGGTCAACATAAAAACATTTGCTCCAAATTTGAACTTTTGAAGTTCTACTGATTCAACTACCAGATTAGGAAGATCATTCCACAACTTGGTAACAGCTGGAATAAAACTTCTAGAATACGGTGTAGTATTGAGCCTCATGATGGAAAAGGCCTGGTTATTAGAATTAACTCCCTGCCTAGTACTAAGAACAGGATAGAATAGTCCAGGGAGGTCTGAATGTAAAGGAAGGTCAGAGTGATGAAAAATCTTATGCAACATGCTTAAGTAAGTTTCTGTCCAACAAATTAAGATGAGAATCAGCAGCTGAACACCAGACAGGAGAACAATACTCAAAACAAAGTAGAATGAAAGGATTAAAACACTTCTTCAGAATAGATTGATCACCGAAAATCTTGTAAGACTTTCTCAATAAGCAAATTTTTTGTGCAATTGAAGATGACACAGACCTAATGTGTTTCTCAAAAGTAAATTTGCTGTCGAGAATCACACCTAAAATTTTAAAAGTCATACAAATTTAAAGAAACATAATCAATACTGAGATCCGGATGTTGAGGAGCCACCGTCCTTTACCTACTTAAAATCATACTTTGAGTTTTGTTAGGATTCAACTTCATACCCCATAATTTGCACCATGCACTAATTTAGCTAGATCTCTGTTAAGGAATTCATCAACCCCGGATCTACATTCAGGGGATGGAATTGATGCAAAGAGAGTAGCATCATCTGTATAGGCAACAATCTTTTTTTCTAGGCCAAACCACATGTCATGTATGAAAAGTAATGGGCCAAGAACACTACCCTGTGGAACACCGGATATCACATTCCTATACTCATCATGGTGCCCATCAACAACAACTCTTTGAGATCTATTACTTAAAAAATCAATAATATTGCTAAGAAACGACCCACCCATTCCCAACTGTTCGAGTTTGAAAACAAGGGCCTCATGATTAACACGGTCAAAGGCAGCGCTAAAATCAAGGCCAATCATACGAACTTCCTGACCACAGTCAAGGGATTTCTGTAGAGCATTGGAGATTGTAAGAAGGGCATCACATGCACCAAGGCCTTTACGAAAACCAAATTGCAAAATAGGGCATAGATGATTACCTTCAGCAAACCTATTAAGACGTTTTGCCAAAAGAAGCTCAAAAACTTTAGATAATATGGGAGTTATGAAAATTGGGCGGTAACCAGTGGGACTTGAGCTACCACAAACACATTTACATAGAGGAGTAACATTATTAATTCTCCAACAAGTACTAAAAGCTCCTCTTCTTGCTATCTTGCATAAAATAACAGATAACTTTGGAGCTAAGAAATCTGCTGTCTATAAAAAACAAAGGAAAAATACCATTTGGGTCTACACCTCCATAAGCATTAAGGTCCATCAACAGAGCTTTAATCTCACGAGATCGAAAAGCTAAACTAGTTAGTTTAGCCTCAGGAAAACAGGAATGAGGAAGTTTAAGTTTTTCATTACTCTGTTTACTGTCAAAAACATCAGCCAAAAGGGTTACCTTTTCCTTTGGACAGTGAGTGACTGAGCCATCTGGTTTAAGTAAAGGGGGAACTGTTGCATCTACACCAAATAGTGTACATTTAAGGGTAGACCACTATTTATGTTCCTGAGTTGTACCAGAAAGGGTTTCTTTTATGGTTAAATTGTACTCCTTTTCTGTTGAGGCATAACCTCTCTGAGCAAAAGCTCGAAGCTGAGCATAGTTGTTCCAGGTTAAATCTGTTCTGTTACCCTTCCAAAGATGATAGACCTCCTGCTTCTCCAAATAAGCACGTCTACAATCATCATTGAACCACCGTTTGTCCTTTACTCTGTACCTTAGCACACGAGAAGGGATACGCCTATCAATTATGTTGACTAGATTCTCATTCAAAGGGACAACAGGATCTACACTACGATATAATTGTGACCAACCTCAAGAAAAAAAGATCATGCAAAATCCCATTCCAGTCTGCTTGGGATTTCATATAAATTTTACAGTAGTATGATATATCAAGGACAGGCTGCTAAATCTTCACTACTATTGTAATCAAGGCATGATCAGATTCACCGACTGGAGAACCAACCTTACTAGTTATAACGTCAGGGGACTCAGTGTATACGAGGTCCAAGAAATTACAACACCTGTGAGTAGATTCATGTATGAAGGGTAAGTCTCCTAAGAGGCCATCCATAATGAGTTGAAAAGTGGATCCAGCATTACGAAGCCGAAAACATGAGTAACTGAATAAGTAAGTACTAAAGGAGGTGGTGACGGCAATGTTCAGGATGTTCTTTTCAGTTCGTGTGGACCTGCTAATACCCCTTCAAGAGGTCAAGCATGGAGAAAACATGTGTTTTGTTAAAGGAGAAGGTAACATCCGCAATGTTGGGGATTGGGAAGTGATTAGGTTCCGTTTGCATGTTCATAAGCCTGCAATCCTCACAAAGGAGGAGGGAGCACTCTCCTACAGTACAATGTGCAAGGGAGACGAAAATAGGCCTAAGGCCTTTTGAAATAGGTCCATTCCTACCAATTTCACGAACATCTGTTTAGTGGATGTCAAAAGATCTGGGGCCAGAAGCCTGAATTTGCCAACCAACAGGTTGCCTGTCATCTTTACATGGTGATAAATACCGTGCTTGGCTGAAACCGTAGGAGTTTGACGAACTTCTGAACAGAATACTTCTGGTTACGATGTCAGGGGGTGAGCAAAGGCCTCTGTGGGTGCACTGATGAGGAGAGCAATTTCGAGGTAGGCAGTTTGAAGAGGTGGTGATAAGTATGAGTGTGCATTAACAAAGCGTAGATGTGCCACATCAACCAGGAGGTGGAAATATGTGAGGAAATAATTACCAATTAGTTACAATGTTACGTTGGCTACGAGGAATTTCCCATTGTATCTGGCACTCTCAAACAATATTTTCAGTGTTTTATATACTTGCTTGGGAATCTCAAATCCATTTGCAGCCACGAAGAAGATATAATCAGGCTTGGAATGATTATATATGTCTTGAAGGATAACTTTGGTAGAAGGGAATGACAATCTCCAATAACTACCAAAAAACACACCCATAACTGCATTATGTAAAAAAATAAAAAGAATAGTGATATGGGAGTCAAAGCCACAAGGGATGGACTACTTATAATTTTTTTTAGCCACTGACAATCTTTCGCGCATTTATTTGCAGCAGCTTTGAATCGGGAGTGGTAGTAGAATAAGTGAGGCTTATGTGCATCAGTAAAAAGCTCTAGAGGTTGTTGGTTGAGGTTTTCACCAGGGGTGGCATATATGATGGGGAGTGGCTTTGTTACTACTCCGGTATGACATGGGACAAGTGTCAGTGTACTACTGCGTTCATGTCAGCTTCGGTAGGTGGTGAAGAGCTGTCGTCTTTGTCAGTAGTGGAAGCATAGATGAAGGTTTTGAAGATGGTGAAGTGACTGTCTATAGAATGTCAAATTCTGTCATGAGCTCCTTCATGGGTAAGGTATCAACATCAGTGATGATGACACTTACGGGTTCAGTTAGGTGCAGTACCTAAAGGGAACGGAATAGGTTCACTACTCAAGGAGACCCGTCTGCGGCAGGTTGCAGGTGAGCGACATTGGTCAATTCCTGATGAGCGATTGAAGTCTTTAGTCCTCAAATGGCCGTTAAGAGACCTTAAAAATTATGGCTAAACAGGCGGCTAAAAATGCTGAGTACTGCTCCATGGAGCATCTTTTAATGATATGACGGGCCAAGAGTAGGTTGTGAATCAAAGGCAACTAAGTACTTTATCATAGACACATCGAGTATATATACACACTAGGTCCCAGCGAGAAGGTAAAAAAAAAATATACAACTTGCTATTTCTTGTCCAACTGGCAACCATTTCTGTTAACAGTTAACAATGAGAAATAGGCAGACAGGTTCATGCAAGTTACTGTCAGTGTGAGAAGAGAGCGAATATACAAAGGATAATATATACAAAAAAGAGAAATGTCATTACTATGTACGATAGTGTGACACATGGGGGTTACATGGCTTCCCCCTAAAAATGACATACTGTGCATATTAAATAAGGCACCCTGATCTAGAGATTCAAACTGTAGGCAAGTCATCTGGCAGGAGATAAACAGGTTTTAGATGATCAATGGAGAACCAGTCTTCTTTGCCACGAATGTTTAGTAGGAATGCTTTCGAATTGCGTCGGATCACAAGGAAAGGGCCCGTGTAAGGGGGCATTAGCGGTGGCTTGCTAGTGTCATTGCGTAGGAAGATGTGCGTTGCAGCAAGCAAGTCTGTCGGTTTGTGATGCTTCGCTAGGGGCTTGTAAGTCTGGCGGCATGAAGTAAATTTTCTCACGACCAGACTTATGCGCTGGATATCGTCGGAGGAGGTTGCAGAAGGAAAAATTTTTTGGGGACGACCAGCGGGTCGCCATACACCATTTGAGCTTCCGAGACGTCCAGGGTATCTTAAGGAGAGGTCCTTAGTCCCAGGAGGACCCAGGGAAGCTGAGTAAACCAGTTGGAGTCCTTGCTGCAGGACATCAAAGCTGCTTTGAGGGTGCGATGAAAACGTTCATCCATTCCATTGGCAGTGGGGTCTTAGGCTATTGTCTGATGTAGGGTGAGGCCCAGGAGATTCCCTAATGATATCCACAATTAAGAGGTGAAAGTGGTACCCCTGTCAGAAATAACATGCTCAGCAATACCAAATCTTGCCATCCATTCTGGGAGTAAGGCAGATGTACAGGAGGCGGAAGTTGCAGTTTCCATGGGAATGGCTTCACAGCAATTAGTGGATCGGTTGATGACAGTAAACAGGTAACAATGTCCTTGTGATGTGGGTAGGGGGGCTACAACCTCGACGTGAATGTGGGCAAAATGACGCTGGGGTTAAAGAAAAGTGCCCACTCCTGAATCCTTGTGTCGATGTACTTTGGAAGGTTGGCAAGTGGTACAGGCACGAACCCCAATCTTTAGCAGGGATGTGAAAGGCCATGAATGAAATCAAATACCTGTCGGCGAATGGGAGCAAGAATCTAAGTTCATGGTCTACCGGTACTATCATCACAGAGGAGGGTGGTGTTGGGGTCGTCGAGGGTGATGCCTTCCCAACAGAGGGATGTGAATGATGCCCTACATGCTTGATACTCTGGATCCTGTCGTTGGGCTTCAGTCAAGGCTTTTTAATCCAATCCCAGGTGAACGGCAGCCAATGTGTTTATTGACAGGGTATCGGCAAGGGGATTCATTTTGCCAGGGAAACGATGAAGGGTGTAATTGTATCCAGCCAGAGCAGAGAGATATCAGTGTTGACGGGCTGACCGAGCGTCAAACTGAGTGAAGGCGTGCACCAGAGGCATTTGGTCTCTGCAAATGACGAAGGGCTTACAGTTATGAAAAATAGCAAAAGTGACGGAGAGCCAAGTGCACCGCCAGCAATTGGTGATCGAAGGTAGAATAACCTGAATCGGCCTTGGACAGTTTTCTGCTGAAGAAGGACAATGGGCGGGGCAAGCCGTTGACCACATGTTTGACTACTGCACCAATAGCGACCTTGCTGGCATCGGAGGAGAGACAGAGAGGGGCATGTGGGACGGGAAAAGTGATAGGGCATACTTTGCGTTGTAGAAGGCCGCTTCTTGAAGGGGATACCACTTCAGGTCTTTTGGCTTGCCCTTGTGGGAGGAGTAGAGGTGGGCAAGACTGGCTGCAATGGCTGGCAGAAAACGGTGATAATAGTTGATCGTGCCTAAAAATTCCTGCAGTGATTTAACAGTCGAGGGCGTGGGTAAGTTCTGAACGACTGCTACCTTCACAGGGAGGGGATGGACTCCTTCAGGAGTGATGTGGTCCCCTAAGAATGACATTTCATTGGCGCCAAAGGTGCACTTGTTGTACCGGACTACAAGGCCGTTTTGTTGCAGGTGGTCGAGCATGATGTACAGATGACGGAGGTGTTCCTCTTTTGAGGAAGAAAACACAAGTGTGTCGTCCACGTAACATACACAGAAGGGGAGGTCCCCTAAGATTCCATCCATGAGACGTCGAAAAGCGGCCAACGCATGAGTAAATGAAGTTGCAGGTACCGAAGGGAGTGGTGATGGCGGTCTTTGGAATGATAATACCCTTTTAGGAGGTTGAGCGTGGAGAAAACCTTTGCTTTGTGCAGGTAGGAGGTCGCGACGGCGATGTTTTGGAGGGGGTAGTAAATACGGTTCTATTTGCATGTTCAGCCACCTGTAATCCCTACACTGACGGAGGGAGCTGACTTTCTTCAGGACAATGTGTGAGGGTGACGACCATGGGATGTAGACCTTTTCGCAAAGGCCCATTTCTTCCATTTTGGCGAACGTCAGTTTGGCGGCTACCAATCGATCCGATGACAGACGTCTGAATTTGGCAAAGACTGGGGATCCCATTGTCTTGATAATCTGATGAAGACCATGTTTGGTAGGAGCCGTGGGCGTTTTGCGAAGTTCTGGACGGAAAACTTCCGGGTATGACCAGATGAGGTGGGCGTAGGCATCCATGGCTGCGCTGATGTGGAGAGAGAGGCTGGAGGGCGTGGGTTAAAGAGGTGTGGATAAATACGAGCCTGCGTTGACCAATCGTCGGTGGGCCACATCAACCAGAAGGTGGAAATGAGAGAGGAAATCTGCACCAAGGATT
>NC_090744.1:61598433-61633433 GCF_036898095.1 Palaemon carinicauda | reverse complement strand
ATACCACAAGGTGATTGTTACCATTTCCCAGTCATCATTCGCTCCACTTGCTGGCCTGAAGCCACATCCATTCAAGAAGCATCATCTGCCTCTTTTGTCGCTGCCTTACTTTCTTAAGTATGGATTGTAAGATTAGGCATCCCAGAGCATCTCACTTTCGACACTGGTGCCACTTTGACCTCTCAAATGTCAGTATTATTGCAGTGTCTTCTCAGCTTCTCTCTACATATGTCATTCATTTCAGCGAGCTTAGCCCCCTATCAATACCACAAAATGATTGTTACCTTTTCCCAGTCATCATTCGCTCCACTTGCTGGCCTGAAGCCACATCCATTCAAGAAGCATCATCTGCCTCATTTGCTGCTGCCTTACTTTCTTAAGAACTCCTTCAAGGGAAAACCAAAAACCTTAAGTAGGTTCCCCTTCAGGAGGCAGCTATCTCCATTGCAAAGAAAGCAATATTAACTGTTATGGCTCTCACCTTTCCCATTAAAATTGCACCCATCCTTCTTTCCAGTAATACCCGTAACATTGTCATAGGGTTGGTATTTGAAAAAATAATCAGTAGATTGCTCCGACCATTGGTCTTCTTTAGTAGATAGATTTTACGAGGTGGAATCTAGCTACACTACCTTTCACTGGGAATCATTTGCAGTGCATTTGGCTGTTTGGCACTTCATCTCCTTTTTATAGGGCATGTCCTTCATCCTTCACATGGTTAACAAGCGCCTTGTGCACACCTTTACTTGACAGCCTGATGCCTGGTCCACCAGTTAGCGCAAACATCTCTCTGCAATTTCTTTATACAAGTGTACCATTAAACAAATCCATGGTAAACTGAATCTCGTCACTAGCTCTCTTTTCAGAAACATACTGACAACTCTAAATATGGCATGGGAATAGAAAACATTAGCAGTAGCCCAATGAAAGGACATTGAGTACCAAACCTACAAGACACTGTGCACATTTCTGCATTGAGAAAACGTTGCCCTGGCAGGTGGCCTCTAAGTACATGCTACCATGTTACAATTGGCTTTTCAATTAATACATGCCCTCACATACCTCTCATGCCAATCTACTGTAGAGCTACTTATATTGAACGCCATATGTTATCGTATTACAAAATTTGCCAGTGATTGGGTCTGCTCATATATTTCCTGTCAAACTTCATAAGCACATCGACACACAGATTCAGGCGTGGGTTCTTTCCATCAACTCCAGTGTCATTACTTTCAACGAGCTTAGCCCCTATCAATACCACAAGGTGATTGTTACCTTTTCTCAGTCATCATTCGCTCCACTTGCTGGCCTGAAGCCACATCCATTCAAGAAGCATCATCTGCCTCATTCGTCGCTGCCTTACTTTCTTAGGTATGGATTGTAAGATTAGGCATCCCAGAGCATCTCACTTTCAACACTGGTGCCACTTTGACCTCTCAGATGTCAGTATTATTGCAGTGTCTTCTCAGCATCTCTCTACATGTGTCATTCATTTCAGCGAGCTTAGCCCCCTATCAATACCACAAGATGATTGTTACCTTTTCCCAGTCATCATTCGTTCCACTTGCTGGTCTGAAGCCACATCCATCCAAGAAGCATCATCTGCCTCATTTGCTGCTGCCTTACTTTCTTAAGTATGGATTGTAAGACTAGGCGTCCCAGAGCATCCAACAGTGGTGACACTTGCACCTCTCAAATGTAAGTATCATTGCAGTGTCTTCTCAGCATCTCTCTCTTCATCAGAATACCGCTTAAAACCATATATCAATATAATTAGGGAATGTTCCCATCAGATGTAAATAGCAGTTTTGATATCCCTCAACTTTCTTAGGTCTTCCTAGTGCTGAGGACCCCTCCTGAGGATACCAGTTATTTCTCAGTCGATGAAATGGTAAATAGCGACACGTTGGTCATCCCGATGAAATACTTACCTCCCAACACAATCTTGAAGGTTCTCCAGTTCATGCATTACTTTGTGGTGAAGTTTACCCTCTGCCATCGAATGTACAAAACACAGCCAAAACAGCACATACCGGAAGACCTACAAACTAGAAAATACATGTCAATGTGCACTTATGCTTGTAAACAATTCCTTGGGATCTCTAACACTCCAAAAGTTTTCCTCCTCAATATTTGTGGTCAAGAGGATTGGATCACCTTTGAAAGCCTTAAATCTCAGTATCTTTTGCAACAGTGTAGTGGTTTGCGGACTGTGACCAGAGGTAGCACCCAAACTGCCAGGTGTCTGAATACCAACCACAACCCAACGTTCACTACACAAAAAATATACGATAGTGGAATACCCAAAAATCTAGATAACATGTCAAGAGAACGGAGCACTGGACACTACCCCTTGATTTATACTGGGCAATGGTACCCAACTAGAATCTTACTTCCTTCTTAACTTCCCTTTCATTTAGCTTGCTGAATTTAGGTAGCATATCCGAACATTAGGTGAAAGGAAAAAAAAAACAAATGAAAAAACAATTCTAAAAAGCAGTGGCTAAAAAAGGGACAGAGTGATGTAAAGAACAGAAATGAATTTCTGTCTTCATAAAAACTAAAAAAAAAATATTTGGAAAAAAAAAACTGTTAGGATTACATTAACATTGTTTTGTCAATTCAAATAAGCAATTAAATGCAAAATTAGCATCCCTTTACACTCCAGCCTCAAGATAACAAGAAAAAAAAAAGATTAGAATAATAGAAAAAAGAACTATTCATATGCTGGACACTCACAAGTTTTCTAAACTATATCAAATCAACCACCCACGAGAAAATATAAAACTGTGAAAATACTGTACTGCAATAATTTTCACTAAAGCAATACTGTCCTTATCAATATCCAGTTTACCATTAGGCTGCAAGGTTACCTAAAAATTCCTGAATTCTGAACACTATAGCCGCAGGAGATGCTGTGTGGGTCTCTGTGGGCTTATAATATCAATGTCTAAAAGATATTCAATTGTAAACCTGCACTATGATAAGGTTATGTTGTCATCGAAACTTTTCTGATCATCTACAGTAGTGCCTAAATCTCTCATTCGTGGAAGGGCTTTGATAACTCTTCAACAATTTAGACTAAACTCGAACACAGTCACTCTCCTCCTAACATCTGAATTCACTTCCTGGGCCCTCGACCAGGTATGGGATTTCAATTGCTCCTGTTAACTATTAATGTCTATGATACAGTCTCATATAACGAGATTCTTCCTTGTTACTTCGCACATTCAACTTGACTTTACATTCTTCCTATATGTCAAAAAGACTAAAAATCTTTTAACAATCCTCAGTGATACACAGTATGTCATGGTTATTCTACACCCATGAAAATGGATAAGAGGCTAGAACAATTCTAATAATCTTCCGAGGCCCCTCTTGATTGCAAACCTGCTTGTAAGTCTTCACCAGGCTGACTAGAAACATAACAAGGTGCAGGATGATGCAGTACCCTTCCAATTATTTTTTCAATTCTAGTTGCCTCTTCAAACCCTACAGAGAGTAGAGAGTGCTGCAAAAAAAAAAAAAAATATCAGTAAATAAGTTGGAGGACCAAAAATATAACAGATAACACATATGTAACGAAAAAAATGAGTTGTATTTTTTCTTAACGATACTATTAATTTTTCCACATTCCCCCCTTATAGATCTTTGGTCCACTTAACATTGTCTCACAACTAGCAGCAACGCCCTACACCAATTCATACATTCAAGCACAAAAAGGTTACCTTACATAAATAAATTCAGTAAAAAGGTAGGATGATCAACTAAAGATTTAATTCATCATCCGTCCCTTCAGATACATATAAAATTATATGAATTTACATTAGGTACAATACATTATTTCACAGTTTCATGATTTAACAAAAAGCAATAGGAATAGACGATAAACTATCAAACACGATGCAGATCCAGTACTCACAGACAAAAAATTAAATTAAAGTCTATTCCTACCAACAATGCTTCAATAACGTATAATATGAAAAATTTCATTATTTACAGGAAACATTTCAGTATTACAGGCATGCAGTCATGATCTGTCAAGAAAAAAATTACATTAATTGCAGTCCAAAATCAATTTAAAAGAATACAAAACTCATTGATTTTGGACTAGAGGTATTACAGGATAATAAAAATTTATTGAATCTATTATAACTGTAACAGTCAAGGTCAATTTACAGTACAACAATTATTATCATTATTTAAAAAATCGTGACTGAATAAAGGTTTCCTCACACCACGTGTCCCATTCTCCTGCCTTTTATCTACCCCAAGGTGGGAATCAAAACATGACTAATAAAAAAGGGTAATCATTATCAAAACTTTCTTTAAAAACTATACAAATATTAATTCAGTGGGAGATTTATAGTTTTTCTTTTGAGTATCAAAATTCTGTCTCGGGACATGCGCCAGGATTCAGCAATCTGCTGGCGAGCCATATTAATATCTCGCAGCACCAGAGACAGGCTAAGCCGGCGACTCTCCAGGTACATGCTGGGTGTCTTTAATCAATCGATAATATCGCATAACAGTTGGTATCTGCTGGTGATCGGCATTCTTTGAGCTAACACAGAGACAGAATCCGTAGACTAAAAAGAGGAAAATAAAAATCCCGAAAAATAAAACGATGATTCAGGGAAAGAGGTGTTTCGGATGACGCAAACAGTGTTTTAGTGTTCATATTAGATACAACTGACTTTGCCACTTCAGCCTCGAGCTCTGACCGGTGTTTTAATCTACCATCAGAATGTCGGAAAGGCTTTGAATTCTGAAGTGACTCAGGAATGCAGGATGGTTCCCTCTCTATAGTATTCGTCTGGTCAGTGAGACGAGGTCTCCACTCCAGAACTTGAGGCTGAACTAAAGGTAGGTCAAGAACAGGACCTTTTGACCTAGTCCATGGAGGACTAAATTCACAAGTGGGATCTTCAGGTGACAGTCGGTCGTCACAATCGGGTGGCAAAAAGCCGAGAAAGTCATAATCAGGATGAATAGACACTGCCGATTCAGAAACAGGGGTTTCTAAAGTAGCAGGTCTTGACCAATCTGGACTGGAACTCTTGGAACCAACAGAAAGTAGTTCCAATAATGGAATTCCTAACTCCCTGGAGGATGCATGACACTTTCCTCTCGGAAAGAAGAAGCTACGAATTGGGGAGTTGGAAATTCAGGCACAGGCAAGAGAACCACCGATTCGGAAGACAAAATTGAGGTTTCACACATTTCAGTGGGGCTATTTTCCCACAGTTGGAAGACCAAACGATCTCGAAACGATTCAGGATTTAATACAGGAGTCTCATCACAATTTTCTGGAGGATATAATCAAGCATCAAGTTTTTTTTTCCTCTCATAATTCCTAGCTGGCTTAAGAATGGGCTTAGGCTGAGTAATAGCTCTAGTAAAGTGGTGCCTTTTCCTCTGTCATCGGGACTTGTTACAATAGCGGAACAAAAGGTAGGAAGCAACTACTGCAGCCACCCCATAGGATTCGCCATCACTACTAGAACCAAAAGTCTCAGAGACTTCAGAGGAAGTAGGACTATCATCCACGAGTCCTGGACTATTCCGAGTCTCTGTTACAGGATCAGGACCCTTCGGATACCAAAGAAAGTGCCTCTTAAGATAAACTGGAGGTTTTAACCAGGCCTTTAACTAGATATGGTGAGCTCTCACCAGTTCACCATCAGGCAGTCTCTGCAGCTCATAGGGGACTTTATTCTTGTGTACCTTAGTAACACAGAATACCCCCTCAAACCTAGGAATGAGCTTGTTCGTTAGAAGTTTTCCCAACAGGTGCACCTTCTTAAGCACCAGAGAGCCCTCTTTAATCGGTTTGTACCGAGAATATCCTACAGCCCATGGATCTCTCGTTTCTGCTGACAGCAACGGGATACTATGAACATCGTGATCACCCCTCAGTATGTTGTTAGCTGGAGTACAGCCAATCTCAGTGTGGTGGGAATGGTTGTAGCTGAGAACTGCTCGGGATAAGTACTGGTCTTATTTCTGAGATTCCCCAGAAATTCCCCTTAGTAATTCACCAATGGTACGATTCACCCACTCCACTGCACCATTATTAGATCGTTTATACCGAGTTGTTTTCACATGTACAACAATGTACCGCTCCAGCAACTCAGTAAATTCCTGGAAAATGAACTCGGGGCCGTTATCAGTCAACATCCGGACTGGAACACGAGGAATAACCGGAAATACTAGGTCTTCAAGTGCCTGGCACATTGTACTGCTCTCCTTATTCCTTATGGGTACTGCCATCACCCGCTTGGAATAATGGTCGACTACCATCACAAACCAAATAAAACCAGTACTGGTTGTTGGGAGACTCACAAGGTCCATAGCAACCAATTCGAAGGGAGAAGCGGTCACTATTTTCAAGGTTGGTGGGACAAGTCTGACATTCAAACACGTCCGATACATATCTCTGATTACATTAATCAAAGATCTGTGCCAGATGAGTCGACGGAGCATCGCAATCATTATTCCGGTCCACCAGTGAGCATCTTGAGGTGTGTCTCGGCAACTAGGTCAATCAGGACATTGATGGTGACTAATGGGACTACTGAGCCATCTGGGTTCTGCATCACTAGCAAACCCTGATGTACTTCTAGGTCCGACCAACATCTACTATAGGGTAGACAGGAGCGTGTAACTCGAGATGCAGGAACCCCAGAGTAGATCTTCTTGATGACAGATTTGATCTGTCGATGATCTCCTTGGATCTTGGATACCTGACTAAAGGACAGAAGAGCATTTCTGGATAACACTCCCTGATCAGGTTCAAGGTGAGTTACCTTCATAACAGTGGTCTCGGTATGTAGTGGGGAGACTGAGAGTACCTTGGGAGACAACTGAAGAATAGTAGTGTGGTCTTACACCAACTGTTCTCAGGGTAAATCCAGGGGCAGGTAGGCTACATCCAGTATATTTCTACCAAGAACAAAACAAAAGTTAATGTGTTTGGCAGCTACCATCTTATGGTTAAACAGCGGTAGTCTCCATCCGGAAGGACACTTCACCTCTAACTGGACGTAGCCTAGAATGCTGGTGCAAGAACCAGTAAACCCATCTAGCTGTTCTCCTGACAGTACTTCTTACTCTATGCCAAATTGGCTCAGTACAGACTTGCTTACAAGACAAACCTGTGATCCTGTATCAACAAGAGCACAAAATAAGGTCTTCTGCATCATTACTATACCTACTGCTGAGTGTTCAAACACATGTGCACAACTGGACTGACGAGGTGCCTTTTCTGCCATGTACTGGATTGCAGGATAATCTTCCGATGCTTCCTGATCATCAGTGACATAGCCCTCAGCGTCAGTCACATGAGATTTTACCTCTGCCTTATGGCTCAGAATGACGTCAGTTGGAGGGACGTAATTGCGGAGCTCAATCCGAGGGTTAAAATGCACTCCAGACAGACACTGAAGATGCACACACAGAGGCTCAGTCACGGATGGATCACGGCAGACTACGGGAGAAGTGAGACCCCAATGGACCTAGATTTCCAGGTTCAACAGCTTAGATACTGCCAAGAGCAACTCCAGAGCTAAGACTGTACCTGGAAAACGCATTGCCTTGATCCTGTTCCTGCTGTTCTTGTCCAGTTTGAAGCCAAGTCGACTGGTGTCTTTTGGAAACTGCTGAACTAAGGCATCCTGGAGCTTGGCTCCCTTCAGCTGAGAGTCGGGTGCAACACCTGATCCTTCTGTCCAGCAGTTCACGACTAGCTCCAAGGATTCTATGAGAGAATCTGGACCACCACGAACCTCCTTATACAAGGCCAGTCCAGTAGGCAACTTGGTAGTGCTGGGTTCAGTAGCAAACAGACAGTCAGTTCATGTGGGCCAGTGGAATAACCAGTCAGCTGCAGCAGTCTGATCAGCTGGACAGTAGTTAACTTTAAATTTAAATTCGGACAGGTCCTACAGTGTCCATGCTAGACGACTGTCTACCATCTTTATGTCATGAAGGTACATCAGGGGACGGTGATCAAAATGAATTACAAAGAACTGACCATAGAGGAAGGCCCTGAAGGTTTTCACCCCCCCCCCCCCCCCCATCGCAGAGCAGCCAACTCACGCTTAATGGTAGAGTAACAGGTCTCGCAGTCAAGGAAAGTCATGAAGTCATATGCTATCACCCGACACTCCCCTGGATGCTCCAAACACTCCTGGCACAGACAAGCACCAGCACCCTCACCCAAAGCGTCAACGAACAATTCCAAGGGTTTAGCATCAGCAGAGTAGTCAGGGTACGACAAAATAATTTCCTCCCTGATCAGTTCCTTCAAGCGCACAAAGGCACCGTCCATTTCTGCAGTCCACTGAAGTTTCCTAGTCCCTTGGGATTTTCGTCCTCCAGTCTTCGCAGATAATGGTTTGGCTATCTGTGAACACATGGGGATAAACTTCCAGTCCCAGAAATCTCTGTAGCTCACGCACAGTGGTTGGTTTAGGGAAGTCCTCCACTTTCTGGATGTATTCAAGTAGCTTATGCATCCCAGAACGTCCAACCAGATGACCAAGGTACTGGACCTCGGCTTGAACCCAAGAACACTTCCCGAGTTTTATCTTGAGTCCGTGCTTCTGGAGAGTAGCAAAAACTCGTTCTACTAGTTTCAGGTGTTCCTCGAAAGAAGACCCAAGTATCAAGATTTCATCAATGTAGACAATCACCTTGGCTTTTGGGAACTCTTGGAGAATACTCTGCATTTCTCTCTGGAACACTGCAGGTGCATTGTTCAGTCCAAACAATAAGCGTTTGAACTGCCAGTGTCCAAAGGTGGTAGAGATAGCCATATATTCTTTACTGTCCTCTGCCAACGGTAACTGGTAGTATCCATGAACCAGGTCAAGCGTTGTAAAGTATTTGACTTCAGAAGTCCAAATACGTAATCGGCCAGGTTAGGAATTGGGAACTTATCAGAAAAAGTCACCTTATTCAGTTTATGGTAGTCCACACAAAACCGCATACTATTGTCCTTCTTTCGGACTGGAACAATGGGTGAAGACCAAGGAGAGATGCCGAGTTCAATAATACCTGTATGACGACCGTCTCGTTATACAGGTGGATGGTATTGGTGTGCTTGAACAGTCTCCCACATCATCATCACCAGTACTGATGACTGGAGGATGACGTCGGAGCATTTGACAAAACTGGTCCCTCTGAGAAGTGTCCAGTTCGTTGGAGATAGACAGATTGTCTATCTCTTCGATTATGCTTGGTTCATGAGTCAGGTCACACTTCTCTGCTATCAGGCAGGAGAGAGAAGCTTCCATCATTGCCATGATGAAAACCTTCCCCAAGAGATCGCCCCTCTAGATCTTGGCAGTTTCTTCAGATGAACCCTTGATTAAAACTGAGGCTTTTCCATCTTTCAGTTCAAGAATGCCTAGGATCTCTGTAACTTTCCTTGACAGACCAGGGGTTATGATGTCACCATCATAATACATTTCCGTCCAACAGTTGGTCGGACATGCAGGGCACCTAAAAGAGGTGTCAAGTCCCTTGGGAAAGTTTACAGTAACTGGAACAAGTACTTGCTCAATACTGGCAATCCTTATCGAATCAGCTGCGTGGACCTGAGGTGCATAAAGCTCTTGCTGGCAACAGGCTCCACGTATCGGGGTGTAATTCTCCCAAAGAGGCTTTTTAGGAATACTGCCAATGCTCAGCCGATTACAGGCTCCGTCAACTATCACCCCTTTTGCTTTCAAGAACTGGTAGCCAATCACTACGTGCTCAACCATAGTCCCTGAAGGCACTACATGGAACATACTCGGGGCGATTGTCATTCCATGAAGTAGAGGGGTCAACAGTACAATACTTAGGGTCTTCGTTCCTGTTTGCCCTAAAGTCTTCAGGCCAATGGTGTTGGGTACCATTTGCAGCTGGTAATCCTGTACAGCTCTTGATGACAGGAGGTTGACCTCAGCTCCAGAGTCAATGAGAACATCCAACGCTCCCGATGGAAATTCAGACATAGTCACTGGGAGAACCATGAGCGGTACAGGAGCCAACTGCATCAGGTTAACCCTACTAAGGGTATTCAATATAGCCTCAGTTCCTGCTTCTTCCCTGGAGGAGTCAGTTGGAGAAGCTCTGGACCGTGTCGAGAACAGGTTATCACTGGCCAATCCTGAAAGAGCCATTGGAGGTGCAATGACCTTTTCAGGTTGAAGGGTAACCTTGGAAATCGAGATTTCCGAGGCTGCCACTGGAATACTAGGATTACGCACCCCAGCACTCACATCCTCCTTCGATGTAGTCCCATCCTCTACATCGAATGCCTCTTTTTTCAAGCCCTATGATACTCCTCAGTTTTTTACTTTCTGGGTTTTCCTCTCTTGCTCTTCCTCTTCTCCACAGTCCGAGAAGGAGCACTGGATTTGCTCCCACTTCAGGGGTCCCGGCTACTGGTTGATGCAGAATAGGACGACGGGATCGGAGTACCACTCACCGGTACTGCTCTCCACCTTGAAGGAGTCTGGACAAAGATAGTCTCCCTCCAAGGGCTGCGGGCATTTGCTGTCTTCTGGATAGGTGATCTACTTATAGGCGGTTCCTGTCGTCCACACTGTGCAACATGATGGTTTGCCGAGCCACAGCGTAGGCACAGGTTGAGGCGCCTGCGACACTCGTCCATAAAGTGCCCTGATTTTCGGCACCATGCACAGTACCTTCTCTGGAATTGAGGAGACCTATCAAGGGTGCGCGATGGTGGCAGGCGTACTTCCATAGGTGCAGGTTTGGGGACAGGTCGAGAGGATTGTGTGAATACGCTCTGTCAGGTCCAGGTGAACGGCTGGGGGCAGCCATGGCAACCCTGTCAACATACAAGCCGTGCCATGACTGTCCCACACGACTGATGGCCAAATCCTCTTCCTTCTGGCTTCGCTGACGGTATGCCTCGTTGAGAACACTCAACAGGTGTAGTACATCTTGCCAAGTGGCCTGACAGCCAGCAGAGACATTGATGGTGGCCAGAGACTGTTCCAGCAAACTCGCAGCTCTTCTCAGGACAGTTCTGAGGAGCTTCCACCTAAGCTCCCTTTGGTCCAAACTTCAGCGAGGATAGGTAGACCTGTACAGGGAGGCCAACTAGACGGCGTACATTTTCAGCAGTTCACACTCGCCACAGGTGGCACTGCTGAACCGGGCCGTCCTACCCACATCACATCTCTCTCGGGCTTCTTGGCACCAGTCGAGGAGCCGTTCCTTCATGTTGGGGTATGAGATCTCGAGACCCCCGCATGGCCGAGAACGCCTCCTGGATTTCTCCCTTTAGAAGATCAATGGTCCACCAGCCAGAGCTTCCGGTGTTATATTTACTCTCGCAGTAGGCCTCAAAATCCCTCAGGAATCGCGCAAAGCTCTGGCCAGTTTCTCGTTGGAAGAGTCCGGGCTTGGGGTTCCTCCTGGAATTGAGGACCTTGATCAGATCAGACAGACTGCGTTCTGTCTGGAGGGACTGGACGTGGTCAGTGGAGACAGTGTCATCTGAGCTGACACTGAGACAGGAGCTAGAAGTGTTACTAGAAGTCTCAGTACACGAATCTTCGCTGGTAGACTCGTGGGACATAGTCAAAATTTCAGGTGTTGCTGGTCTGGCCTTTTTCTTGGCCTGGCATCTCCGTTTTGGAATGGCCCCTGTCTGGGCAAGAACTGTCTTAGCCGTAGCTGCTGGAGCCATTTCTGGCCGTACTGGCTTTGGCCGGGTTGACCAAGTACTGCTCCCTTAGTCCACTGGCTGCAGTCTCTGGCGGACTAATGGGGTTAGTTGCCGGAACAGGCGAGGAAGCAAATGGTCTACTAAGAGCAGGAGACTCCCAGAAGCCTGGTACAGAGGAAAATAACGAAGAGAACCCTGGAGGGGGCTGGAGACCTCCAATAACTGGCTCTATTCCAGTTACTGGGATTGCCAGACCATTAATATTTGGCCAAGCTGGGGATATAGAGGGAGCACTGGTGGTCACTGTAGTTGTGACCCCAGTGGCAACGTGGCACGTTGGTGACGGCTCAACGCTTTTCAGGGCCGCCACTTGAAGAGTCAGGGACTTGACCTGAGTTGCCAGGTAACTGACAATCTTGACAAGACTCTCAACATTCCGGCTCAAGCTCTTCCCAGCCTTTCGGCGTTTACTGGATGACGATGCCATACCTAAATGTTGGTGTTTCCCAGGTCTGGGCACCAAAAATTATGTAGTGGTTTGCGGACTGTGGCCAGAGGTAGCACTCAAACTGCCTAGTGTCTGAATGCCGACCACAACCCAACATTCACTGCACAAAATATATACAACGGTGGAATACCCAAAAATATAGATAACAGGTCAAGAGAACGGAGTACTGGGCACAACCCCTTGATTTATACTGGGCAAGGGGACCCAGCTAGAATCTTACTTCCTTCTTAACTTCCCTTTCATATAGCTTGCTGAATTTAGGTAACATATCAGTATATTAGGTGAAAGGAAAAAAAAAACTATGAAAAAACAATTCTAAAAAACATTGGCTGAGAAGGGGACACAGTGATATAAGGAACTGGAATGAATTTCTGTCTTCATAAAAACAAAACTAAAAATATTTATTTGATAAAGGAAAGAAACTGTTAGGATTACATTAAAAAATTTTTTTTAATTCAAATAAGCAATTAAAGGTAAATTTTGCATCCCTTTACACTCCAGCCTCAAAATAACAAGATAAAAAAAGATTTGAATAATAAAAAAAGAACTATTCACATGCTGGACACTGACAATGTTTCTAAACAATATCAAATCAACCACTCATGAGAAAATATAAAACTGTGAAAATACTGTACTGCAATAATTTTCCCTAAAGCAATACTGTCCTCATCAATATCCAGTCTACCATTAGGCTGCAAGGTTACCTAAATATTCTTAAATTCTGAACAGTATGGCTGCATTCGATGCTGTGCTGGTCTTTGTGGGCTTATGATATCATTGTGTAGAAAATCTCCAATTGTAAACCTGCACTATGATAAGGTTACGTTGTCATCGAAATTTTTCTGACCAACTACAGTACGGACTAAATCTCTAAGTCTTGGAATGGGTTTTGATAATTCTGGAACAATTCAGACCAAACTCGAACACAGTCACTCTCCTCCTAACATCTGAATTCACTTCCTGGGCCCACGAACAGATATGTCATTTTAATAGCTCCTGTGAACTATTAATGTCTATGACACAATCTCATATAACGAGATTCGGTCTCGTTACTTCGCACATTGAACCTTACATTCTTCTTATATGTCAGAACGACTAATTTTTTTTTACAATCCTCAGTGATACACAGTTTGTCATGGTTATTCTACATCCATGAAAGTGGATAAGAGGCAAGAACAATTCTAATAACCATGTAAGGCCCCTCCTGATTGCAAAACTGCTTGTAAATCTTCACCAGGCTGACTAGCACCATAAACAGGTGCAGGATTATGCAGTACCCTTCCAATTATTTTTTCATTTCCCAAATTCTAGTTGCTTCTTCAAACCCTACAGGGAGTAGGGCGTGCTCCCCCCCCCAAAAAAAAAATCGGTAAAAAAATTAAAAATAAGTTGTATTTTTTCTTAACGATACTATCATTTTTTTCCACAACAGGACCCATCAACAATGGGACCTTCAAGACAGGTTTCCCTTTTTCGAAAGTAGGTCGGCTCCAGGAGGGAGAGGAGATTATAATTCATGTGTAGTATGCAACACACATGCAAGTGAAAAAGAATGCACTATCTACAACTACAACAGTTATTGTATTCAGCATAAAAAAAGAATTATGGATGTAATAAGCTAATTTAAACTCCAATACCATCCTATTTTTATGTATCTATTATTCTATGCTAATGTCGACTATATAAACAAAATCCATTGATTTTTAACATTATATTTTCACAACTTTAAAGCCTTTGAATAGCTATGTTGTCTGCAAATAATGTTATTTTTAATAGGATATATTAAGTGTTAACACTTCCATTTCTTCCGACACAAAAATATTTTGAGAGACTTACATCACTCTGTCCAACAACAAAATTTACACTTATTATATGAACTTTGGAAGGTCCACCCATTAAATTGTCTGATTAGAAAGATCATTCCACAATGTGATCACAAGTATATATATATATATATATATATATATATATATATATATATATATATAAGAGAGAGAGAGAGAGAGAGAGAGAGAGAGAGAGAGAGAGAGAGAGAGAGAGAGCGAGCGAAACACTATACAAATTATATATGAAATAGGAAACATGACAGTCAAATTATTGCATAATTAAACAGTAAAATCCATTATAGTGCCTGTAATATAACCAATTTTTGACGATTACTATTTAAATCAAGGTTCAACATATTACTGAAGATTTTATTCTTTTTAAATTCAGCTTTTCATGTATTCAATGTAAAACACACACTCTCTCTCTCTCTCTCTCTCTCTCTCTCTCTCTCTCTCTCTCTCTCTCTCTCTCTCTCTCTCTCTCTCTCTCTCTCTCTCTCTTCAATAAATACTGATGATATTTTTGATAAAATTTCAACGTTGATTTCTTATCATTCCCTATCAACATCGATATAAATCTCTTACTATCTTAATAAACTGGCAATTATAATATGAATGAATCGAATGAAATCAACGGTTGAAGAATTTTATATTGTTACAGAATTTAATCAAAAATCCGAGTGTACTTCTTCCATTAGTCTGAAGCTTAAAAGAAATATAGACGTAAAATCTTATTATAGAAACGGGAGGTTAAAGCCAATTCTATGAAGTTAGGCAAGTAATTAAAGGGTCTCTTCTGAATCAGATTAATAGTTTCAAGATTCAGGGCTATGAAAAAAGATGGTCATAGATATGAGAAATCTCATGAAACATGCATAACAAACTGATTGAACGACGGTGCCATATATTTAAAATGTAGATAAAGGAATAAGTGATTTAATAGTCCGTAAGTTCCTCTCCAAAAAAATAAGATGAGATTCATTTGCTGAAGACTAGACCGCAGAACAATACTAGAGACCAGGCAGATTGAAAGAATGGAAAAACTTTTTCAGAATAGATTGATGTCGAAAGATTCTAAGACTTTCTCACTTTTCACTTTTTCTGTTTTTTTGTCTTTTTGTGCAATTGAAGAAGAGACTGGTCGAAGGTTTCTCACAATTAGATTTGCTATCAAGAATCACACCTAAAAATTTTTAAAAAGTCATAACCATTTAATGAAACATTATCAATGTTGAGATCCTGAATTTACAATCATACTTTTTGTTCAACTCCATAACCCTTAATTTTTACTACACGCTAATTTTACCTAAATCTCTATTAAGGGACTCAACAACCCCAGATCTACATTCAGGTGGTAGAATTGATGTAAAGAAGGTAGCATTATCTGCTTATGCATCACGCTGTAGACTCTAGATGTTTGTGTCTTCTTTCACATGTAGCCAAGAAAAGTACTGTCAGCCTATGACATCGTGAGGGATATACCTGTCCCTTCTTCCACGTTAAATGCAAATTATCCTTCCGCGATCGAGGAGCTGCAGTCAAAGTTGAGTTAAAACCTAGTCAACCACAGACTAACATCCGTTTGAGTGTTGAGGGAAACTAAGACCCTAAGAACGGTTTACTGTGAACATTATATGAACATTTAACTCTCAAGCGCCATCCCCCCCCCCTCCCACACACACACACAAACACACCCGCCCCCGTCTCCCTCTCAGTCCCATCGAAATTTTCTTTTAACAAATGTTCTTTGTGATTGGAAAGATTAATTTCAAACTAGAATAGTTTTCAAGTACTAATTACCTTACATTGTTACAACATACACCTTCCTAAATTCATAGTAATATGAAATCTTTTTGTTAAAAATAGAAAAGAAAGGAAAAGATACAGAATGAAGATATAAAATTAACATATCATCTGAATCATATGAAGAATAAAATCTTCACGATTTTCCATCTACTTTTAAATATGGTATTTATTTTACAGCACCCTGGAAAATAATGGGGTAATTACCAACGTCAAAGTTAAGGTGATTCAAAACTCTTCAAATTCACACACGAGGATTTTTTTTTTTTTATCGAATTGATGAGTTTATCATGAAACGTAAAACTTCCTCTGCATGATACTGTACGGCATCATTGAATTAATTGTCATATACTTATGATATGTTTTGCTCGAACTTAGAGAGACCTCAGCTAACCAACCTTGAAATTTTATTCTTCCTTGACTTTGGCTTGAAATACTAATTTACTTCAAATCAAACCAGCAATAACAATGTTTACCATTCTATGCAGAAAATTGTAGCTATATTGTAGCCTAATAGCCCTCAAACTATACAGCTTTGATTTCTGATGTTTATCAATAGCTACCACAAGGGACAAAATATAGCTGTTCTGGCAAAGATTGTTGAGATAGCCTATTGGAAACTTCCCCGCCTGGAATTTGCAGGAATTGAGCTTTGAGTGCCATTCAAGCTCCATAGTTTTTTGCAGTGTCTGTAACTGCATCATCCTTGTGAGCTAGGAGTGGGGTTTCGTGGGAATCTATAGGTCTACAATTGCTGAGTCTTCAACAGCCATTATTTTGGAGCTCCCTGGTCACAGCTTTGATAGAGAAGGGGCTTGGGCACTGATCATATGTAAATATGGTCAGTCACTTGGACATTGTCCTGCTTGATTGGGCATTTTCACGGTCTCTTGCCCCTGTCATTCATGAGCAGACATTAAAAACTAGCAAATGCATACATGAACGCATACGAACCTATTTATAATAATATCCAAAGTGTTTGAATTTTAACTTTGCTTGATATTCTTGGGAAAGTTGGAAAACTCTCCGCATTTAAAAACTTATAGTGTTAGCAGTCATAAAATCAATGTTTTCATTTGCCTCAAATCCCATAAGGCCAACATCCCGGATTTAAAAAAAATGGCTGCCTTGAAAAATTGGATCGTAAACATCTAACCTTTTAAATAACATACAGTTTTTATTTTGACCGTTAAACTATCATATTCTAAGGCCAAGGAGTCCATTTATCACAGGTGCATTTGTCTTTAGACCTTTTTTTGCAGTAGTTCTTGCAATACGTCATAGTTTCATAAGTCTAATTGGTCATTGGTCCATACCCTTCATGCAAGTTATTATTATTATTATTATTATCATTATTATTATTATTATTATTATTATTATTATTATTATTATTATTATTATTATTATTATTACTAGCCAAGCTACAACCCTAGTTGGAAAAGCGAGATTCTATAAGCCCAAGAGCTCGAGTAGGGAAAAATAGCCCGGTGACGAGAGGAAATAAGGAAATACATAAATGACGAGAAAAAATTAACAATAAATCTTTCTAAAAACAGTAACGACGTCAAAATAGATATGTCATATATAAACTATTAATAACCTCAAAAACAGATATGTCATATATAAACTATAAAAAGACATGTCAGCCTGGTCAACATAAAAATATTTGCTCCAACTTTGAACTTAGATCTAAATGTAAAGGATGGTCCGAGTTATGAAAAATTTTATGCAACATGCATAATGAACTAATTGAACGACGGTTGCAAAGATTATTATCTAGATCAGGAATAAGGAATTCAATAGACCGTAAGTTTCTGTCCAACAAATTAAGATAAGAATCAGAAGCTGAGCACGAGACAGGAGAATAATACTCAAAACAAGGTAGAATGAAAGAATTAAAACACTTCTTCAGAACAGATTGATCACCAGAAATCTTAAAAGACTTTCTCAATTAGCCAACTTTTTGTGCAATTGAAGAAGAGGCAGACCTAATGTGTTTCTCAAAAGTAAATTTGCTGTCGAGAATCACACATAAAATTTTAAAAGTCATACAAATATAAAGAAACATTATCAATACTGAGATCCGGATGTTAAGGAGCCATCGTCCTTGACCTACTTACAATCATACTTTGAGTTTTGTTAGGATTCAACTTCATACCCCATAATTTGCACAAGGCACTAATTTTAGCTAAATCTCTATTAAGTGATTCACCAATCCCAGATCTACATTCAGGAGATGGAATTGATGGAAAGAGGGTAGCATCATCTGCATATGCATTTTTTTTTTTCTAGGCCAAACTACATGTCATTTGTATATAGTATGAAAAGTAATGGTCCAAGAACACTACCCTGTGGAACACCAGATATCACATTCCTATACTCACTATGATGCCCATCAACTACTCTTTGAGATCTATTACTTAAAAAATTAATAATGCTAAGAAACGACCCGCCCCCTGCCAACTGTTTGAGTTTGAAAACAAGGGCCTCATGATTAACACGGTCAAAGGCAGCACTAAAATCAAGGCCAATCATACGAACTTCCTGACCATAATCAAGGGATTTCTGTACTGCATTGGAGACTGTAAGAAGGGCATCACATGCTCCAAGGCCTTTACAAAAACCAAATTGCAAACTAGGGAATAGATGATTATCTTCAGCAAACCTATTAAGACGTTTTGCCAGAAGACATTCGAAAAATTTATATAGAGTAGTAACATTTCCAATTCTCCAACAAGTGCTAAAAGCTCCTCTTCTTGCTAACTTGCACAAAATAAGAAATCTGCTGTCTTTATAAAAAAATAAAGGAAAAATACCATTTTGGACTACACCTCCATAAGCATCACGGTCCATCAACAGAGCTTTGATTTCATGAGATCGAAAAGCTAAACTAGTTAGTTTAGCCTCAGGAAAACAGGAATGAGGAAGTTCAAGTTTTTCATTACTCTGTTTACTGTCAAAAACATCAGCCAAAAGGGTTGCCTTTTCCTTTGGACAGTGAGTAACTGAGCCATCTGGTTTAAGTAAAGGAGGAACTGTTGCATCAACACCAAAGAATGCAGATTTAAGAGTACACCACCATTCATGTTCCTGAGTTGTACCAGAAAGGGTTTCTTTTATGATTAAATTGTATTCCTTTTCAGTTGAGGCATAAACTCTCTGAGCAAAAGCTTGAAGCTGAGTATAGTTATTCCAGGTGAATTCTGATCTATTACCCTTCCAAAGATGATAGGCCTCCTGCTTCACCAAATAAGCCCGTCTACAGTCATCAGTGAACCATGGTTTGTCCTTCACTTGATACCTTAGCACATGAGAAGGGATACGCCTATCAATTATGTTGACTAGATTCACATTCAAAGGGACAAGAGGATTTACACTACTATATAATTGTGACCAATTCAAGGACAAAAGATCATGCAAAACTCCCATTCCAGTCTACTTGGGATATCATATAAATTTTACAAGAGTATGATACATCAGGGACAGGCTGCTCAGTCTTCAGTACTAATGAAATCAAGGCATGATCAGATGTCCCGACTAGAAAACCAACCTTACTAGTTATAACGCCAGGGGAGTCAGTGTATACGAGGTCCAAACAATTACCAGACCTTAGAGTTGCTTCATTTATGATTTGCTCACAGCCTGATTCAAAGGCAAAGTCTAAAGCTCTTAAGCCATGGCGATCGGTAGGAGAGATAGAACTTAACCACTCCCTGTGGTGAGCATCAAAATCACCAACAAAGACAAAAGAAGCCTTTCTATCATATTTTTGTATCTTAGCCATAATGGTAACAACACAATCGAAGATAGAATCATCCATGTCTGGATTACGGTAGATGGAACAAAAATAAAAGTTGTCATACCTGCCACAAACTTTTATTACCTGAATCTCATGACATCCACCTTGACAGCACGACTTATGAGAAGCAGGGTACTCAGTCCTAATATACACCGCCATTCCCTTGGCCCTAAGGATGGCATCACTTTTCAACATTTTTGGCTTCTTAAACCAGTTACATGGAGCTCAGATGAGTGCCTTATATTAGAAACTAAAGTTTCTGAGCACAAAAGAATATCATGGTGTCTGGACGCAACTGTGAGGTCTTGAATATTTGCATGAAAACCACGAATGTTGCAATACAGAAGACGACACTGACAAAATCTAGGACATACTGGTCCATGATTTCGCTCATTGTCTCCAGACAGCATAAGAATTAATAGAAATAAAAAAGAGACATCATACTTAAAAACTAGATTAACAAGAATTATAACAAAAACTATATGTATAGAATTATAAATAAAGTGATTGGTGAAACCCATAGACTATAGTAGAAAATCGGAAAAACTGGTTCACATGGAGGAGCAGATACACCATGTAAGGCTAAATACCCTCCAGGATAGCCACTTGAAATGAATGGAGGACAGTAAGGATGGTTTTGAGAAGAAAAGGAATCAGAAAAAGAAAACATGACTTATTGATAAACCACCAAGCATCCATGGCCCTTCTATTAAGCCTACCCCACACACCATTAAAAAAAAAAAAAAAAAAAAAAAAAAAAAAAACAAGAGGCAGAAAAATAATGATAAGATAGAAAAGTGTGCCCAAGTGTACCCTCAAGCAAGAGAACTCTAACCCAAGACAGTGGAAGACCATGGTACAGAGGCTACGGCACTACTCATGACTAGAGAACAATGGTTTAATTTTGGAGTGTCCTTCTCCTAGAAGAGTTGCTTACCATAGCTAAAGAGTCTCTTCTACCCTTACCAAGAGGAAAGTACACTGAAAACTTGCAGTACAGTACTTAACCTCTTAGGTGAAGAAGTGTTTAGTATCCTATTGTTGTCAGGTATATGAGGAAAGACGAGAACATGTAAAGAATAGGCCAAACTATTCTGTGTATGCGTAGGCAAAGAAAAAATAAGCCGAAACTAGAGAGAGGGGTCCAATGCATTACTGTCTGGCCAGTCAAAGGATCCAATAACTCTCCAGTGGTAGTATCTTAACGGGCGGCTGGTGCCCTGGCCAACCTACTACCTGTATCCTATTGGTGTTTATTTGCAGGCCCTAAGTATAACTGACACACTACAAGATTCAGATGAATACCTGTCATGGTCATAATTATATCAAGAAGAACTAATGTATATTCATAATTCAGATACTAAAAAGGAAGAGTTGGCACATTATACCGTGATACACTTCTACCAGCGTGTGTTAGACATAATAGAAAAAAGAACCAGATTGCATGATGGCAGGTAGATTGATGTTCAACGGTAGTTACAAAAATAAAAAGGACAGACTCCTTAGAAATCAGTAAGTTTATCGCTAGTTGCCATGCGAATGCAAATACCAAATCAAATGTACGGAAGACTGTTTTGCACATGTAATAGCTATCGGCTATCACACTGATAAGAAATGTTGACAGGAAAAAGACAGCATCTAAAGGTATTAATCTGGCCTTCAATTTCTGTCTCTTCGACACCATTCGTGAGGTAATATACATGTCCACCTTCTCTATGAAGAGCTCTATTATGTGAGAACAATTACTGATGGGCATATTTGATAAGGAGGCTCATGAAAGGTCCAATAATTACACGGTGAAAACAATGCAAAACACAAGTATTGGACTAAGGATATGCATTTAATATATGTTCGGGATCACAAATATTGCTGGACAGACCATGTTTTACGTGAAGTGTGAAAATCCCGCACCAGAGGAAGCAGGAGACGTCACAAAAAAAAAAAAAATAAATAAATAAATAAATAATAAAAAAAATCAAAATAAATAAATAAATAGATAAAAAAATCCTGACTCTGACATGCTAATCTGATAAAGTTGATCACCTAATTGATGTCATGCCCAAACAGAGAACCAAGAGTACCTACCTAGGAAAGATACCGAAGCCACACATGTCAATATGCTTGGGAGAAAATGTTCTAGGAATCATGCACCTAAATTCCATAGACATCGATGAAAAGAAAACAGCCTTAATGCTGTGGTTGTCCCAGAGTCTTCAAAAAAAAAAAAAAAAAAAAAAGATTAGTTATCTGACTTTTTACCCTAGAGGCATGTGAGTGAAGCTACTTTTATTTTGTAATGTGAATAGAGCAGACTGGAATAATTTTACATATTATACGGAGCAAGTGCCCCCCTTTAAATATTGATATGATTGTGATGAAAGAAATAACTTCTTTATAAATTACATCACATAACCAGCAGTCAATTCTATACTTCTTAATAATGCCAGAACAATTAAACAATTTTTCGTTGGTTGATGAAATACTCTGTCATAAATAGAGGAAAAAAAGAACCGGCACTTGGTAGAACGCATACCTTTGCCCATATCATGATGTATATTTCAAGATAGGCAATTGAATTATGCACATTTTGGCACTAGTTTCATGAAAATTAGATTAAAATTTATCACATAGTAGCAACAACAAATTGTATACCTTTTTTACCTTGACCATGACTTTTGACCAAATCAGTCCTAAAATCTAATGACATTTTCCTTGGATCATGGCCAATCATCCCACCAAATTTCATTAGATGTGGTCAAACACTTTTACAAAACATAATCTTTGTCGCAACGAAGTTGGTGAAGGTAATTATAATTTCATTTTCTTTTTCTTTTATTTGAGGAACGGTTCCATAATGTTAGGAAATAGAATAAACACACTCGTTTACATAGCAATAGAAATTGGAGTACATAAACCGTATTTTGATAATATTCCAGCTTTATTTCGAGAACTAAAAAAAAAAAAAAAAAAGTTTTGTAGCAAGATTATGTATCCAGAATATAAAGAAAAATACTTAAATGCAGAAGGTATGGCAGAACTTTATAAAAATTAATGGTTACTCTAGCTGATCGCTATAATTCCTCCCTAGTTCAGAATACATAGAATACCTAAAAATTAATGGGTTCAATATTTGAAACAAAGTCAGTAGTTACAGTTTGGAGACCCACTTTTCCTTCATCAAAAGAAAAGAATAAAAAATAGCATTGAATTTTAATTTTGTGGAAGATGTCTAAAATAATGAAGCTTTTACTTTCTATGCAATTATTTGCATTTATTTGCAATATGGAAGGATAATATGAGGGCCCGTGATATACAAAATATTAATATGATATATGATATGATATAAAATCTAACCCCCTTGTCGACTTTAAGGCCTATCTATTAGAATTCAGTAGATATTTTTGGACCTAGCATCTATTTCCAAAGGCATGGAAATTCACAACAGTAATACCAATAGCTAAGCCAAGAAAATTCCTATCTAAAATTATATTGGAGTAACAGCATTCTAAACTCATTTAGAAAATACCTTTTCCTAATCTTAAAACCTTGACTGCAGTGCTAGGCAGGGTAATGCCTAAAGTGGGGCTCTTATCACACTTGCAATTGACGAGATACAATAGTTACTTGAATGCCACAGGGATTGCAAAGTATATGTGGACAACTTTGCTATATATCACTCTTCGAAAAATCTTAATTTATTTCAAAGAACACTAAATAACGCTACTCAAAAAATACTAGTATGCAATATATATATATATATATATATATATATATATATATATATATATATAGATACATATATTCGACAAGAATTGTACATGGAAGCAAAACCAAAATAATAATATATCACTACATAACGCTAAAATTCAATTCCCAGACAAAGTAGCAGTTTTGGGTCTGATATTTGATAACCACATCAATCGTAAAGCACATCCATCTGATATCAGGATGAAGTTTCCAATGTAATATTGATTACAAACAGATAAAATTTGCTGATGATCTATAAAATAATACCTTTATCGAGGATAGATTATGATAACCTAATATATATTGTAGATCAGGATCTGAAAATACTTTGAAGTCATTAGATTCTTTACACACTTGAAGCCTGAAAAGTATATTGTTGCCTTTAGATCTTCCCCCGATAGCGCAGTTTTATGCAAAATTGGAGAGCCACTTTTGTCTTTACATTGATATTCTGTAACAATGCGAAGTGTATTGAAGATTCTATCCAGCATTTCTTGAATAAAGAAGCTCTTCAATCAAAGCAATGTATTTATAAAGAATAATGAGCCGTCCCTCCCAATTAGAAGAAAAGGTTATCATAATACACAAACACAAAAAAGAACATTATGCAACCATCTATTTTTCCTCCATATTCAACCATAAAGCAAACACTAATATGCTATTATCTTTTTTATTTATTAGAAATTTTTAACTATCCTCTGAGATACCATTATGATCAGGGCTTACACTAACTCAAAAGAAAGAACCTTTCAATGCTATGTACTGTATGCCAATGATTCTAGATATTCGATGGTTGCTGACTGTGCTGCAATCTCATCCAAACTGAAGAATCAATATTTACCCGTACACTTAAATTCAAAATTCCGCCGACACTCCGGAGGAATCGTTCACCAGAGGTCTCTAGTGTTGCATGACAAAACAAATAAAGGGTTGCATTTCTTACTACTTCTCAGGAAATGACCTCAGCGAACGCTGAAAAAATATTACAAATCAAGTTGCCATATTTCATGCTGTGGTATTTCACATCTCGACTATCCAATTCACACAGACACACATTTATATGTGTGAGTGTATAAACACATATATAATGAATCACTGAAAGCATGTAGAAATTGATGGTGTCTTAGCTAAAAATCACCCCCATTAACAGCATCATTAGATTGTTCTGAGTCTCGACATAAGTCTTCGAGTTTCATTTAAGCCTCGATGCTGTAAAATAATCACAAAAAAATGAGTAATACGAGCCTTGAGGACATTCAGAGAGAGAGAGAGAGAGAGAGAGAGAGAGAGAGAGAGAGAGAGAGAGAGAGAGAGAGAGAGAGAGAGAGAGAGAGAGAGAGAGAGCAGTATATACTAGCTAACAGAGTGATTAACCATCATAAATATTCATTGTAATATGCATTTACAAACTCAACGGTATTCTTAAAATGCTAGATTAACTGCCAACGACTTTTGTTGGCCTTTGGATATTCATAGATCGCAAATTTTGTAATACATAAGGAAACTTTACTGTAAATTTTTCCCAAGTCATTCAGATTCCAGATATGTAGATCGTAGGACACTTGCCCTTTATTCATAATTTTTTTTTTTACATCTCCTTTTTCGTTGAGCTTTGCAATCTCGTCGCCTGTATTTGTGGCCAAGAACCATTAGAATTGACATTTAAACTAAAATTTCAAATATAAACAGTAAAATCTTCATTACGTTGCTAATTCGATCTTTATTGCAAGATATTTAATTTGCCTGATAATTACCGAGGCCTTATGGGAAATAGAATTTTTCGCATTACGAAGTATAGCGAAAAATAATTGTCCTAACGACATGTAAGCAGATCTTAGTGTTTTTCTACTTAAGTTCGGTTGTTATGTAGGCAGTGGCCAATGAGAATTTAGTGTTGGGTGAAACGTATTTGATGTTGGAAGAGGTATTTAGTAAGTGGTCACTTTCTAGCGCACGCTAGCCCGAGCAAGTCGAATTTATTAGCCAGGACGCCAGGCAGGGTCAAATACAGCTTCAGGTGTGGATAGTGTTTTCACACTAGCAATCAGAATGCTGAAACCATTTCAAGAAGTGATGGACAATCTATTATCCAATTTCCAGCAGAATATTCAACAAGTATCCGCACCTCATTAAAGTATGATGGAAAACCATTTGAATGAGCATCGCGTTATTTTTAGGAAACTGATACGAAAATGTTAGCATTAGATGCAATTGTTTATCAACTTGGAGGACAAGGAACCTCTAAAACTGCTGCAGAAACGAGTTAGTACGCAAAGAGCAATATCGCCAAAAGTATCAAGCTAATTAAAGATCGAGGGAAAGTCTGTGGATTCATATCAACTTTGATGGAAGAGGTCTAGAGCTCAATGAAGGCTGAGAAGGGACATTGGAGCCTGGAATGTACCAAGAAAGACGTCGAAAAGATAAGTGAAAATATAACTGCTTTTATTTTGTATACTTTGCAGTTGGTACAAGGAAATTGGAACTTTGTGTTTATTTTATTTTATTGTTTTTAATCGCCTGTTGGTTGTTCTTATTCACAATACATTGAACAGAATTAGATTGGGTCCGGTAAGATAGTCATTGACGTCTAAAAGGGCGATCACAAAATTCCATTTCAAAACCGTTACTGTGGTTGTTGGATTGTGTAACAATAGGTCAGAAAGGGACGAATCAGAATTTATTAAAAGAGAATGGGTGACACTGGTATCAGAGAAACTAAGAAATAATTCCTTTTTAAGGATTTAATCAGTCTACAGTCTGCTTATCGCATAGAAATCTATCAAAACGTTGCCAATATCTTTCTCATTGAAGAAAAAATTTAAAGTTTTTATAATGGATTATAATGGATATTTTTGAAAGTGGCGGTACATCTTTACTAAAGTTTTCAAGTCTGTTAGATATTGGAGAGCTAAGGAAGTGAAGATTGAAGTATTTTTATATGATTGCATAGCTGTGGATGGTTGCTTTGAAGGGGCATTGGATGCTAGCTATTTACTTTGAAAGCTTCAAGATTTGGATTTATTTACAAGGAAGTATAATTGGTTTTCAGACTCTAAATAGTATTTGGAAAGGTTTACAGTGGACGAATACTGAAGGCAAATTTCGTAACTACAGAATAAGGATAAACTATGTCGTTAAAGACCTTGTTTAGATGCCAAATCTTCTGAATGAACAAAAACGTTATTTTCACGAATATATTTTGGACAGAATTGTATGTTACATAATTTTCACGAAATTTGTCATGAGAGGTATTGTTAAAATGAAAACGGTAAAGTATTTCTGTATTTTTACATAATGAGCTAAGCTAGTTGGGAACTTAATGGGGAAATATCAGATGCTCTGGTTGAGATCACGTTTTGACGCAGAAATTCATTCTTTATTTTATATTGGTTGTTACTTTAACTATATATTTGCATCAGACTTATTTAATGTATTACTTCATTGTGACGCCTAAGATGTAGGCAGTATATCACTATATTGTGACGCCTAATATGTAGGCAGTGTATCACTATATTGTGACGCCTAAGATGTAGGCAGTTTAGCACTATATTTTGATGCCTCAGATGTAGGCAGTTTAGCACTATATTGTGACGCCTCAGATGTAGGCAGTTTAGCACTATATTGTGACGCCTCAGATGTAGGCAATTTAGCACTATATTGTGACGCCTCAGATGTAGGCAGTTTAGCACTATATTGTGACGCCTCAGATGTAGGCAGTTTAGCACTATATTGTGACGCCTCAGATGTAGGCAGTTTAGCACTATATTGTGACGCCTAAGATGTAGGCAGTTTATCACTATATTGTGACGCCTAAGATGTAGGCAGTTTATTACAATATTGTGACGCATCAGATGTAGGCAATTTATCACATTGTGAAGCCTCGGATGTAGGCAATCTTATCACTATATTGCGACGCCTCATAGGAAATTTACCGCTATATTGCGACGCTTCAGACATAAGAAATTTACCGCTATATTGTGACTCCTCAGATTTAATAGTTATATTGTGATGCTTTTGGTGTTGGGAAATTTATATGTTGTGACACCTCAGTAGTAGGTTTGGAGTCATTTTGAAGTTTTTAGCGATGAATACAGCGATTTTTTTTTATCATGAAAAGTGTGGTTGGAAAGTGGACAACAAATGAATCTATAAAATTAAACATGAAGGAGCAGGAGGCAGTCGACAGAATTATGTAAAGTACTTTGACAATGTTTAAACGTTGTTCCAGATAACAAGAATTTTTCGATTTTAATGCAAGTAGGTAGCAAAAGCCAGATATAGAAATCATAGAAAACCAAAGAATATAAACTTGTACTGAATACACATGAACAATGTATGTTAGCCCAGAAAGAGTACAAAAGAGCGGATTTTTTGAAGTGTAGTCAACTAACATGGATGAATGGTGTATTCTTGCTTACATTTTTCAGAGTTATGGACTTGTGAGAGTTACTCGTTCTTTCGACTGTTTTGCTACTTTTAAAGATATGTTGAGGTTTTTAATCTTTAATATTGGTGTCCAGGTACAGAGGCAATTGATGCTTTAACTTGAGGTTTGGTGTTTTATACCAAAGGTTATTAATAAAAGGGAGGTAAAAATTCTTCACTTAAGTAGAATATTCCGGAGTGAAAGTCTCTCTCCATCTTGACTTTTGATATTATCGAGGGAAACTTTATTGTTAAACTTTGAGTGCTTACGTAACAAAAGGTTTATTACACACGAGAAAGATAAGAAAAACAAATGGACAATTTTTTCCTGAAATTTAACTTCGATATAGAAGGTAAAGTTTTTTGAAATTATAAGCATATATGTACAATGTTTTATTTTTGGAATCTGCTTTCCAGGATCGTGAATGCAATGAAAAGCCAGCAGTCGTCTTTGACGGTGGCATCTAATTTGGACAGGAAATTGGGGGACCTCAGTTGTCATGGGCATCTTCTATCATCGATGAATGACAGCACCGACAAGGCCTACAAGCTTTTCTTTCAACAAAGAGAAACTTACAATAATGGTCACGAGCAAAGAGAAATGCCATTTTATGTTGATTTATTTATCATGCTGTTATTAGATTCCGGTGCTTTAGTAATCTTCAGTGATCAAACTATTTATACCATAACGCGGATGCATGAAATGAGGGGTTACATAGATCCAACGGAAAATTCACTTGTTAAATCTTTGCAAGCACCTGTGAAACATTAAGCTGGTAGATCGGTGCATACAAAGTATCTTTTTGATAATCAGGTGTTGCAGAATCTGAGCGGTTTATATTTTCCTATGTTGAAAAACTTCATCATTTTGATAGATCATTAAAGTTTTCTTATCTGAGATTTGGGGAATTAAGTTTATTGTAATTTGAAGATTTCTTAGGTGAACACGAAAAAATGAAAAATCACCAATACTGTGAAGTTTTTTATATCAAAAGTTGTCACAAATGCTTTTCCATATTTGATGTATTTTGCATGATACAGAGGAAGCTGGAATGATTTTGTCCTTTGATCGATTTATCTGTAAGAAGTTTTAAAAGCCCCTGTATTTCCGAATAGGTTAAAGTAAAGTGAAGCACTGTGGTAATGTAACCAAACAGAATTTTTTGTTAAAAACTGTGGCAACAAGTTCAAACATTGCGAACGATAACGTCAACGATAGGTGTCTTCATAGACATGAACGTTGGTAGTCTGTTTCAAGTAAACATGTTTGTCAAAGGCTTCAAAAAGAGGTTAAATGTGTAAATAATTCAATCGGAACATTTATTTCTTTCTCTCCATTTTTCCTTCTCTCCCTTTCTTTGGTATTATCTAGGGTCAACCGGCACGGTGCGCTGTAATGCAATTTATTGTTTTATTATGTTTATACCTGTAGAGAACGCGGAGTGAAGTGAGGACTAGAATTTTTTCGCGTTACAAAGTAGAGCGAAAAATAATTGTCCTAACGACATGTAAGCAGATCTTAGTGTCTTTTTAATCAAGTTCAGTTGTTATGTAGGCAGTGGCCAATGAGAAATTAGTGTTGGGTGAAACGTATTCGATGTTTGAAGAGGTATTTAGTAAGTGGTCACTTTCTAGCGCACGCTAGCCCAAGCAAGTCGAATTTATTATTATTATTATTATTATTATTATTATTATTATTATTATTATTATTATTATTATTATTTATTAGTATCACAAGAGTGAGGTTCCACTACTCAAATTTGGCTTACTCTGCATTATTGCCGTGGATACACAGGTTTCCATAGTTTTTTCAAAACTTGATTTTGTTTTTTATCTATGGTTTTTCTGGGCGGCAGAGGAGGCTTATATGTTTAATTTGAAAGTTTGTTCATTTTGTTTTAAATATGCACTGCTATATCAGTACAGAAGTTTGTAGAAGTTATTAGAATATGTGATGTTATGTCTATATTGTTTTTTAAAAGTAAGATTCACTGGAAATATAAACCTGGCGTCAACCGGCACGGTGCTTTGTAATGCAATTTATTGTTTTTTTACGTTTATACCTGTAGAGAATGCGGAGTGAAGTGAGTACATTGGAGATTTACCACAGAGTAATAGTAACAGGATTAAGTTGGTGGATTTAAATGCTGATCCATAATGGGCAACTTAGAAAATAAATAAGCTGCAGTCAGCGACTCGTCTTTTGAGTGTTTGGAAGATTTCCTTGAGTGGATCGTTATACAAACTTTTGCCTGGCTCAAAGTTATATTACTTAGTTACTGTAAATCATTAAGTTCTGTAATCCTCCACATACCACAAGTTTTCCTGTTAATATGGTCCTTAGAAAATTGCTCTGTAGGAAAATTTGGCCGTTTTATTCAAACTCGACAAAGATATTTTTGTTAACAGACATGTGATAAAAAATGCTGGATATGGCCTTAATTCTAAATCCAGCTAATGAATATCTTGTCTCGGCTTCACACAAATTTCGAATGGTTCTAGGATGAAATGGTCAAGCAAAGGAGTATCATGCCGCCGCTCAGGAGAGATTTCTTTTTCTGTAGGGATAGTGAGAAATTGGGAACTAAAATTGACTGTCTAAGACGAGCACCGCGCAGAAAGCTATTGATTTTAAAAACGCCGATGATGTTTCATAAATAGATGAATAAAGAAATAATTAAAGGAACAGAAATATGAACTTTATCATGGGGACTTCAGCCAATTTTAATCAAGATTATAAGAATGTTGAGCATGGAATTGATAAGACCGCTTGATTTCCAGGTAATGTATTTTTTTCAAGATAACGCTACTAATTACTATGTAATCATTGATAACTTAAGGCCAGGGAATTAGTGTGGAGAATTGTGGTGTTCTCATATCCTCTGCGCTTTTATTTTTTTGGTTAATTAGAGAATACATTTTGGGGAAATTATTATATCCTACTTTTACACAAAAAAAAAAGGAAAAAAAAATTGTCGTTCTAAGAATAAGAAACCTTTTCTTATATGATTTATCAATAAAGCAGATTTCCCAAAGGCTTCGCTAGAAGGTAATAATGGTCACCTCATTTCCACTCAATTGACTGAACTCTAAGACCCCGTCCACACGAGCGATCTTTGCTCGGTAAACTTTGCCTATTTGCGAGCTAAGCCTGTCGAACGCATTTAAGCTCTTGTCCAAACGACGGTGGTTGGGTAGTGAAAGACTGGCAGTGAGTGACTGACACAGGAGATCAAGTTGTGTGGGGCAGCATGGATCGCAGGACACGCAAAAAGAAAATCGCGCTTTCTATTGTTATAGCAATGTGTGCAAAGATAAAAGCAACAAAGCAGAAAAGGATGTGGGGTAAAGAGTGGTTACGAAGAAGAGAAGACATTGGAAGTCACATGACAATATTGCGGGAACTGAAACATGGTCATGAGGCAGATTTCATCAACTATATGAGAATGGACCCTAACACTTTTTATAAAATCTTATCGGAAGTGGAACCATATATAATGAAAGAAGATACCAACATGAGGCAAAGTATTTCAGCTGAAGCTCGACTGTATGCAACATTACTCTTTCTGTCAAAAGGATGCAGCTACAGATCACTACAATACAGCACAAGGATTTCCAAGCAGAGTTTGAGTGCAATAATTCCAGAAACCTGCAAACAAATCTATGAAGTCCTGAGGGAAGACTACCTTAAGGTGAGACTTACCCATACGTTAAACATCAAATTCACACCAGTCGTATATCTGATAACAGTGCCGGATCTAGAAATCTCTCGTAGAGGTTGGGGTGTACTTATGATTATCATTTATATATGTAACGTGCACACATATAGTACACATATAAGAATAATTATAACAATAATCATATGTATGCACACACTCACACATGATGTACATCATATGCACATATATATCATATGTACTAGAGAGAGAGAGAGAGAGAGAGAGAGAGAGAGAGAGAGAGAGAGAGATGTGAATGAATTATAATTGTTACATTGATTACAATAGATATAGCTTACAAAAATAATTAACCGGTGAAGTTGCTTTTACAAATGCAAGAATTAAAAAGCAGCAGTATTAGTAGAAAAAGTGGTAAAACCAGTATGAGTGGTAGTAGTGGTAGTAGTGGTAGTAGTAGTAGTAGTAGTAGTAGTAGTTGAAGAAATCATTAACCAAGGAAATTTTGCTCCTAACTAATGATTTATTGAAACAAAACAATGTTCTAGTATTCATTTCCATGTGGGGGGTGGGGGGGTGCACATTACCAAGTGGCCTCCTTAAATCATTCACTGTCTGATAAGTTATCTTAGCTCAGATCGATGTCATAAAAATCATAGGTAATGGCGCGGAGTGTGTGCGTTTTGCTTATTGCGAAAGGATCAATTTATTTTTGCCATTAACTTGTTACACGATTGCGTCATCAGGAGACACTATGTATATAGCCTGCGTAATCAGTATATAGTAATGGTGCATGTATGCATAATGCAGAACTGCATCATTAAATGCATTAAAATACTCCACCTTGATTTATTTATGAACGGATTATGCATATACTGAAACAAATCGAGTTTAAAAGAAAATAACTTTCACTTAAGGAGTAATTTAATAACTAATCGTAGATGGACCCAGAGAAGGATAATGAACGGGATATCATAATTTTTCAAACAAACTATATTTACGAACGTAACCAATTTTATTGTCTTTATACATGTCAACATGTACAATATGCACAATGCTAAATATGAATAAGTAAATAGTCAAAATAATTCAAACATATTATCTTTAGACATGTTTCGTTCATGCAATTACATTTACCACTTGTGAATTGTGATATGGCCTATCTATGAACACATTTGTATCTAACAACTCACTCTACAATCTTAGTTGACGCAGAAATCTTGCCTAATTTACCTAAAACCAGGATGTCATTAATAAGTTTTTGTGCATAAATTCTGTTCTCCCCAGACATTTGTCTGAGGTCATTAGCAATTACAACACCTAAAGCAATACACTCATCATTATTAATCATATCCTCGGATGATGTTAGTGTTTTCAGCTGATGGAGAGCTTCCTGTAATACATCATCAGGGGCACAAGGCGTTTTGGTTGCTCGCTTTCTGATCGTTGAAGAAGGGGCAGTTGCAAGTTTTCCTCTCGTTACCGATATAGGTGTGGCCTTGCGTTCCTGGCTATTCACATTAGCGGATGGAGTTGAGGAAATAGTGTCGGTCATACCAGAGACTGTTGGAATGTCTGATGGCGAAGCAACTGGTGATCTTGGAGTAACAGATGGTTCGTCAATTTCCAACAGAAGTGGATCATTGAATATCTGAAATACACGTGCATTGATTAGTTTATTAGGTTGAATTTTTCGTGTGTGTGTACATATTCTTAAAAGGCTTGATACTATTGGTAACCAAGAAGTACACTTGACATTGTGTATATATTGGCAACCTCCACATTTAATTGTTCAGTGTGGTTCGGTTTGATAAAGTAACACCAGTTTCCAAAGGGATATAATTTACAAGGCCATTTGAAAATTATTTTAGAGTAATAACGAAATGCGTGGTGGGATTCATTACAATTAACCAATATTCAAATACTGAGTTATAGTATTCCAAATAAGGAAAGACTTATTGATGATAGTTACAATAACACCCACCACAGTATTTCATGAGGAGAGAGAGAGAGAGAGAGAGAGAGAGAGAGAGAGAGAGAGAGAGAGAGAGAGAGAGAGAAAGAGAGAGAGAGAGGGAGAGAGAGAATACTTAACGGAGCATCCAAATATAACGTCATATTGCTTAAGTGTATTTATGCGCTCTTTTTGTATTTGCAGACGCCTTCAACACCAGAGGAATGGAAAAATGTGAGCAACGATTTTTGGAGAATGTGGAATTTCCCAAACTGCCTTGGAGCCATTGACGGCAAACATATTGTAATACGGCAGCCGCCTGGTAGTGGGTCCTATTTCTATAACTACAAAGGCACTTACAGTATCATTCTTATGGCTATATGTGATGCTAATTCAAATTTCATCTATGTAGATGTTGGTGTAAATGGACGGGTGTCTGACGGAGGTGTGTGGGCGAGCACCAGTATCAGTCAGCGTATTGTCAATCACACGGCCGGATTGCCAGAGGATACCAAGCTACCTGGGAGCGATAAAACCTTGCCATTTGTCTTTTTAGCAGACGATGCTTTTCCTTTGCAACGTCATATAATGAAGCCATATCCATACCAGAAACAAACTACAAGCGAAAGGATATTTTCATATCGACTCTCCAGAGGACGACGTACAGTGGAAAATGGATTTGGAATGCTTGCAAATAGATTCCGAGTGTTCCTTGCACCAATCAATTTACCCCCGGAAAAAGTTGACATAATGGTACTTGCATGTACTGCTCTCCACAACTTTTTACGGAAAGATTAAATAAACCAGTATTCACAGCCCGAGGGGTGCTTGGAAACCGAGTGTCTCTCTGATGGGATCGTTGCACCAGGGGAGTGGCGACAAACGAGTGCAGATTTGTTAGGACTTCAGGTGGTGGGGCGTAATGCCAGCATTGAGGGAAAGGTGGTGCGAGAAAAGTATATGGAGTATTTTCAGGGTGAAGGAGCAGTGTCTTGGCAAAACAAATTTCTTAATGACAGGGGAAATGTTTCTTATAATGTTTGAAATATAAGTGGGGTAGTAAATATATGGGTATTGACTATGCAACAATTCATTGCATAAATGTATAATGGGAATAAACAGGGTTGACAAAAACATTGTTGTTTCTTTAATCAAAAACCATGTATTTGATTTTTCTGGTTTCAAACGGTTTTTATGGGTATTTTTCAACTTTCAATGTTTGTGTTTTTCCAGGATGCTAGTTTTTTATTAACTCTTTGTCTTTCCCGGAACCATATTGCTTTGAAAGCATTTGAAGATAAGTATAGTACAGGTTTGGATAGCAGATTAATAAGGTAACATGCTCATGAGCATTTAAATAATGATATGGCAAAGTAGCAACTGTTAAAACACTTCCAAGCTCAAGCTACCAGCCTGCCTGGTAACTTGGCATTTAAAAGCAATAACTAAATAAATAAATAAAAGAGCGAGAAAGAGATACTATACATACTTCATGGTCTGCTAATTCCGCAAATGATGTCTCCTTACTACTGTCGAGGTTTGACAGTGATGACCGTACTGTATCACAGG